>NW_019392652.1:2019646-2038524 GCF_000648675.2 Cimex lectularius
ACAAGCATTGATGGCATGTATTTCTGCTTGAAAGACCGAAGTATACTTCCCTAATGAGTTTGATTGCTCATATTTTGGGCTTGTACAGAAAACGCCTGATCCGGTTCCTTCGTTTGTTTTGGAGCCATCCGTATACCATGTCATTGTATCTGATGCTTTCCTGTGTTCTTCCTCTCCTTTATAGTCTGTTGAGACTTTATAGGAAGTTGTGAAGATTGTTTCCGGGATCATGTAGTCAGTCCCCATTTCTAACAATGGGTGTCTGATTTTATTGATTATGGTTGTATGCCCGAATTGGTTAGTTCCTATCCAATTTAATTGTTTTTGGAGCCTAAATGAGCTTTTCCTAGCCTCTCCTTGTTCTTATTCCATACATTCTTGCTTTTCTACCATAACATGTTTTTCGTACATAAAAAAAGGCAAATCGTACATCCGCTACGGCTAAATTTGAACGTTAAAACGAAAAAAAATGGTCCTATAAAGAAAGAAGGTGGTTCGTTTTATCAAAATCGACAGGGAATTGACCCTTTACCCCGATGTTTCAAAGTTCAAGTAATCTATGAAGAAAGGTCGACGGAAATGTCATGACCTCTACTCCATCAAAGAGGCCAATCTACCCAGGGGAAATAAAGAGATTGTGGTGTAATTTTAAAGGAATTACGTATTGTGAGTCTGTGACTTTAGACGTATTGAGAGATTTTATGTGTTATTCTATTTGCTATTGTTTGTGCTTTGGTTTTCGATTACAGGAAAAGGCAGTCAGTACATACTTTTGAGACAGCATGAAAAAACATACAGAAAATAGGAAAAAGCTAATTTGATTGGACCACCAACCAATGTACATTTGTTTTTAATCGGCTAAACACATTTAAACGCAAAAGAAAACACTGAATTTTTTTAAATGGGAATTTTATCAAAATATTAATTAAATCTCCGATAGCTCTAGAACAAATACTGGCAAATTGTAAATTGTATAAATCTAAATTTATATCTGAGCCAAAAAAACATATAAAACAATGATAACATTCTGTAATCGATAAAACTATGGGAGCAGACAACAGTATCGAACAAAAAAAAACTTTGTAAGCTAAAGTCTGATTTTTTTAGGCCAATAAGAAACGGTATAGGTCAAAAAAATTGAAACAAATTATGGGTAGGATTATAACATGTGACTTTTACAAGTTTAATCAAAACTACCTATAGGGTAATAAAGAAATGGAAAGAAACGTAGCGATGCTGTAGCTGAATATGACACCTAATGAATTTAATACTGCAGTTAATAACTATATAAAAACCAGGTTTTTTTTGTTACATTTATTTGACATTTACAAATACAAATATTGTATTATATAAATATCTTCATATATGTTGAATTTGTCTTTTGTAGGATAAGTTTCTCAGTGGCAACACTCCTTAAAAACGCAGGGAAAAATATTGTATGATGTTTTAAAAACTAATGCTTTTGTAATTATGTCAAATATCATATTTCCCAAACATTGGAAAAAGGGAAAATCCCGTCACATTCATAATTTTATCTGTACCAATATATTATTAATACTAGATAAATAGAGGAAACTCCATAAACAAAATACAAAAAGAGCATATTACACAATATATTTTACAGCTTAGAATCTTGCAACAGTTTTAATTAAAAGAGAAAGATTTTTATGTTGTTCATGAGCTCTACTGATCCATAATCTTTGGATTTTATTACAACCATTTGTTTTAGATTGAATAAATGGAAAGTAAGTCAGAGACAGAGTTGATTGAATCTTAAATTAAGACATGACCAAACTGTACAAGGAAAAGGTATTAGATTTCTAAGAATAAATTCACATAATACGCAAGTGTATAAAATGTTGGTTTCACTTAGTAATAAAACGATTAATTTGCGGTATATTTCATACTCTCTTTAAAGCGGTTTTAATTAAAATATCAAATAAATTTATTTCATTTATGAATAATGGTTTGACTTCCATATTTATTTTTCGTTTTAATGGCTTCAATTATAACTTGATAAGAACATTTGGAGTTTGAGCTCAAGGGAATGTGAAACACAGGAACAAAGACCTACTCTGACCTTATGACCTTATAATTACATTGTTGGGCTTCTTCACCCTTCTCGCTCATTTTGGATCGTGCCTTTAATAATCGTTGTCGTTATTCCTTTCAATTTATAGACACTCCGAAATGATATTTCCTCTCCATTGTCTATTATTAAAATAATACGGTTTGTTCTAACTTGATGAAAGTGCTATTTTTGCACTATTGTGACTTTCCTTAGTCAGGAATTATTTTTGAAGTTTTACGTTGATAATCTAATAAATAAAGCATTTATTATTAAGATGAAAATGATTTTCCTTGTTTAGTAGGTAGCTTTGTGAAGTTCATAAACATTCCCATTACAGGTCATTTGATATTAATGTAACATAATTATTAAACATAACAGTTTTAAATATTAAATTATTAAAAGAAGTACAGAATAATTTATTTTTTTGGTTATACTTGGTCGAAAAATATTAGATACTTATCTGAGTGCTTTTCCCAATATGCTGTAGGAGCTGAGAAACAAAAAAAAAGAAATTTCCATAATTTGTTTTGAATATTGTTTTCTGAGTTTATTGAGAACTTATTTCAATTTAATCATATAGTTGATTCGGTTTTTTAATGACGCAATAAAATCACATAAGACATGTAACAATTTATAAAAAACCGAAAGTCACTTTCCGTAATAAAAGCAAAAACAATATTTTATGAAAAAAATTGTTTAGTTTTAAAACCCTTTCAAGCGTTTAAATACAAACTTTTATGGTAGTAATATACATTTTTGTGATGATTCAGCCGGGGGTATTATTTTTCTTCTGTGTTCAATTTATGAATTCATAACTTAGCTGGATTGTATCCAATATCAACGGTATTATAACCGGTTATAAAGATGAATTTTTTCTTTTGAGTTTGCATCAATACGCTCTAGTTTTTATGTCATTAAAAGTAAAAAAAATAAAGATAAAGTAGACAAAACCCGCAAGTTTTGTTTTATATATATATATATATATATATATATATATATATATATTTTTAAATTTATTTTCCAAGGCTACAATTGTGCCATAGATTAGTGGAGTAGTTTTAAAGGTATGATAATTTTTGCATAAATAATCGTTGGAGTTATTATCCGATAAATTAGAGAAAAAGAATTATTTTCTTCAAAAAATTGTATTCGAGAGTTTTTAGAGCGAAAAATTGATTCTCTACTTTTTTGTGCTAAATAAATATTTAAACCTACTTTGATACGTCTCTACTCCTTAATATCGCTGAGATCATTCTTCTGACTGATCTCTATTATGCTTTATCTCTAACATTTTACAGAGACCAAATTTGTGGCATTACGCGTAGTTTACACGGTTCTAAAACCTGTCAAAGTTTCCTAAACATCAGTGAAGTCGTTTCAGGTTTATCATAATTTTGTATATTTCTCAATTATGTTTGATGCCAGTGCATTAAATAAAATAATATAAATTCTTCTGTTTCACGTATATTACTACAATTCTAACGTCGTACTTTTGTAATTTTGTTTCTAAAAGGTCAGAAAAGGCTTTTTTCAAAACATTTTCGATGGGTTTTTAATGTGTTTTAAACGCTTACATTAAATAATATTTAATCACAAAATAAATTTATTGTTTTGATAATACTTTTAATTGCAATGTAATGCAGGCAATAAAGGTTTATTTTATGCATAACAAGATTGATTTTTATTTTACATTACTGAAGAAAAGCTAGTGCATTCTCTAAAAAAATATATTTAGTATAATGTTGCGAGTATAATGCAATTAAGAAAAGCAAATAGAATAAAAAAATAAGCGATTTATTTATGAAAGTATTTCAAAGCTTATATAGAGTTAGATAAGAGCATTGGCAAAATATTGAGTCAAAAATTAAACATTAAACTATAATTATTCAGAAAAATCAATAATCAATCCACGTTCTTTCAACGTGAAAGTAGTAAAACCTGCTTTGTACGTTTTTATTATACATTTTTTATGTCAAATATTATTTAACACAGAGTTGGATTCAGGCACTTTTACGAGTAAAACGTTTAGTTATTTTATCATAATACATAGTCATTGTTTGAATTTCAATTATTCCGAATCATATGGATGCTTCTTCTTTTAAAATGTCATAGAACTTCTTTAATTTTTCGTGCTCTTTCTCTATGGAAGTGAGGCGAACGTGTACATCCGCATTGCGCCAGCATAAGATTTTAATTAGGAACCATCTTCATATTTTACATCTCGCCGGAAATAGGTCATATTCTGGCTTTGTTGTTTCAATGTTAAGTTTAAATATATGAAAAACGGTTTAATAAAATGAAAAAAATTTCGATGAACGGTGAAATCATTAAAAATCAAGCTATGTTAGAATATATCAATTGAGTACAGAGATGACAAGGCTAGCTATTAGAAATTAAAAGTTAAAAACTACATAGAAGAAGAATTAAAAAAAAAATCAGAAGTTATTTATCTACTACACTAGTAAACATTATTTAAAAAGAAAACAGATTTTTTATTTTAAATAAACTGCGCCCAAATGAATAAGGATATTTGTAATTTGTTCTCGTTGTATTAATTTTAATTAAATTTTCTTGATTTGTTCGATCAATTTAAATTTAATTGATTCGATATATTCTTGTTAGTTGGCTAAAATTAAATAAAAAATACAAACCAAAAACAAAAAATTCGTCAACCCACATGTTTAATAACGGATTTACTAAAGAATAGTAAATGTGAAGATTACTCATTTTGTAAACAACACCTTTTCTCGTCTTTTATCCGTTTTAATGCAGTTGTATTCTCATTAATTAACCATGGAAAGACATTATCTTGAACCAGAAGTTCTCAATATTATTGCGAGAATGAATGAGTCATTGAGATCACCGGCAAGTGGATATCGCAGGGGTAGTTGGCGTTTTTCAGATCTTTCTAGTTCAAGGTGATGTCATTTCATGGTTAAAGAGAATACAACTGGATTAGAATGGAGGAAAAACGAGAAAAAGTTGTATGTAAGGTTTGTATACAAAATGAGTAATCTTCACCATATATAAAATGATTATTTGGAGATTGTGAGGTGCGGTCTGGTGTGACGTATGTTTTAGAAAAACATTTTCTTTATCGTGCACGTTTCGATCTTCATTGAGATCATCTTCAGATCATGGGATTTATAAAATTTTTTTACATTTTACAAGTACCTTTAGGATGTGGGGAAAAATAATAATAAGAAGAAAAAAATTGAATTTATACAATGCTAGAAATTTTTAATTCATTCAAATTATTTGTATTCACTCAAAGTGTTTGTTTTCTGTGTACATCTGTCATTCTTGTGTGTCGTGTTGAGAATGCCAGTGAGATATTGATGTTTTTAGTTTATATACGTTGGATTTTGAAGGGGTGGGGAAGGAAGTCAAAAGAAAGATATTTTTACATGAGGAGTCGTCTTCTTTGAGGTGAAAGGAGCCGACAATGGGAAAAAATGGGTAATGGTTCGGCCTGATTATCCTTTCAGGATTATATAGACATGGATAATTAGGGAAAGGAAAACCAAATTGTTGAAGAATTAGATTATGTAGAGATGTTTGATGTGTGGAATGTGATGATTGTTTTATATGTTATATTAGATGTTTGTGTGACGTGATGATAATATATGTATGTTATCGATATTGAATTTGGTTAATGATATTAGCATAGCTGCGACTGAGTTTACATGGTCTGTAATTGATGTTGTGTTTATCCCTGTTGATATAAACAATTTCTGAAAAGTTACATTTATGTTTGATTTGTTCTGTGTGTAATATTTTTGGATTGTTGAAGCCGAAATAGCATTGCTGTTCAAAATGATTGGTAGCCAGTACTGTAGGATTTTGTTGGGTTTTTTGCAATCATCTACGATAAAGAAAATGTTTTACTGAAACCTACCGACTGCACCAGACCGCATCTCACGGTCTCCAAATAATCATTGGCTACGGCAACTAAACACTACATACTATTCTTAAGAAAATCCTTATTAAAAATAAGGATTAACAAATTTCTATTCCGTTTTAGCCAACTAACAAACATATATCGGCCAATTTAATTAAAATTAATAAAACAAAAATAAATTACAAATATCCTTATTCATTTCGGCGCAGTTTATATTATCTAAAAATGGGAAAAAATAGTTTGATAGTAAAAATAAAGTTTGTGAGAAGTATTTGTATAAAGATTGTGAAGTGATGTAGTGAAAACTTTGACTACACCAAAATACTGTTTTAATACAGCGAAACGACGATGATAGAAGAAAATGAGGAGAAACAATCTTAGTATGAGCTATGTATAAAAGAGGCAATACTAAAATACGATCTACTTATTCAAGGAACGTTCAAGCTAAATAATAAAAGATCATTAGAGCTATGCTATATTGGGGCTTCTTTATTCAACTTTGTACTCGGTTTTCTTCTTAAATTTTCAATCTACAAGGGTGATACAAAGCTAAATGAATAGTGGAAGGAGGTGATTACTTTCTTCGAGTCATTCCGGCTCACCTTTCCACCACCGCAGGACATAGTGCAATGCGAGGCCTTTTGTGGCGAACTCACATCCTCGCCGTTCGTATCAGTTACCTGCAAATTAATTAATATCAAATCCCTACAATTTATGGTGGGTTGCTCTCTTTCGGTATTAAAATAAAAAAAAACAACTTAAAAAAATTTCTTATTGGGTGAAAGAATTAATAACTATATTTATGTCAAATATTAAACTGTCTTGATAGAACTTTTATACTTTATACAATATATCATTTATGAAATTAATATGTTATATATATTTTCTTTGTTGGTTAATTTTTCAGCATTTGACGATATTTAGTTTTTCTTTCTTTGTCAAAACAATATATTTGAGTAAAAAAACAAAACAATTATTAATTTTTTGGCCAACGACGGACGAAGCTGACCGTCACATAGGTCCAGTCCTGCGTGTGCCGCCCAGTACCATCAACGATGGAATACAGCTGTTCATGGTTACTGGAAGTCTAGAAGAGAAGGTCGACCGCGACGTACGATGACTAAAGACGATAGTTTTTTTACTGCACTACGTTTAATGGCTTCCTTGTAATCAAATCCTAACGGTCCGTAATGTAAGGAACTCTGGAACAGTCATCAGCGTATCTCTAGATGTCAAGTTCTCTATTACTGGAGAGGCACCGAGTAGAAAGAAGAGTATTCGCAAATCAACATCTCGCTTGGATCCTTGAACGGATTTCTTCTCCATATTGTTGTCCTCCATTGGCAACGATCACACTTCCTGAACCTGTCTGCGGTCGCCTCATCAACATCCACCGGTATTCTGCGGACGAAACACCGTAGTGACGATCTTCCATCGTGTCATCCGTCTACAATTTTTAAGGTCAGATGTTCAATGTAACATCCAGAGATCCAAAGTTTTAATTTTATTCTTATTTGTACAATTGTTATTGTACAAGCCATTATCATTGACTATGCCGTCTGGCCAAGTCATGCAACTTATGTTTTTTCTTAATTCTTCCATTTATAGTTTTTTACCTTTGAGTTTTATATTTTAGATATAAACCTTATTCACCTACATTTTTAAATTAAATTTTATTAATTTCATTTTAATTTATGTACATGTCTGTATTTGGTAATTAATTTGTTCATTCTGAATATTTTTATAAACTTAATTCACTACTTTCGTGGTCCGCTTGACCAATTAATACATGACAATTAATTAAGGTTTTTAGCTGAGATGAAAAAAAGTTAACGGCACGAGAGGGATTCGAACCCACGACCTTCGGCTAGATACGCCGCTGCTCTACCACCTGAGCTATCGTGACCTCGATCTACTCGGACATCAACATTGAAAAATGGCAAAAGGAGGGAAAACTCATAATGTAGGGTTGAGATGGGGAGTTGATGTCCGAGTGGATCGAGGTCACGATAGCTCAGGTGGTAGAGCAGCGGCGTATCTAACCGAAGGTCGTGGGTACGAATCCCTCTCGTGCCGTTAACTTTTTTTCATCTCCGCTAAATACCTTAATTAATTGTCATTTTTTTAAACACTGATTTCTTTCCCAGCTAGAGACTGGCGTCTATTTAATATGTGGCGTAATTTGAATAGTCAAAACTCCCCTAGTACCTCGACAATCTGTGCTATTAACTTTTGAAACAGTTTTGTTTTGCAATTCGAAGGTATTGAATCAAACTTTATTTTAATCCTTTTATTGTTTCATATCCACTGAAACTTTTTATGCTGGGAACTCTCGCAGAAAAACTCACAAAAATAACAAAGCAGATTAAAAATATTTTTGCGTTGTTCTCAGAAGAATACACAATTTTAAAATATGTACGAAAAACCTACATATTTAAAACCAAAGTTCTTTTTCTTGCATGTCTTGGATAAAGGTAAACCTATGAAGATTGATTTAAACTAGAAGAAAAATATTGAACAAGTTTTTTTCCCTTTTTCCGATAATTTGATTATTGAGGAAAAAGCTATGTCAAGCATATTTATGACTCGATCATGCGATCATGAATCCTTTGTACATTGTTTCCTGTATACATGTTGAAATTCCTCTTTGTACTGAAATCTTATCATCTATTGCACATTTATTTTAAGTGATAGTAGATATAATTATTTATTCATTTTCCTTTGTAGAATAAATTCACTTTTTCCGAGCAGCAAAAGTTCCTGCTTGTCTATTATATGGACGTGCTCTGAATATAAATTTCCAGTTTATAAATACGGCTAGGAAGAGATTTTCGTGATATCCACTTCCGCAGACCTCAGTCCTCTCTCGTCTTGAAACTCTGTCGTAAAGATAGAACTTGGAGATTAGGTCGATGTTTCTAGAACAACTACACTCGGTTTTTGTTATTTTTTTGTTAAACCGCTATCATTGTTTCTTTGTTAACAATGTCACATTTCTGTTCATGGATGCTGAAAGGCATTTGTACCTCAAGGTATTTGAAATTATATGCAGAATTAGTAACTTGAACAAAAATAATTCAGGATCACTCCGGATGAAGACTATAGAGTGTACGGGAGTGAAATCGTAATCGATCCTTCTAACATTGAAGACAAAAATAATTATTTCTAAATTATGCTATTTAAAAAAGTCCCATCGTATCGTGCTTAATTCATACAAAATTTAGCTTGCGAACAGTTCATAGATGTTAAGATAAACTTACGATAAGCATTATATAAGTTAAAATAAAAATAATCAGAATATGTAGAAATGCAATAAATATATATCAGAAGGACAGTTTTTGTAATCACGACAACAATATCGTAATAATTAATATATAATCAATAAGAATCTATGAAAAAAAATTCTATAAATTTTGAGAAGAAACAAGTTCTAAAAGATAAAACGAGACGTTAAGATTTCAAATTGAGCGGTAATGAAAAAGCTCGTTTTCTGGTAAATCCAACAGTTGGGTGACAAAAATGAAATTATATATATATATATATATAAGTTACGCCTGCACAAAGCCCTTAGTTCAGCGACATATGATGTTGCGTCTGTACAGATTCGAAGAATGTTTGTAAGCAATAAACCCTTCCCAGTTCACTATTCCTTTTACACTTGTAAAGACAGATTCAGATTAATCATATCCGTGAACAGGAAAGGTTCTTCTCAAATTATAACTTGTGTTTAACTANTGCTGTAGCTATTTGAAATAAAATATTATAAAAAAATAAAATATTAATTAAACTTATTCTATAAGAAGATATTTGGTTTTGTCAATACCCATTAACGGTCAGGCTGAATTATAATAGTTTACTGAACAAAGTTTAAGGACAATTGTTTAGAGAATTTGTAAAGAAGAATTTCAAACGCACAATACCAGCTGTAGCACTTTCATTTTTTCTAAAAAAAAAATGTTCGGTCTTTTGGTCGTAATGAGACTCAACGTCGGAAGTTCATACCGACAAACGCAATGTCAAGTAAAATTATCTGGAAAACGATGGACTAAAATTTTCCAAAAGAAATTGTCCATCATTTTTATAACGAAAGTTGGATGTTTACTTGGCCGACCGTAGTTCATATCCTGTTACATTGTAACATTTTCACAATACTGGAACGTAAATACACTGAGAGGGAAAAAATGAGGCCACATTTAATATTTTTATTTTATGTCTTAGGCAATCCTCCATTGATCGTCTTTCAACCGCCCGTTTTAAAAGATTGTATGTGAATAAAAGATAGATAAAATCTCCCAATTGTGTTTCCAATTGGATATTGTAAATAAATCTTTGAATAGTCAATCTCTTCTTTGTTGGTTTTTCTGTAAAGCGTCTTCCTAAAGTTCTTGTGGCTTGATTTTATTTACATTTTAAATTTGTCTGAGTGATGGTTTTATGTGAAATAGATTCGTCTAGAATCAAGTACAAGTGGACAGAGTGCTTAATACTCTCTGAACTGTCCGAATGGTCTTCCATCGCTACCGTGATACTGGAGGTTATTCAAGCAGCATGGATTAGATCGCCTTCGTGTCATATCTCATATCGTTTAATGGTTTAGAATGCACTCAGTAAAGAACATTCGATCGTTGTTGTGAGATTAAGCTAGAAATTAAGTTAGAAAAGTTAATGCCAGTTTAGGGACTGTAAGGTGAAGATTTCCAGAAGCTGGATTACGTGCGTGAAGGCCTGCCATTGGTCCAGATCGCCTGACAAGGCACGGAACAGCTCGGTTAAATTTCGCAAGAAATCACCTCAATTAGTCTGAGCAACATTGAATTAAAATCTTGTTTTCGGATCAAAGAAGGTTTTGTTGAATTCTTCTGATGGCAGAGAAGATTCGGAGAAGAACCGGAGAGCAATGTATCCCCACAACATTTCTTTCTCCGAAGAAACTATGGTTATGTTGGTGTTATGGTTTGGGCAGGCATTTCAATGGAAGGTCGCACAAACTTGGTCTTCATAGCTAGGATCGTTGGTGGCTATTCGGAACGGGGTTCAATTCGATGTTTTGAGTGGCCAGCATCTATTCCCGACTTAAACCCTATCAAAAACCTTTGGGACGAGTTATCAAAGAAGGTAAAAATTTGCCCAGTGATAGCAGAGAATTTCCCGGAATTATTAATGGCCCTGTTGGAGGAGTATGAAAATATTCCACAACAGTGCACTCAAAATTTCATAAAATCGATGCCATGTCGAATGGAGATGGTGATCAACGCAAAAGGAGGAAACACTCCATACTGAATCCAATAATTTCGAAATTGTTTCCATAGTAACAGTTTTACTTGTTTAATTTTTTGTTTAATGTTTTTATTTATTTTACTTTAAAAATATCCAGGAAACAAAAAATAAAAAATAAAAATTACACCGATAGCAAGCATTTACTAAAAAACGAAAGTGATCAATTTTTTGTCTCCCAGTGTACATCATCCACATATATTTGTTCAAACAGAACATAATTTTTTACAAGGGTTCGCAACAGCAGAGGTTATATCAATCCCTCGGGGTGCCGGTGTTTTTGAAAAAAAGCCCATTTGTAAATATGTCAGGTTGGAATGCAGGGCTGCTGGATTCGAACCCGCGACTACCTTACAGTGATTAGCGCCGTGTCAACGCCTGTTGCGGACAGCGACGCCCTTCTTAAAATTCTTGAAAACCTACTTTCCTAACGGAACAATTTAAATTTCTTTTAAAGTATTTCTGTTAACAAATATTTACATCTCAGAAACCTATTACAAACACCAAGCTTTTATTATTTGAATCTTTCGTAAAACCCATTGTTTTGTTTATAAACGTTTACCAATGTAAACGCTTTTGTTTTAAGATGTGTATTCTGGAAAAAAATATCATTCATTCATTCGAAATGAGATTTTAGACGGATTGATAATATCAGTCATAAATTAACGATGCACCATCAGCGTTTTAAAATATACGTAAGGCAGATTAACGATATGAAATTTATTTAGCTGAAATTAGTAAAAAAAGTCTTGCAGGATCGTTCTTAGATATGTAGAATATCTTTTCAAATCTTACCTTCAGTGGTATAATTAATAAACTATTTTAGAAAAACTAAATAATTCTATTTGTTTAAATATAAGAAAATTAGTATTAAATTGGTATGAAGCAATATCTAAGAGGTTAAAGAGCTATTAGCTTTTTGTTCCGTTAAGTATGTAGGTTTTCAAGAATTTTAGGAAGGGCGTCGGTGGCCGCAACGGGCGTTGACACGGCGTTCATCACTGCAAGGTAAAGGTAGCGGGTTCGAATCCAGCGGCCCTATATTCGAACCTGACATTCTTACATCTACAAGCATTATGGAAAATTAATTATAACGATAATTGGGGGCGTCGGTGGCCATAATGGTTTAGACGTCAACACGTCGCTCATCGCTGTCAGGTAAATGTCTCCGGTTCCAGCGACCTTGCATTCGAACCCGACATGCTTACAAATCAGTTTTTTCAAAAACACCGGTACCCCAATAGATGATGTTGCGAACCTCCTTTAAAATCGTTACAACAGTACTTCATTTAAAGCGACTCATCATTCACAAACCGGTAAAACAAAGCATAGTTTCTTTTCTGAAGGTTGTTTAAAAAATTAAGATTTATGAGTTTTTCGTCTAAAATCTCCTTTGATTGATCGCGACGGTTCGGATTATCCTTTCACGGCTTCATTCGAAGTAATGATCGTTTTTGTCCAAACTGCAAACGATTTGTTTGCAGTTCGTTAAGGGGTTGAAGATTCCTCTGTCTTAAATCGACTTTCGTAAGCCGTTTCGGTCTGGAGTTTCTCTCTTAACTAATGGCCTTTGAATTATCTGTAAAATGTTGTGTGCTTGTGTATCTTTCTTATTCGTTTGTCAAGGATTATCCTCAATGGATCCTTCAGCTCGTTAGCCGGTTGTCTTTTCTCATTGCGCTGGTGGCAAAATGTCTTTTTCCTAACAAAGCCAGAGTAAAGTTTGTCTTGTATCTTTAAAATAACCGTAATAGTATTAAGAACAATTTAAGACTTTTACAATATAAATAAAGGATAAAATAAAAGAAAATGTCCACATTTAAAAATAAAATACTTTAATCTATTTTTATTCATATAGTTCACATTAAACGAGTATAAATACCGAGTTAAATATCTTCGCACCTGAATCCCTATAACGCACGGTAGTCATAATGGGCCCAGGGATCAATAGTCGAAGTCATTGTTTACCAACGGGATCATTTTCTGGTCGACCTTTTTTGGTACAAAGTTTTAAACAAACCGAAATATATTCTCATTGACTCGTTACAGGGAACACAAAAGGACAAGAATTTATGGAAGGATTTTTGTTTTCTTGGATAGAAGTTTGATTTATGATTTATCTGAACGTTGAGAATTCAAACATTTATGTTTTCCCGAGACTTCCGGACTTGAAAGATGTGTGGCTGAACGATGATAACATCCTTATTTCTATTTTTTTCATGTTAGTAGGAAATTGTTAGAGGTTTACAATTACAAAATAACGTTGCGAAGTTATTTGAAAAAAAAGAAGGTTTCTGTATGAACAAAATGTTTCCATAGCAAAATTAATTTATAAAGTTAAAGAAAAGATGGTTTTAAACAAAAAACATAAAAAACTTTTTGCTGCACATGTAGTTTTTTTATTGGTTATTAAAAAAACATAAAAAGCTGTGGTGACGTTCGAAATAAAACAATTAGTGATCGTAAAATATCTCTAAAATGTTTAAATATTTTATTTTGTAAGTGCTCGCATTTTGCAAACATTTAAATTAATTAATAGTAAAAAAAATAACTAAAAAAATTTGAGGTAAGTAATGAGAAAACAAAGGCAGCTGTATATACGGAATGAAATAAAAATAAATATGAAACATTTTAAATATAAAGAACGGAGAAGAATCTAATTACATTTACACCATCCCAAGGATTTATTCAGAACACGAAAAAAATATAAGGAAATGTATGTTGGTTTCTTTTTATGTTATACATGTGTTGCAACGATTTTCGGTTAACAAAGAAAACTATTTTTAGCTCAAACTATCAGCCACTGAGAAGTGCAATAAATTAAAGACTGCAAAATATAGTTGTTTAAAACATTATACTACTAACTTTCATATGGAATCTGAAACAGCTGAAGGTGAAATTGAAGATATAAATATATAAAAAATTGTAAAAACGTTAATTAAATTTATTCTCGAACATACAAGTTACCTAGAATTTTTTTCCAAATGTTATCTCTCATTGGAATAACAGTAGAAGAACAAAATATAATAAAACTGGATTAAACAACTAAAATAAAAATTGAATAAAATGAATAATAACAGGGTTCGGAGCATTAGAAAAACTGAACATTAATGAAATATTGATAGAAATATCCAAATCGTTGTAGAAGCCCGCTTTAATCATCAAAGTTTCAAAGATTAAGAATCAACAGTAAACATTTTTTAATAAGATTTTTAATAATAATAATTTTCATACACCGACATATTATACATATACATACGGTCGGTAGAAAATCTGGGGTTTATCCGTGTGTTCGTATTATTCTCTGCTAAACGAGGTAAACCGAATAAAATATCATAATTTATATCACAATTCTTTTTATAATTTTCAAAAAGCTATATATTTGGCTTTTTCAAAAGAAGGCGGAGAAGGATTTACCATCTTGCGGTTCAGAGTACGAATAGCGTAGCCCATGGATTTTTAATTGAAAATAAATTGGCCAAGTGGTTCGGGTATTTGGGCGTTAGTCCTTCTGTTTGTGTGTCGTGTAAAGTGCCAGTGAGAAATTGATGTTTTATGTTTTATAATGTAAACGTACATTGTTGTGTACATTGTTTTGTAATGTACACATAACATAAACAAAATACAAGAATGACACAATTACGCAGAAAACAAACACTTTGAGTCCTGAAGATGATCTGAATAAAGATCAAAACGTTGGTACGACAAAGAAAATGTTTTTCTAAAACCTATGTCACACCAGACCGCATCTCACGATCTTCAAATAATCTTTTTCTTAGATGTTTGTCCTATAGTATTTATTATTGCAGTATCAATTGAAGATATCTCGTTTTTTTGTTTTTGAAAAAAGAGGAAAACCACAAGAGTTCCTTTTATTATTATTTCTGCATTGATAATGGTGCGTTAACCCATTATTTTATGAATTAACATAACTCTATTCGACAAGAAAGACTGGAAGATTTTTCAAAAAGTAAATCCTGGAAGTGGTGATAATGTTGGGATAAAATGCAGTGTCAGAGCAATTAATCAAATTGAAGTCAAAACTTTGTTTTGTACTCCCAATTAATATTACTTCCCTATTTTTCTCTCTTTATCACTGAGGTAAATGACATCTGTTAAATCTTAATAGATAATTCTTGAAAACTATAACTTAGTATTTTTATTAGTAGTATGTATTGTGGCAAAATATTTTTGAAGTATTACATTTTTTCACTTATCCAATTAATTATAGTAATTCATAATATATTATAATATAAAATAACATAAATATATTATAACAATAAATAAGTTAGTATATATTTATAAAATCTGCTCGTGCTTAATTAGTGAATTAAAGTGAATGTACACTTTTATCATAGCAGAAATAGTCCAAATCGGAAAATTCTACATTAATTCTCTATTTTATAATATATTTGACAGATAGTAATTGTTAACACATCATTAAATCCGTAAAGAAAAATGTTTTAAGTAATAGTAATAGTGCTCTTTTCAAAACAAAAGTTAAACGAATATTTTATGTTTTGTTTTTAAAGAAAAATACACCAATTAAAACCTCAAAACCATGCAAAATAAGAGATGTTAACAGGGGTTGGCATCTTCATTGAAACATTCTATATATGAGTTTACTAGTTTATATATTTGTATAAAAATCAATATTTGTACAAATGTAAACATTTTTGTTACAAAACTGCTGAATAAAGAAGTTAACTGTGTAGCGATTATTTGACTTTTTTTATAGTCGGAGGATCGTACCTCAGTGAATCATGAATAAATAGAACAAAAAACTTTATCTTCTAAACCAAATATATTGTAATAATAAATTATAAAAAAATGATCAATGCTTAAACAGAAATTATATTTAAAAAAATTCTCAATCACAAATTATAAAAAGATTAATGCTTACAATAAGAATAAGAAAAATACAAAAGGAAAAATTAACCAAAATTCTTGTGCATGCTCAAACAGAAAACACTTACTGTGTGTGTTGTGTACAATGTACCTTTAACTAAATTAAAATTAAAAACATAAACAGATATAGTTTATATTATATTTAGAATGAATTATTTGTTATTTCAAGTGGTTAGTAGTTTGCTTCCAGTTCCATTCTCTCTTTTTTCTCAACAAGAATGAGCCGGTCAGCCCTATCTCGTCTTCCACTAGGTCTATCTTTTCTATTCGTCTCCATGGTGGGGAGAAATAGCGGGCTTTATGAAATTAAACGTTATAACTGATATTTCTTTCTATCTTTCCATCAATACATATAACACAAATCATTCATTAGGTTATATATAAATTAATTTATAACTTTGGTTATTACAAAGGACCAAACCGCTAATTATAGTCCAGAGACTTTCCTAGCTTTTAATTTTCAAAAGGGCCAACAAGAAGGAAAAGCATCCTTGACTAGTCATTTTTGGACAATAACATTTCAATTTATTTATGATAAATACTGGGTGAATGAAACTTTATTAATGTTTGTTTAAATCCATCCTGTTGAATTAGAACAGTCACCTTTTTATTTTTTAAAACGGTAACTGATAAACTTAGGCTGGATGGGTGTTTGATCTTGTTCACTGCAAATTCAATTTCATAAATTTCAATATTATAAATATATTTTTTGTCCTTATAATTTATTAATAGTAGTTTTAAAGTCCTGAAAAGGAGGATATATTTATCGAGGGCTTGTCGACGGAACTGAATGTTTTGTTTCAAATTGTTAAATGATTTTTAATAAACAATGAAATGTTGTAGGCTGATATTAATTATGTCACAAATAATTTATATTAAATTCATGATTGAGCTGGAAAGTTAGTGTCGAATGGATCGAAGTCACGATAGCCCGCTCGTGACACTGACTTTTTTATCTCAACCAATACCTTACATAAAGATTAATTAATTGAAAAATTTATGTTGTTTATATTTGGATTGTTTTGTCATATCATTTGTGGGCAACCGGATGAAAGGAGTATGAAATAAGATGTAATATTTTTAACAGAGTAAAGTACAATTGATAATTTTACTTTCAAATTTGAATTCTTTATTTGGTTAAAAGGGATACTTTCTACACATGAACAACACTTGTTTTGTACCCATGATCTGAAACTCTTCGTCAAGAATCCTTACCCCTGCTGCATTCAGCAGAATAGAAATGACTGATCAAGAAGGGGATCAAACGACAGCCTGGGTCTAGAAACGGCATCTGGCTGAAAACAAGACCCAATGTGAAGTATTATTAGCAGATCGTTGTGTATTTCTAAATGTCTCAGTTTTAATGTAAATCCTCTCCAAATCTTTACATGATTGCACTAATTGAATTTGTTTAACGTATGTGTCATTAAAATGTAGGGCTTGGGGCTAAAAACATAGATTATGCAATTACAAGAATTGTTATAAAATATCTAAATTGACAAATGTAATAATAATGGCGTGGCTCTTGAAAATAACATTTTACAAGGTAAACAAATATTAAAAGAATTTGAATACACAAGGTATAACGTTTTCACGGCATAACAACTGTTATATTTATCATACAATTTTCAAATAAGGAATATTTTTACATTAAAACATACAGAAGCTTTTCCCGAGCGGCAAACCGAAGTATTATTTTTTTACGATTGATTGTAATGATATAAATGTAAATTTTGCACATTTTGTAGTGTTTTAAAAAAACAAAAACAATTCAACTCAGGATTATAATTTCAAATTTTGAATATATAGGCAAAAGGTATTTTTGTTAACCACCTTTGCAGAATTTGGATATACAAGTGTCTTAAATTTATTTTAACAAATCCAACAATTGGTGATTAATAAAATAAACATCACTTTAGTAAGCGGCCCAATTCTCAACATAATTCCTATAATGTCGGTCAAATCATGAATATTTATTACAAGGATGCTTGTAAAATTGACTTTATGTTCAAGTATAAGAACTTATTTATAACCACTTATTTTAAAAACAATCAGAATAAAGAAACGCAATTTATATTTACTTTTAAAAGCTAAACTTTCCATTCGTAAACAAGTTTGGAAAGTGTGCTTGCCCCACTGCGAATGATAGCTTATTTTGAAGCTCGGCCAAACTATCAACTCAAAACTCAAGTGCAGACGTGACATCAACGTCATTTACCGTTGCTCAGAAGCTCACCAACTAACATCTGAATCACGGACTCCATCATTATAACCATTGGTAATGGATGTTCTTTAGCCATGTAAGAGGTTATTGCGAATAGTTGGACTCCGGAAAGGTGGCAACTGTTTTTGATCTATTGCTTTTTCCCACTTGGTTCCAAAGGCGAACTTAATTTCTTCTTATTGGAGGAAATAGTTATTATTGAATCGTTTTGCACACGATCTAACAATTTCATAAGCAGTATGTTGCATAAAAACGTTAATTTTGCGCTTATTGCAATTGTTTTTATGAGTTAAACAAAATCTGCGCAATACATTTACGACTAACTAATAAAAATTAGATTATGTATACTTGTAAAAATGTATTGTTAGCGAAAATGATCAAAATAATAAAGCCTGTACACTAGTTTTCTTTAAGAAAATTTCATTCTACGAATGGTTAATAAATTTAGTTAAAATATTTGTTTATATATATATATATATATTGTAAATAAATCTTTGAAT
>NW_019392652.1:2038701-2089245 GCF_000648675.2 Cimex lectularius
AATCAAACGGAACTGGAAAATGCATTTATTGACTTTATCAATTCTAAAAATTCTGAATTCTACTCAGACGGAATTAATAAGTTACCAACACGTTGGGAGAAATGTATTGAGAGTATGGGAAATTATTTTGATTAAAGAACATTGCTTTAAAGTAACTAGTTTCTTTTTTTTTGTTTAATACCAAAATCCTGCATTATTTTCCGGACAACCCAATAACTTTTGGCATCTTAAAATTTAACATTTAATAAAACAAACAAAAAAACCAGCCTTTAAGGTCTGTTATAGCTTTATTTTTGGTTCAGCCAATCGCCACGCGCAGCATTGCGGAAAAATTAACGTTTAACATGCTAAGAAAAGAAGGGGACGTTTCGATCTTACTGGACATTTCTCTATTCGAGTTAACACGAGTTAACATCTCATAAACATCCCTCATAAATACTCCTCACATATACCTTTTATCTTTATTTAATTACCTCATACTAATTTTAGTGATTAATAGGTGATCGTGAGATGCGGTCTGGTGTGACGTAGGTTTTAGAAAAACGTTTTCTTTATCGTGCGAACGTTTCGATCTTTATTCAGATCATCTTCAGCCCTCAAGGTGTTTGTTTTCTGTTTAGATGTGTCATTCTTGTGTGCCTTGTTGAGAGTACTGATTTTAATGTAAAAAAAATTTTAGGAGATCAGCTATTCATTAGTTTTAATAACATGCTAAGAAAAGAAATAAAAAATAATTTAATTATGATGGTATGAAAGAAAATTCACCAAATCATCGGAAAATCATTTAGTGATATATTGAAAGTTAACTTACAATTTATTACCTAGTTTTGCTTTTAATAATGCGTATTCCTTTGGCCTTGCGCTGAGCGCAAAAAGTCGCTTAGTTATTAAGTAATAAAGCATCTGGGTTTCTCTTGTGAAACAGAATCCCATTCTTCTAAAGAGCGGTTTGAAGCTGTTCAAGGCCTGCTGGATTCAGCCAATGACAGTCCGGTAAGGCCGTGAGCCAGGTACGGACGCTAAAGATGCTCATTGTCCTTTTAAGGACGACCGGCTTTTTGAGAACGCATGTAACTTAGTGCAGTCAAAGATCTATTCTGTATTAAATCAACGTTGATTCCACCCCATACCATAACAGTCTTTGAATAGTCTTCTCCATACACGATCACGGCCAATTGATCATCACAAATATAACCGGCGCTAATTTGTTAAGAGAACAGCCCTCCATTGTTCAAGCGTCCATGCGAGATGCTGATTTGCTGTGAATAGTATGAATACTCGATGACTCTCCAGTAGTACAGATCCTGCCCGGGACGTATATAGACTAGCCTATTTTCAAGAAGCATTCTGATGGCTGTACTAGAGCTCACCCTTTCATTACGGGCCATTTGAAATTGACTACCTAACAAACAATAAGGAAAGAAAACATTTAAAAAACCAATTACCTAACTCGATTTTCACTTATTTTTCATATGAAAAGCGTAAAAGGTTAAAAGTTAAAAACATTTTAAATGTAAACAACATATTATTGATGATGTTTTTGCGATTTAAGTCATTTTTATACGTAGTTACTAAGGAGAATAAACAAATAAATACAAGTGTACGGTTTTTTGCTTTTGAATGAGTAAATATATGAGATAAAATTTAGAATCAACAGTTTATCTGTTGAGTCGCTAAGTTATTGGCGACAAATATGACATGAATGAGAAAATAACCTTTAAAATTTGAAGTGTCTTTCGAAAACAGTTTTCCAAAATCTCATATAGATTGGCTGCTTTACTTTCAATCCATGCGAGAATGATTGAATCTTAAAAAGGCAATGTTTTGAGAGACATGTCGAGTCATAAAAGACGGATTGCTATTTTAGATTAGGGTACGACCAGATGCTGTTTGCTTTTATTTAATTAAGTTTCTAAGAATAGCGGAGACGATCGGCTCAACGGAAGACTTGCGAGATGATTTCCCTTGTGGACTTGCTCGCAAAAGATGCTGAAATATCTGCCAGAAGTGAGATAGCTCTATTAGAGACTAAATCCTCTTTATACATTTGCCGTTCTATAGGACTCAGAAAAGGCAGTTCTTTCGCCGTACAATGGTTGTGTTTCCGACGAAATGGCTTTTTCCTCCCCAAGTCAATTGAGAGACAGTTTTGTCACAGGGTTAAATAAAGTTGTAATTAGAGATATGAAAGGGTTGAACAGCATTCCGTAATTGGATTTACTTGGGGCAGTCAATATTCAAGAAGGGTGTAATTTTGAATTCTGACGAAAAATAAAATATTACAAATCCTATCTTACCCTTTAGGCAAAACTCAAAGTTTAAAATGCGAGTAAAAATGAGTAAATATATTTAATAAAAGTTATTTTTGGAAAAAGTCGTAATACAATTATTACAATTAATTGGAATAATTAATATGATCAATTATAATCACTAAACCAACATGGATTTATAATCATTGACTTTTTAATTCCACTTTACCACTCATTAAATCAATATAACATTTAACCATACTACTAGCAAAATAATGCTCACCATGGATGTACAATATAGTTTAAAATGTTTTAATTTTCGTCAATACGCTGTTTTGTTTAAATAATTTTTTGGTCGTGTTTGACAGTTTTTCAGCAAAGGTTTCGTTTACTTTTTTTTAATCGGCCCTGTGATCTTTGCATTTTGGCCAAGGAACGTACGTTGATCATATACGATGCGTATTATTGTTTGGAGAGAACGTTTGGGCCAATCAAAAGGGCCATGGGAGACGATGGGAATCGAACCCACGACCACGGGGTATACGTGCGAGAGTTTATGACGCTGACCACCCTCCTAATGCCGTTTCCTTTTGCAATAGGTTATCTTTATAATGCGATAATTGATGAATGATCCATTTAAAATCATCTGCTATTCGGTAACGTTGAAATAAATATCTTTGAACTTTAATACTGTGTTGACTATAAATATTTTTTGTTGAAACCCCTTTGACGTTTATATAGATATATATTAAAGAAGGTGAGGTGCTTTTAGGTACCGGAGAATATCAAACGGATGTCCTAGAAATATCATGCATATCAATTGTACATAAAAAAGCACTATGACGCAACAGGACGCAGCAGAAAAGGGAAAACTTAAAAAAGAGAATACAACCGAGTGAGAGAAGGGTCAAAGTTTGCTTTGTTATCTAAAAGTTACTTTGTAAAGGGGAACGTTCATCATTGAACCTTACTTGTTGATTGACATGAAAAGTGGTCTTTTAGTATTTTGTGGCCAGGACGATCTGTATGCTCGTTGACAAGAATATACACAATTTACAAAAGGGACAATTTATTGCAAGACGTCCGATTCGAATAAATTATTGCCTTAGATAAAAGATTTAATTTAATTAGTGGATTTTATTTAAGTTTCGTGCTTGCTGATGGCGTCGTGGGCTAAGTGCCCCTTGTTATCTCATTAACACTCCGGAAACAGACATAAATTCGACGAAAGGCCGGCTCTCAAATTTTAAACTTTAGCATTTTAAAATAATAAAAACAAACGAACAAAAACATTGTTTTGACTCGTGTCCAAGTTGATTAATATGTCTGCTCTTGAAGCGCAATTCCTTAGAAAGTTTTGTAACTCGTTTGGAATAATAAGCGATGAAAGTCTATTGACAAATTACTTACTTATTTACTACTCCATTATAAAGCTTGACTCTTCGTTAAGACACCAGTCAAAATTACATAATTAGTAATATCTAGTATTAGGTAATAATAGCTCCAAATAAAATAAAATAATAAATTTTAATATAAAAATTAATATAAATTTTAATAAACCCGTTATTTCAAGAAAATATCACAACCACCACCTATCAGAAAAATAGGAAAACAATAATTGTAAAAACAAGTGCTGCGCAATATATTTTGTTAATCGTATATTTGTTACTAAAGTTGAAATTGAGGCACTATGCCTTTTTACTGTTCAAATATTTGTGATGCATATTATATACTATGAACTTGTATTTTTGGCAACAGAAGTAGCAAGAAAATAAAATATCTAAAAATAAACAAGAAATTCTTCATTAATTTTTATTTTAAAAGACTATGAAGACGAATGGAGGAGTTCTACTTTACAAAAGTATGGATAACACTAACACTAACACACACACACACACACACACACACACACACACACACACACACATACACATACACACCATGCCATTCCAGAACCCCAGTTGAACAAACATTGGAGCTCATCCTTTTTGACTGTTACTTATTTGAGAAAAAACGATCACCATTCATTTAGCACTATCTAACTAATGGGAGAACCATTACTCCTTCATGAGATGTTCTCGTGAGAAACTACAAAGAAAACAACTTTAAGTTTCTCGATTCTCTTGACTTTAATATACTGTGTAATAGATAGAGATAAAGACTTGTCAGTGTTATATAAGAAACGGAGACGGAGAGAAAAAGAATTTATTTTTATTTAATTCTATTGCAATCAAGTATTAAAAATAATCATTAATTTTCCTTTTTCCCGTTAAAGTGAGATTACGGACGTGCGATATCCTATTTTCATTAATTATTTTTTGTAGTATTATTGGAGTGCAAAATATTTTAGCTATCTTAAGTAATATTTTAAAACGTTTTCCTCCTATTATTGTGCGTGTATTTGAAAGTTATTATGTATCAATCGATTTGCTTTTACCTAAAATGGGAAAATACAATCAAGATCATATCAATTCAAATTAAACATAAACAAGTTACCAAAACTAAATGTCGTTTCCAGTTTTATTTTAAGTTTTTTAAGCACCCTTTGATACCGTACGAATTTTTGTCTTAATAGAAAAACACATGTGTGGGTTGGATACGGTGGGGCAATTATTTTGCCACTCGACAGGATACGCAAGAATGGCACAATTACACAGAAGACAACCACTTTGAGCCCTGAAGATGATCTCAATAAAGATCGAAAAGTTGGCACGATAAAGAAATGTTTTTCTGAAACCTACATCACACCAGACCGCATCTCACGATTTCTAAATAAATATCGATTAACGGTCACTAATCACGACACATATCTCTAAATAGTTAAAAGTTTGTATTAAATTCATTAGATTTATCAGATAACATCTTTCAATTAATTAATCTTTATGTAAAGTATTGGTTGAGATAAAAAACTCAGTGACAAGAGCGGGATTCGACCCCACGACCTTCGGCTAAATACGCCGCTGCTTTACCACTTGAGCTATCGTGACTTCGATCCTCTTAGACACTAACTTCCCATCTCAACCAAACATTCCGAGTTTTCCCTCCTTTTTGCTATTTTTCAAATGTCGTGTAATCTATTTGATTCTCGGCGACAAATGAAATGTCCACGATGAACTTTAGTAAGGATATATTTCATTTAAGTTATAAAATTAATTAGAGTGGATCGAAGTCACGATAGCTCAAGTGGTAGAGCAGCCGAAGGTCGTGGTTTCGAATCTCGCTCGTGACACTGACTTTTCATCTCAACCAATACTTTAAATAAAGATTAATTAATTGAAATTTGCATTAAGTTTTTTTTTGGAAAACAAATATAAACTTTAGCTTGCTAAAAATGTACATTGTTTTACACCTGGTTAAAATTGTATTTTGCATTGTTGGCGTATATTTGAAATAAATAATTTGGAACCGAGCAACATTGTTATTTTACATATCCTAAGAAAAAAACCCACTGTTGTAATTATATCAAAGTACATGCGCAACCAAGGCAGAAAATATATTTAATAAAAATTACATAAATTAGCTCATATTTATTTTTTCTCGGTTCCTAGGGCTCCGTTGGCAAAGTAAGCGCGAAGTCATGTCTAATATTTTTCACCTAGTTTTACCAAAAATAGTCATCGAAATAAATGATCACACGCCCTTAGAATCCCCTTGTCGGTTCTTCGGTCGAACTTTCAAAAAATAAATCACATTCATGAGGGATTTGAAACTCTTCGGTATAAATTATAAGTTTAAGAAATATGGTCATCTATTCGCAATATTGAAACTTACGGTTTCCAGTATATTGAAATTACATATTATATTTACACTGTACAAGATCAAGCAAGACTGATCATTTTGTCTACATTGTTTATTTATAGTAATTTGGCCATCAAAACTGTAAACATGCTGTTTATACTTTATTATTTTTTAACGAATCATATTATTTCTTTTCTTCCAGAAAATCAATTTAGGATATCAAGCAAATGAAAATAAATTGACCAAAATGCTTTAGCGTTTGGTTAAATTGAAAATTCCAGCGACATTAAAAAATATTTTTCTTCATTGCCCTTCGGTTTGTATTTATTACCTAACTTATCGAGTTGGTGAATTAAATCTAATTTCCTCGGTGGTGCTTGTCGGGTCAGTTGTCAAGGCGACAATGTTTACCCAGGCAAGAAACCTTTTTCTGGCCAATTTAGCCAACGATTAATTTCCACATTTATTCGCGTTGAGTGTTTTTCTAAAATGATTAACATTTATACGTTTCCCACTATATATTACGATAAAAAAAAGACACTTAAATTTTGCTCATATCATTGAAATTGCTGCTTTTTGAATTCCCAGGGGTGGGGGTGGGTATATGAAAATACAATATTTTCTGCTGAAATTCAATTTTGCAGTCGTATTGAGTTCGTACATCTGAACAGGAACCGAGTTCAGGTGCTGGCACAAATAAAAACGTTTGAATAGGTGAAAGGAAAAATGAAAAGCAAGTCTCGACGTTCTTTTGATTGTACCTCAGTAGCAGAGCTCTCCAGATTGGTGAAACAACAACAAAAGCTTCTTCTCTCGTTTTTCTTTCTTTTACAGAGTCTTTGCTTATTGCTTAATTTATTCTCCTTTTAAGATTCAGCGTTGATTCTTCAAACTAATTTCTGCCAACAGGTTTTAATTGAATTATACTTTCAACATTGAGATATTTAAAAAATGTTATCTTTCTTTGTCTTTTCTTGTTGTAAATTCTGTAAAAACAATCAATACATGATTTTGATATTGTGCGTGTAGGAGAGAGAAGTGTGCAGAAAGAGAGAAAAATATATATAGGAGAGAGAGAGAGAGAGAGAGAGAGAGAGAAAAAAAAGAAAAAGAATATAAAAAAGAGAGAGAGAAAGAGAGAGAGAGAGAGAAAGAGAGAGAGAAAGGGAGAGAGAGAGAGAAAAGAAAAAGAATATAAAAAGGAGAGAGAGAAAGAGAGAATGAGAGTGTGACACTGTGTGATAGCGGAAAAAGAGTGACGGAAAGAGTGCTGCACGTACAAAAGTATCAACAGCGGGACAACAACAACGTTAATGCGCAACAGTGTGTAAATAATGACGGAATAGTATATTTACAAAATGATATACCTAGAAATGCATACTATGTGGTTGCAGTGAACATTTGGTTCATTCTAACATTTTAAAATCGAGCCGAATTAAGCATATTCTTGGGAAACCACTTGATTTTGGGAAACAATTTTCACCTTTAATGTCGATTTCAAAGAATTACAATTTTGGACATGAATATGACTGGTATTTTGAGTGTTGTTTCAATTTATAAATTCAAACGCAAGTAAAAACAAAGGATGAGAGGGAGAGAATCAGATAGATAAGTTCGCCCAGAAAAGGGAGAAGAGGGTAGCGAGAATAGAGAGAAAGAAAGAAGGAGAGAGGGAGAATGAGAAAGATAAAGAGAGGGAGAGAGAGAGTGAGAGAACAAAACATTACTCCATAAAACTGGACATTTTGTACAATAAAAAAGATAAATGGTGGGAGCAAGCACCACCAAGAAATCGATACGTATAAATAAAGAATTTTCTTTCTCTTATCTAGGAGAACATTATATAATTTTAGCATAAAAGAGTACCTTTGTATGCATCATCACATGCGTGTGAATTTATTTTGAACTGTCACTCGGACATTTACTGGCATCGACTACCCTCGCGGGTTCCGAGGTCACAGAAGGTGTTTCAACTTTGTTTCATCTTCAGTGAGGAAATGGGGAAAACGCGCAAATGATGACGGGCTGAGTACCAATTAAATTTGTCTTTATCGACTCGTAGTCCTACTTCCAATGTTAAATTCGAAAAATTTGATGTTTTATTTTATTTTATTATTTTTTACGAGGGTTCGCAACAACAGAGGTCATATGTACCCTCGGGGTGTCGGTGTTTTTTTTTTATAGAAGCCCGTTATTTCAAATTTTATTATAATCCATTGTAAGTATGTCGGGTTAGAATGCAATGCCCCTGGATTCGAATCCAGGACCTTAATCTTGCAGTGATGAGCCCCGAGTCAACGCCTAATTCATTGCTGCCACCGACGACGCCCCTACGTTATGTTTAACTACATTTAAACTTTTTTCCTTAAAAAAAATATGCTGAAAGTCAGTTTTAATTATATTTTATTTTAGAGTTCAACCAAGTGTTTTAACATCGGAAATTTTGTTATGCGGCACAGGTGCAATATTTGGATAAAACATGTTAATTACCGCTCTACGGTCCCATGTGTTTACCCAGGAAAAATGTTTAATAAACAGTACAAAAACAGGGAGGGAGACATAAAAAACCGATTCCGTATGTAATATATCCCGTTCTCTTTTCCGGCAAATTTTTAATTATGCCTGAATTAGTTATGTATTGTGAACGAACGTAATGTTGTTTATTGGTGAATTAATTATCAGTTTGTTCGAAACTGTTTCAATATTGGGTCTATTTAGAGTGTTAATGTTTTTTTAAGAAATGTGAAACTATTTAGTTGAAATTATAAAGTTTATAAAACGTTGTATTTATAAAATTGTAAATATTTTCTTAGTACCACACAGTAACATATAATGTTTGATTTTCTTAATACACTGACAGGAAAAAAATTCCACACACGTGTAATTTAATTTATTGTTATTTATTTATTATTATAACTTGTAATTTTAATTTGGATGTATTTTTTATATTAATCAATTAATTAAATTTTCACGGTTTTTTAACGTTTAATAACTGCCTCTTTGTTTAAAAAGTAAGAAAAAACACAAAAAAAAACGTAAATTGCTAAGGAAAATATATATAAGATAAATAAGAAAATATATATATATGTAAGATAAAATTAGTTTTAATTAAATTTTTAATTAACAATTGAATATTGCGTTAACCTTAATTACATCTCGAAGATGCCTCGACATACATTCTACCAGTCTGGGCATGTCTCTTTGCTGGAGGTTAGACCTTTCGAGATTCTTGAGTGAATCAGGAAGTGATGGACGTACTCTTATTTCGTCTTTTGAGGTTATTCCATATAGGTTCGTTTGGGTTCAAGTCTGGAGAACGGTCTGGCCAGGGTAAGACTTGATGTTATGCTGTTGAAGATACGTTTGTAATATGCGAGCTACATATGAACGGGCATTATCATGCATTAGAGAAGGATTGTCGTTGATGTCATCGAGCATAGACAAGGCACGATGTTCCATAATTTCATCCACATAGCGAATCGCCGTCAAAGACCCTCAAGGATCAACAACCACTCTGTGCGACTCTCCATTGAAATTCCCGTTCACACCATCACTGAACTACGTTGAAAAGGTTGGCTCTGGGAAAAATTACATGTATCGTACAAAGACGAAGGGCTGTGTTCTCGAGCATCCGTGCAACTCTGAGTGTTCTGGTCAATTCTGGTCCTTTTACAGGGCGAAAAGCCATCAGTTACTTCATTGTAACAAATATACACTGACAAGCAAAAACTTCCATCCAATTCATGTTTTTCATTTTCTCAATAAAAGATAATCTTGCCCTTATTTTGTCTGATTATTTTTACCAATAAATATTTGTTTATGCTTTATTTTAAATTGGGGACTATTGCCACCCGAGTTCCTTACGAAACACTGCGAGACGCCGTTAGACGTTTCCGAAAAACTGGGTCCTACCATAGAAGGCCCGGTTGTGGACGTCCAAGGGTAACAGAACAACAAGCTGACCGTTTTTTGACTTTGAGAATTTTGCGAAACCGGCATCTTACTATTGTTCAAACGATTCATCAGCTCCAGGAAGTTCGAGGTGTCCAAATTTTGAACGCACTGCTCGAAGAATATTAAATCAGTTAGGTCAATTCTGGTCAAAAATCAGCTTTGTGGGTAGTATTGATGTTAAAAGTATTTGTTTCATTTTTACACACTTGTAAACTTTTCCATTAGAGATTGTTTCCATTTTATTTACTCACAATTGTAATGAAATTAAGTTAAGTATTAAGATATGTTTTACCATTGTTTTAAATTATAATTAAACGTGTGTTTGTCCCATATGTAAATAGTTCGCTTCCAACTTGACCTGACTTGCCTTTTTCCTGTAATAAGTTTTCGTAGTTTTAAGGGTCAATCCCAGGGTTGGTTTTTCCCATCATTGTGAAGACCTTAATAGCAAGGAGTACAATAGCAAAAGAGCAAATAACGTAGTATTTGTTTCGGAGTGTTAACTGATAGTCCGTTTTTGTTTTTCGTGAGTTCTGAACAGTTCCCAGTCAATGTTACTTAGTAAATTACAATTAATTAAGGTTTTTAGATGAGATAAAAAAGTCAATGGCACGAGCGGGATTCGAACCCACGATCTTCGGCTTGATACGCCGCTGCTCGCCCACTTGAGCTATCGTGACCTCGATCCACTCGGACAGCAACTTCTCACCTCAACCACACCTTTTGAATTTTCCCTCCTTTTTGCCATTTTTAAATTTTTTTTGTGTCCGAGTAATTATTCCGAGTAGTAGAAGTCCAGTAATTCAGGACGTTTTCCTGGGGAATAATATAATAGTACATTGTGGAGGATAAGTCCTCGGAGATTTACAACCTGACTACCACACAGCTGGTGCTTCGCATTGTCGTCACTGACTCTGACACTGGAACCAAAGAACGAAACACAGTAAAGAATTCATCTTCAGGTATGATCTGGTTTGGAAGACACACTGCGGATAAAGTTTATTTAAATTTTAGTGATACAACGGCTTTTGAAGTGTATTGGATGTTGCTTTAAATATCGTGTCCGAACTGACAACACAAGAATCCAATTTTCGCGCATCGTTACGAATATCATAAAAATTCCATTATTTAACACTATGCGCGTTGAAAATAAAACGTTTCAAGAAATATAATAATAAGTATCGATGTGATAATAAAAAATTTAACATTTTGTGTGGTAAATACCGTTCTCTATATATATCCTATCCTTTTGGCTTAAAATTTTAAATTGTAGCACACAATTACTAATATTAAAGACAAAATAATACTTTAAAACGCCTTTGCAAAATTTTTTAAATCTTCTTTTTATCCGGAGTCACAACAACATGGGTCATATCATATACCTGGGTGTTTAAAAAAAATTAAACCTCCTTTATAACCATTTTTTAGAACGGACAAAGGTCAAACGAGATTAGAAGACGGTACAGCTCGGGGGACTGCATCTAATTTACTTTATTTTCTGTTAATTTTAGTGTTATAATTAAATTTTGTTTAAAAACTTTTTGTTTTTGTTGAAAGTCTTCCTTTTATCAAAAAAAGGCCCTGACAAATCAATCCTGACCTTCCACCCCACATACTGTTTTAATCGGTAAGTACTCTGGGTTTAAATAAATTCAAGGCCTGTGAGATTTGATCTTAGGACCCTTAGTGATAAGTTTCCGTGCTCTTCTGCTGCGGCCACCGAAGAACACCTAATTTAATTGTTTGGATCAAACCTAATGAAATTAAACTTAATTTATATTCATTTTTCAAATTTTATAAAAACTAAATTAATCCTATTTGTAATAATGTTCGTGCGTGATCGTTTTATGGGATTTTGGTAGGTAATCATGTCTTTAAATTTTCATAAATTATGACCTGATATAAGCGCTAAAAATTAATACGTTTTTGTTAATTAATTTTTGTTAATTATTAATTGTTAATTAATAATTAAAATATTATTATAAAAAATATATTTTGCTCCATAATCTTGAAAAAACCTTATTTTTCCTTACTATTACTGGTACTCAATCCTCAACCGTTTACCTTTAAACATTGGAAGAGAACAAAATGATTTCCTCTCTCCCCAAAACCTTAACAATAATAAACTCAGTAGCCACCAATTGTTAAGCCTAATCCCTTCAATGTTAGCTCTAACAACACTCGAAATCTTCTAGCTTTAACAACATTCCAAATCCTTTGCATTTCTCTGTTCAAAATTATTGTTATTTACTTATATGACTTTTTTTAGAAATTCAACAGAAGGGAAAACAAAATTTTCTACAAACGTCCAACTGTAATTGTTTTTAAATTCTACTTACTAAGAATATATATGAATATAATTTTTACTTTACTGTTATTTTATGTATTGGCATCTTATTTATTGTTTTATTAACAAATAAATATAAACATATTGATGTAACTGTACAATAATTAAGTTACAATGTTATCAATTTTAAATGCTTAAAATACTTAGTTTTGAACATTAAATACAATTCAATTGGTCTATCATGATACTCTTCCTCTAAAATAGTAGTCATAATTTTTTACCCAATGTCGTGAAAATTTCCTTCCAGCCCCAAGAATCTACTGGAAACGCATTAGCGAAAGAACCCATCATTCAACCCTCATCATTCAAGGGCTGTTCGGTTGATTAGTAGAGCATGAAGGGAGGAAAGTTCTTTTCCACGCGAGTTCGCCTAATGAGCGGAGATCTTTCAATCAAAAATCCCCATAGTAACCGAAAATCCTGACAATAGCACAAGACAAGCGGCCTCGTTTACTTAAGGTACGGTTTTGGTAAAATTCGAAGAATGCCGAAACAGCACAGTTCCATATCGCATTCCACTCCATTAGATTTTAAGAGACGAAGATAAAAGAATAAGAGCGGACTTCAGTAGCGGGGAACTGCAGTGTTACTCAAACCTTTCTCAGTAACTTCTTTTCTAATACTTGCGTCTAGAAGCGATCTTATAAACCACACTAAAATTTCTTTTTATCTTTTTTAAAATATTTAAAATTTCATTGCTAGGTAGTAATAAATTAGGTAATAAGCTACATTATACTAGTGTATAAATTTTGGGATGTTTCCTATCTTTATTTTTTACATTAATATATCTTAAATTCGATATCTTACTTTGGTTTATGGTTTCTTTTTATGTTTTATTATATTTGTTAATATAATATTTTTTCTGGATGTTAGTTTATTTACGATATTTGTGGAACAAGGTTTTTCTTTCGTGTTTTGTTTAATTATTTACTTATTATTATTTACATATTACATTTTATTTACTAACTACGTTTGATGACTCCGAGTTTGGAGTTAATTGTCGAAATTTTTGAAACAAAGATCTTAGGCAATTTTATTTGGACAATAGACAATTAGCCCGAGCTACAAACAATGTCCCTTGAAATGTTCCAACTCTCAGACGTTTAACCTCATCCAGTCGCCACCCCTTTTCATTTGGGAATGGCGGCACTCAAAGCACCTTCTATTTTAATGCGAACAATTACTCTCCTCGGGTAGAAGTTGGAAGGAAATGCCACAGGCTTGCCCTCAGGACACGGGATATTTTGCATAAATCACCAGAGAGAAGTACGTGCTTCCATTCCGACTCCATTTATTACAGCCGGATCCTTTCCCTGTCCTGTCGCATTGAAACATTTTTATGGGCTATTTATAATCCCAGATATCATGGATTAATGGGCGATTTTTTAAAATGGGACGGCGGAAAGCTCGCTGTGGTTGAATTACAGGGAAAAAAGGAAGTAGAAAAATGTGATATCCACTTTCTCAATCAATAAGTGTAATACGAGAAACTACTTGTCAATTTTGATTTGGTGGTCTGTTTGTTTGTATCTCTCGTTGTAAACATTGCTGATTATTTATATTTCGTGATGTTTATTCGTAAAGCGCTCGTTGCCAACTTGGCAATTATTTGGACATTATATATACCTGTATTCTTTTTTGTACAAAATATTTTTTTATCATATGATATTAATCAAAAACTTTTGATATATACACAGTTTATTATCTTGAAAGTATTTGTTACTACTGAGCAAATGAACAGCACATTTGCTAGTCTTATTTTGATTTACAAATAATGTATGCGTCATGTGTTTGAAATAGAACTAAACAATTTTTCTGTTTGCAAAAATTAGAAATTCCATTTTTTGTTACATTTTTAGAAATTAATTTTTTTTGAAACGCTAAAGGGTTGCCTGGCTTTCAAGATAGTCCATTAAGTCGGTTTATACAGGGTGTTCTTTTTAGATGACCCGGCTGACTTTCTCTTGGACCAATGGCTCTATAAAAAAATACGTGTTTAATATTTTTTATTCTAGTTTCAAATATTTACCTTTTTTGGAAAAAATATACAGGGTACCTCAGGCCCACTTCAACTTCAAAATGCTATATACGACCCTATAAATCCTGACACATCGCGAGGGTTTGTTATGCTGAAAACAATGGTATAATCGGATTTTAAATTGGTCAAAAAATGACAAAGTTATAACAGAGAGTTTGAAAAAGCAAAACAGTATCATGTATTGTAATATTACAACAATGTATTATATAAGTACTTTTATCAATAAAAAATACTAACAAAAATATAATTCAATGAACAATTTAATTAGAAATCTTCTTCTTCTTAAAATGAACAATTTAATTAGAAGATACTAAACCCGCACGGCTTGTGAGTGTTGTGGAATTGTTGGAATGTAGGCGCCGTCATACAGGCTAAACATTAACCATTTAGGGTATAGAAACATTATAATAATAATAATATAACCGTAATGGCATATTAAAACGTCGGAATTTTCGAACGTGGGCAGAGGAAAATCCGAGAATTTCGTACACTTGTTATCATCAGTTGGTTCACAGTATAATTCGGCCTTATTTTTACGAAAATAATTTAATTTATTCTCAGTCCCTCAATTTTTTGAGGGAACTTTTACTAATACTATTATGCGTTGTTCCTTTGCAACAACTACAAAAAATGATTCTCCAGCTTGATGAATGCCCCGTACATAATTCCTTGTAAGTGAGATGATATTTGATTCGTCCATTCCGGGATAGGACGTCATTGCCCGATTTTTTGGCCTCCTCGGTCATCCGAGTTACTCCACTTGACTATTTTCTGTGGAATTTTACATACAGTGCACACGCTAGTCATGACCCAGCAACCTCACTTGAAGTAGAAAATGCATGTCAGTCTATCTCCTCTGACCCTATTGCTCTAAACACCGGTGATGAGTGGTTAAAAGGTCATAATTTTTAAGCAAGGCAGGCTGTTCGAATTTGAAATGTAATTTATAAATAGTAAACAAATGATAAAAAACTTTTTGCCATAACCTTTTTGACCAATTCAAAATCAGATTTCACCATTGTTTTCAGCGTAAAAAGTCCTTTAAAATGATATATCAAAATTTATAGGGTCGTAGTTGAAATTTTGAAGTTAAACTGGGCCCTGTATAATTTTTCCCCCCAAAACGTACAAATTTAAAACTCGACTAAAAAATATTAAAACGTATTTTTTGTAAAGCGTCACTGTTTAAGAGATATTCAGCCAGGCCATCTAAAAAGGACAACCAAGACGAAAAATTCTTAACCATTTTCTCCAATTCTCCAAAGTTTTATTTACATGTGAATAAAGAATTTACAACAAAATATAATACGAGATGATCACTTTTAACGCCATGAAGGTCGTACATGTTTCACGAAGATCTTGATAATGAGTTGTAGCCCGTCTACTTTTTCCCATTAAAAGTTTAGATTTAAATCCAATAAATGTGTTGAAAATGGCTGAGAGAGGTCGGTGACTGACACATCTTTCACACACCCACCGGCAGCTTTAAACGTTAGTGACTGAAGTGTGAAATAATATTCCATGTTGAGAAGCATTCAATATTTCATTGAACTGAGACTCAGTCGGCAGGAAATGATATCAAACTAATAACCAATCAAACAACTCAAACATTTTAAATTTCACCATTGATGATTAATTTACTATTTTAGGCAAAAAAGAGAAAGAAAGAAAAAAAGAAAGAGAGAGAAAGAGAGAGAGAGAGAGAGAGTGAGAGTTAGAGTAAAGAGCATATATAATTATTATTTGATTTCAAAAGTTTTATTGACCTTATGACCACATTTTTTAAATTATAAGAATTTTAATTCTCTCTCTCACACACACACACACTCTCTCTCTCTCTCTCTCTCTCTCTCATTTTTTAACGAGGGAATTTCAACTGCAAGGTTATACTAATCCTCGGGGTGCCGGCGTTAAAAAAAAGTTGTAAGTATGTTGGGTTTGAATGTAGGGGCCGCTGGATTCGAACCCGGGACTTGTAACGTACAGTGTGTCAACGCCGTTGCCGCCACCGACGCCTTCCTCTATGATTTTAAACCGAAGTTTACATGTTGTGTAACAAATTTCGCACGTGATGTAAAGATATTTTTGTTAAGTCGAAGCGGGTGAGTTTTATATGACCGTTCAGGCGAACATTTTTCACCCCGATAATGGACAAAGCAGCCCTACCTTGTATAGCGCCCTTTCACCTAAACTATTTTCTCCCGCCTCCCTCAGTAATTCAACCGTAGACTCATGAAATGCAGCACCATATCCCCCCATAAAATTGGTCTCCCTGAGGAGATCGGGATGTCCGCATAAACCACTTATTTACCCAGGGAAAACTCCACTACAAGATCGGCTCTATATTTCACGTCCCATCCGTCACGAGCTCGCGTCGGGCAGTAAAAAAAGAGGAAAAATGGATTATTTCTTTCCGTGCTTCCAACTACTCGAATCTCGCATACGTCCGATAGCTAAAATTTCAATTTTGTAACCTAGCCGTAAAAAAAACTATAACCTAATTTTCTCCTTAGCAATAAAGCCGCTGAATAAGACGATTTTTTTAAAGGGAAAAATTTGTTTTTCCACGAGTAACACATAAATCAAGTGACATTTTATAGAAAGACAAGGCATTTAATTTTTTTATGGCAAATGTTATTTTTATTAAAAAATTTGTTTTAACAAGCTAACGTAAATTTACATATAAGTAAAAACAAACGTTGTACCTGTCTAGAATTCGTAATAAGCATCGTTAAAATAATTTAACAATAAATTGCAAGGTAAAGGAAAGGAATTATCTAGCTCTTTAGGAATGATAAAGGATAAAGTTTCCTCTTCTGTCTAAAAGAGGATTACACTGCTCCACATAAAACTGGCGAACTTTGAAATTGTTTTTATGTAATTACACTTTCATTAAATCTAACAATAATTTTTTTATATACAGGTATTTACTAAGGTGACCAACAAAAGCTTATTAAAATTTGCTGTCGATTACTATAGGGCCAGAACGAAACTCCACAGTTCAATTTGAAGTTTTTGTAAAAAGTGAAAAAATTAAAATGTTTCCGAATTTTTAAATTTATTAATGAATGAAAACATTTAAATAAGCCACCTTGTTCAGCGTAAAATTTTCTAAAAAATGAGTCTTAGCGCAGGTCTGTGACTTAAAAGGCTGAAATAGCCATTTCTTAATTTGGCCATTTTTTCGTGCAAAAAAAAAGGTGGTCTGATTTTTGTCAGTGTATAATTTTAAATATAATATATAATTAAAAAAAAACATTATTATGCATGTTAGGAAATGGTTGATGCTTTACCCTTGAATGTAAAATCCCTATGCAATTTGCTTAAGTAAAAAGTAAATTAAAATCCAATTTTGCTAGTATGTCATTGGAATAAACATGTATTGCTGACGTCTGCCGTTATTCACGGAATTTAATTTTGAAATGTGACGAATTGGCAATTTTTGCCATATAATTTCTGAATATCCCAACCAATATAGCGGTTCCGATGAGTTTTCCATCCGCAATTCAGCGCCCACGGCAGCTATGTTTCTGTTCTCCTTTTAATCAAATTTTGGCGGCCAGCGCACAATTGCATTATCCCGTACCGACGCAGATGAAGCCGGCCTTAATTGCGAAATAACTTCGAATCTCGCGTATCTACCTTTTTCAATTTACTAGGAATGCCCATGATCTCGCTCTTGGCGGTCCCTTTTATTACATTCTGCACAACCGAAACGTAGCCGTGGACAGTATCACGAAATGTAACAAGGAAAAAGATTAGTGGCAGTTTTTAAAGGTCTAAATTACGATTACTCACTTCCTTAAATTTTCGATTTAAATCTACTGTCTGCTGTACATCTGTACATCTGTTGAAAAACTATGAACAAGCAGAAACACTATACTTAAAACAATAGTACATTATTTACAAGTTAGATTGATCAGCTTATTCAGATGTGCGTTGGACGGGAGAATGAACTTAGTGTAACATGTACTAATTTATCAGCAATTAATCAGTTAACTTGCACGACAGCAATTATACTGTACTTAGTTAAACTTTAGAGTTCTCAGCTAATTTCAGCGAAATCTTAACATTTCTACATGAAATTTAAGTGGCATGAATGTTTTAAGAAACTATAGATGATCATAAGCAATCACTATGTTTAAAAATAGTCTCAATTTGAAAATGTAAACCTTTTTGTTAATTTTTAAAATTGTTTTGTGCCATCGCAAAACTACATTGGTACATTGCCGGCCTTCTATTATTTTTCTGTCTTTCTGGCGTTTTATTTTTTTCTAATTTCTTTTAATTATATATATAAACTTTTTCTTCTTCCTAAATGAATTTTTTTTTTATTAGGGTTTGTTCCAAGAAGCACACGGTTTTTGATTCTATTACAAAAGTTAGGTTATTTCAAAAACGTCTTTTATTCTACATTCCAATGTTTCAGGCTATTTCTTGCACATCATCAGAAAACGATCGCGATCTCGCTTACCTCCCACAGCATTTTTATCCTGTAAACCTCCAATCGCCTCTCGTCAAAGAAGGGCAATTTTAAGAGCAAAATGGGATAATGGCCTTCGTCTAGAACGGCTAAAGCCAGCACGAAGTTGCCAGGACACTGAGTGTAAACTATTCCACAATAGGAAGAAACATGGCTTTACATTATAAGTTTAAATTTTATGACTTTGAGTAAGCGCACTAGTCTGGTGTATATTGTCTTGATGATATGCTGGCCTGCCTGTGAATAAAATCAAGCCAATTCATACTGGCGCTGCCACTTGCCAAAGACATAAAGTCTTTATGGTCATTAATGGGGGTATTGTACGGACTCATGAAAAGGTCAGTGTTATAAAGGTGAGAGATTGACGTAGTACATCGCCTATTTATAATCGGATATTTAGGGGGTCATGGTTAGTTTTTTGCCCAGTGTTGACTTGAACCTCTACCTGTCAACTGTGGTTCTGGTCGATTGAGATGTATGGGTGTCACTCCCTATTCAATTTTACTAGTTTTTGTAATATTAATATCCGTTAATACTGAATTTTTCAAAGGGCTTAAATCCTTAGATGAAAACTACTTTTATTTTAATGAAACCCATTAATAATTTCGAACAACTACCTAATATATTTTTAATAATCTATTAGGTTTCGTAGTCCGATTTACCAAATAAATTCTTTTTCGATTAATTAAGGCTTTGGTTGAGATAAAACAGTCAGTGTCACGAGCGGGATTCGAACCCACGACCTTCGGCGAAATACGCCGCTGCTCTACCACTTGAGCTATCGTGACTTCGAACCACTTGGTCACTAACTTCCCATCTCAACCCCACCTTTTGAATTGTCACTGACATTTTTATCTCAATCAAAGCATTAATTAATTTTTAATAATGTTGAAATTTCAAGTTTTGCCATTTTATTTCTGTTAGTAATTTTTTAATCAAATTGTCTCTTTCTTCGTCTCTACGGTAGAAACGAAAGTTTGCCGAGAAAAATGCTAAATGCTATGGCGTTTCTTTGAGAAGGAAAAAGCGTTTGAGAATGACAATGAAATCTCACTGGAAAATAAATGTAACCTAAGGGCAAGAAATGAAACGACAAGGAAAAAAAACGAAAACGTCAAAAAGGATTGAAAAGATTCCCGAGATTATTCGATAATAATCTTATGACTCCTGGACGAAATCGTACTTTTGCCCTATATTTTCTGTTTACTCGGAAAGCACTAACTTCGGTCATACAACACTATATTACTGTAGTTGGCGGCATTTATCCTCCAATTCAATCTGCCCTTTGAAAGGTTCACCCCGAGGCGCTGTTCAATCGGCAATACCAATCCTCTTTTACGATTATCCTGCCTTTTCTCTCAGGGTGTTGATAGATTTATTTCGGCTAAAAGGATTCAATGAGAATTTTTATTTCCTGGATAAGAGCTAGTGGGTTTGTTGGGATTTTATTCTGGGGTGTGGAAATTCGTAAACAAAGTAAGAACAAGTACCCTTTCTCGTTCAAGAAGTTAGAGCTTTTTCCGTTTCCATCCATATTAAAACCTATGCTCAATAGAACAATAAACGAAAGAACACAAAGGAATATTTTGGATGATGGTTAGTAAAAAAAATCGTCTATTTTGGAATGTAGAGCAACCTTAAAATAAATTCAACTATTAATTTTTTTTTAAATTGTCAACCATCGACAACTGCTTGTCACCTCTGTTGCAACGACAAAACTGACCTTCTTTTGAAATCACAAACAAAGCCAAACTGTATTTTTCGTTTAAATGATTCTAAACAAAGTGCAATAAAATATCTATCACATATGTTTAAATAAAAACGTCTAATTAAATTATTGTGTTTATTAGATTGGAAAGGTTTTTTTGCAATTGCCCCGAAGAAATTCGGGTATTCTGGGCATTGAAAATAAGCCTTGGTGTGTAGATAAATTTATTAGCGTAAATAAAGATGCCTCTGTTCCAATTACCTCGAGGAATATCGAGTATTCTGGGGCAGTGCCAATGAAGTAAATTGTGAATGTATTTATTAGCGTGATTAGTGTACCTCTTCTTTAAGTGCCCAGGGAAATATGGAGTTCTTTGGAAGACCAAGAATTCCAACCAGCAGTTTTTAATGTTTATTTAGTCATATCCATTAAGGATTTTGTGATTATTTTATAATATATAAATAAAAACGAGCATGAGTTCTAATTTTATATAATTCCCAATGGATCAGACCCGGAGGTAGAAAGAGACCACCATTTGGAGGGAAAATGAGAGAAATAGTTCACGTGGTGTCCAAAGTCTAATAGACGTGAATATAAATTGGCTGAAGAATAATATGCGACAGGAATGAAAAATCATCATAAAGAAAAAGATTGGAATGATAAATGTATATTGCTTACCATCAAAATATTCATAACTTATGTAATTGGTTTAGTTAATCCTTCAAAACTTATCTCAATGGTAGCTATTATTTTAAAAAAACATCAAATTAATCTTTACTATTGATTTAAAGTAATATTAATAAATTGTTCATAATTTTTGTTGTCAGTGTGAGAAAACACTCTTTGAGATTATTGTTCAATATACAAATATCGACACTTACGTATTGAGTGGTGGTTCTATTTATAACACAAACTGCTAATTTTTACGCAAGCTTAATAACATTTATAATAAAAAATAATCCACTTTGCAAAGGTAGAAACAATGTTTTAGTTAATACTTCCAAAAAATAAATTTTTTTATGATGTTAAATTACAATAAAAATAATGATTTTGTAATGGCTATATAAAATTGTAGTTGTTTTACGTAATTATTCCATGTATTATAAAGCATAAAGTGAAAATATTATACTTAATGTTCTACACTTAATTCAGCTATTTATATATTAAAAAACTATCAATATTGAAACAAGCTAGTAATTGTAATTAGTAAAAACAACAATTTTCGAAGTCCGTTAAATTCTGGTAAATTTTATTTTATTTGATGAAGTAAACAAAACACATGCTTTTCATTTAATTTATAAACGTTTAATACATATTAAAACGTCATTCAATCCATCTAAAAACCATCTAAAACAGTTGCAAGAACAATTTCATTTAATATATATTATTTTTGTGCAATCGCTAATCAAAAATAATTTTTTGAAATAGAATTCACGTTCCCCCTGACAGACCAAATCTTTCTTTTTAACAATTTACCGTTTAGTATTACGTTTCAAACGCTACAACATAAGAATTAAAGAAATGGCGAAATTGGGTTAATCGTCTCATGAATTACCTAAGGAAAAAATACAATAAACAAAACTTGTTGCATTTGTTCTTCCCAATTAGCTTTCTTTTCATTTGGCGAATATAAGGAAAAAGTCAATTTTAAAAGGAACATTTTATTAGACTGTCTGTCTCGAGAGAAATAACTAAAATAATCTGGATTATTCAAGACGTGATTCGATTTGTTTTACAATTATGAATTTGCGATAAAACAAACAGACCCGACAAGTTAGTTGGTTTTGAATTATACTGTTTGTTTTAAAAAAATTGAATAATTTTCCAAACCAACCAATTTCATCCTAGATCGCCTTAAGTTTTGTAGTTTATCTCAGTTGGTGGAATGCCTGGGCAGTCGGCCACTCACGGGCTATTGGTGAATTGATCTGTTTACTCCCTCATATATATGCACAGTCCATTTATGTCAAAACATACACGGGACTATAAAATCAGCTTATAAGATAAAGTTTCAATGTAAGCCTTAAAATTTATCACTGAAAATAAAATACTGATTCTCTCGTTTTATTTCATAAAACCCCATTTATCAATTACTGTATTTCCGACTAACTCGTACTACATAATTTATAGTTGCTCCAAAAATATAATTATATATTTTTAAATGTATCTTTTATTATTAATTATACATTTTAAGATTTACTTTGAAACTTTATCTCGTAAGCTTTGGTCGTGGAAAATATATGCTTTTCTGAATATAAAGTCTAGTAAACAGAAAATTAAAAAAAAAAAAAATAGAAAACAGACATTGTTATTTCAATGTCCTGTTGTTTACAATACGGGCAGTTGAATTATAAGGATGGATGTTTAGTTGACAAATAACCGACTTCTGCTGTAATTATTTATTTGTTGACATCAATTTCGGAGAATTACAACTTTCTTCCTCCGTCTTTACACTTTAAAAAGACAAGAAAATTAAAAAAACTAAACTATGTTATAGTTAAATTGTACAGTTTTCCCTTTTTAATAGATAATCTAGAGGGTAAACTGCGTCCACATTCCATATTTAAAAATGGTTCTCGATCACGGAAGCCAGTTTCAGGGTCCCCTGATCCGCTTTTTAGGGGAATTGGGAATTTTTTATTGTATGTAGCCGTCAAGATATGTATTTTGTGTTTCTGTTTTGTATGAGTGAGTGTATTTATTAGAGTGAATGGGGAGGGGCTGATAGTGGAATAGCATCCGCATCGCCCCTCGAACTGTGCATCTGACTTGGGTCGATGGCGGAATATTTATAAAAGTACCAATGACCGCAATAGGATTGGTTTGTTATTGTGTGCTGGTTGGAGGAATATTCAGTTCTCCATCCAACAAATAAAATGAGTGCCATGTATATAGGTGGGAATGTATTAATTTGGGTGAGCGCTCGGGGCTGAAATGACCAATCTATCCGATACCCCTTAAAAGAAAAGAAGAAGAAAGACAGATAGTAAAATTATTTAACGTAGAACTCTACGCCAATCTTTGTTCAAGTAACAGAATGTTGAACCTCCTGTTTATGCGTTTCCAGATGCGAAACGACGTAGGCATCTAGACATATTTATGATAGAAAAAATTGCGTAAGTCTTTTATAAATTAAATTGGACAATATATTTTATTAATTTTTTAATTTTTAAAGTTTATCGACTAAGGAAGTGAGGCGGAAGCTGCCGAAATCTATCTTTACAAATAAATCATTAAAACAGAAATCGAATATTTGTTTTATATCAACATCCGTCGTTATTATTATTTTAATATTTTAATTTTTAATGCTGAAGGTTGAACATTTTTTCTAGATTGCTGGTCGAAATTACTTTTACTCAACGTGCTATCGGCAAGAAAAGAAGAACAACACACGCAAGAACTTTTAATCTTGACTGTCAGACACAGCCTACTGAATGTGGAGACTTAAGGTAACCATGTATATTTGATATAAATTTAGGGCAACAAATATTAAACATTATTTTAACAAATATTAATGTTATTCATTAAGATTGTAATATTAAAATATTGTAATTTATACGTACCTTAAGCTATTAATGATTTCCTTGTTTAATTATTTCTCGCAAGGGAGAAATGTTAATTAGTTGAAATGATAAAAGCGACATCGTGACATGTATCTTCGAGTGGGATAGTTGAAAATTTGTTTAAGTATCGTTTGGTTAATAAATATATGAAGGACAATAATTTTTTACTTGGATTTGGATATTGTCCAAGTTCTGATACGCTTCAACTGTTTGAAAAACGGCCACGCAGTACAGAAGGCTTAAAACACTTATCAACCGTTTCTTTTTCATAAACATAAAAAAGGGGAGTTTTTCAAAAGTATTTTTCATTACGAATGGTATTCTTTTGGCCTGATCGAGTTCAGATTTGGCGTATTGCGTCGGTTTTAAATCATTCATGAGATAAAATGATGGATTAAAACATGGCAATGAAGAATCCAGCTAAAAACACAAAAAAAGTCTACTAGGCACATTTGTCATCAGATTTGAAAAACGTCAATAACGTGTTGGAAAGCTTTTTTCTCCAGTCGCAGATCTGATTAACAGAATAATCATCGCATTAAACACAATTGAAAAGGAAATATGCTATCCATAAGAGTAATAGGTCGTAATTTTCTTTTCATATTTCTTTACAGAAATTACATGAAACATGTAAGGTCAAAGTCTTAACATATTGTTTATTTATTAGCATAAATTAGTCGAAGTCCAAAGTATATAATTTGAGTGGTTTATGGACCAATTATACAAACAGTTGAGGATATCGTCACCCTCTGCGTGTTGACGTTCTATTTCAGGTCTTTCACTTGGTTTACTGACTCTCTGTTTTTATAATTAAACTACGTCGATTTTCTGAAATGCTTGCCTCTCGTTTCGTATATCAAGTAGAAACGAAAGCATAAATATATACCGCGGCCGACCCACCAGGACGTCTCTTTGAAAATCCAGACGTTCTACCCAGGAACCCCAAACCGCAGAATCCCGCCACGGAAATACTCGGCGGGCAGCGTGATCCCAGCCAAAGCCAGGGCAGAGCACGTTCAAGTACCACGCCCGACGTCGGTAGTTCTCGATAATCCTACAACACGGGTATCACATCACGACCATATACAAACATAGCAGTCTGGTCTCCTTCATACCCACAGAGTCTGATCTTCCTCGGAGCGGGGTTGAACTTACTCCTTTCTCGCTAATAACCAACTTTTACTCACCTAACGTCACACTAGCTAAATCCAAATTCCTCGAAGCGTGGTTTCATTCCACTCCGTTTTCTCTAATAACTCAATTCTCAGGACTTCACACGCTCAACAAAGAATATACGATATTCATCCGGACGGGTTTCAAGGACCGACTCCTTTCACGCTAATAAATTACATTCATTTCAATAAATGAACAAAAATTCAACAAAAAAACCACAATCATGACCCAAATAATATATATATTTAAAATCCCGATAGCCCTGAGGTTGAAAAAACCAACATACCAACCCAGTCACATGTAAACGACCAATTCAGATATATCGCCCGCAGTCTTCACAAAGAATCTCTCAAATGTATTTTTGATACTTTCTTTTCATTATGCCGATGAAGTGGTGGTCATTATATCTGGTTCCTTTCAAATTTCAATTTGTTTACGAACTGGCAAATTTTATCTATAAAGACAAAATTTTATGTGTTAATTAATTGTATAAACTAATTAATTTGTGTGCCAGAAATAACTTCAGCAAACTTGCTATTAAAAGCTTCTAAAACAATTGGATCAAAGAGGAATTCTTGTTTCTTCGTAATTCGGCTGGACCATCTACGGAAAGCTTCAATCCGGGGGAAATACGAGGGAATTAAGATTTTCATGAAAGTTAAAATTCTAGCACTAACTGACTACTTGGAATTTTACTTGTAAATACTCAATTCATTCTGTAAAGGCGGATTTCTTTGATTCCACGTTCAAATAAAGCAATCACCTCTTCGTATTAAAAGTAATTATCTCATAATTAGTTATATTTACTAGGAAAAATTTTCAATCCACTCGTTTTCCAAGTTGAAATTGCAAGAAAATCAACTGTTTAGTTCCTTATGTTCTCTTTTTCCCTTATTTGAAACAAGGAAAAATGCCAAGCAGAAATAAATCAATTGCGAGTAAATTAGAACTGTTAATAATGTACATAATAAACGAGTATAATTATCCCACGCTCTAATAATGGGTATACAGTTGTAAACGTGCAAAAAAAAAAGATTTTAAATCAATTAAGCTATGGTTATGAAATTTTCATGTCAATAAATATTGTTGTTTCACTTTAAAAACATAACATTATGGTAGATTTAAATTATTTATTAAAAATAATATAAAACTATTTATACATATTTCTATCATTGAAGCCCACAAGTTCTTTGGTACAATAAGTGTAAAAATCAACATGTTTGCTAAATATTAATCCATTTACGTTTTGGTGGTCAATTGACCAAGTTACTTCCTTCAATTAATTATTCTTTTTTTTGTAAGGTCTTGGTTAAGATAAAAAGGCAGTGTCACGAGCGGGATTCGAACCCACGACCTTTGACTAAATACACCGCTGCTCTACCATTTTAACGATCGTGTCTTCGATCCACTTGGACAACAACCCTCCCATCTCAACCGCACCTTTTGATTTTCCCTCCTTTTTGCCATTTTTTTCGATCTTTATTGCGATTCATTCATTCAGGGCGTGGGATTTATAAACATTGTTTAAATAATACAAATACATATAAAATATGAATATTTTTGGACACGTGTTTAACACGATATTTTGATCTAATATTGGCAAATGAAAGTTTCATTGAAATCGTTGTTCTCACGTCCGTAGACTTAGTGCTTAATAAAATGCTATATAGAAATTTAAAAATTACGCATTGGAAATTGAGTTTTTAATCTGAAAACCAACATATTTTTAAAAACGTGATATTTTAATACTGATTATTTTATCATTTTTAAAAAATTGTATAAAATTTGTTATAAAACGATTGAATTGGTAATGGCGTAAATTTTCTTTTAATGTCACTGGTATATTAATAAGTTGATAATTCTAATTATAATTTATGTGTAATCAAGTTAAATTATGAAGTTATTGTAGGTCTAAAAATACATGTATGTAACTTTTGTACATATTAAAATAAATAAATCAAACAATATTTTTTATATCAAAGTGCAAATTTGAAAACAAAAAAATTAGTCTATGTTTTGCGAACAGGGAGGATGAAGATAAAAAACTGTCCTTTTGTTTGGGCTCGAACAAAACGACCTATCCATTACACGATTAAGGGCGTTGATAAGAACTTGAAGGGTAAGACCCTCACCTCATCCATACTGTTTTACTACATGAACACAAAGAAGATGAAAAATTACCTTTCTACAGATTTTTCGTTCTATAAAATTTTAATTTGTATTATATTTATTTTATATTTAATTTTAATTCCAATTTAAAGATATTTATTTTTAACTATTATTTATGCTTACTAATAATTATTCAGAAATCGTGAGATGCGGTCTGGTGTGATGTAGGTTTCAGAAAAACATTTTTTTATCGTGCACGTTTCGATCTTTATTGAGGTCATCTTCAGGGCTCAGTGTTTGTTTTCTGCGTAAGTGTGCCATTCTTGCGTGTCGTGTTGAGCGTGCCTAAACACACTTACTAATAATCTATAGATATTGGTACTTTCCCGGAAACAACACTATAGAAGAACATAATCAGTTTAAAGTTTGATCGGTTTAATATAGTCCTTAACTGCTTGTTGGAAGATGATAAAACTCGAATCTTTTAGAAATTGGCTTTCATACCGAATTATTACTTCCTTATCAAAGCTAAATAAATGATGCATTGCAGGATAATGAAATAATAAATGGGATAGTAAAGTTCTTATTAATAACATTATCTTTCCTAGGTATCGCTTATTGCTTAGGACTTGGCACAGCATAAAATGTTTACTACTAGTATGTATTAAGTTTAATCGTTATATTAAAAACTTTACGCTGTTAAGAACTTTTTAAATTGAACTATATCATTAATATAGTTTTTTAGTGATCTATTTTTTTATTGAACAGTTAGCATTGTAAAGAGCAATTTAGCCGTGTAGTTTTCTGTAATTGGTTGTTACCAACTAGAATAAACTAGGAATACTAGATTTTATTTTTTTATTATAAAACATTGATGGTATAATTTATATTACTTGAGCAATAAACCTTGAGGATTTGGTAAGTTCATTAACGGTTTTTTTATTGATCAGTGACCTATTTGGCTGATTGTTAGGATCCAATTTTCACCATTGATTAATCGCTAGCATCCCAGCAGTTAATTACAGCTGACCTCAATATTGAAAGCTGAAATGCCAGTAGTACATAATGTTAAACGATGACAGATAGGAAGAAATTTGACCGTGTTTAAATGGTATCAAATAAAATGCTGATAAGTTTCAACTAAAATAAATCAAACTAATATAATAAGGAAATGCAGACCAGAATTATCTAAGCAAACTTCAAAGATTCATAAAGTTTTATGAAATAAACATAGTTGAAAAGGGCTGAGGTGATAAATCGTTTTGAAATACAATGAGGTTTCATCCTACATTTTTATATTTGTTAAACAAACATTGCATTTTACACCATTTCAATTCAGGAATGAAATTGATAAACACAATATTTTATAGTGTGGTCTCAGTTTTTACAAAAGGCATGCACTTTTAGTTTTATGGTGACTATGTTATTCATAAAACTTAGTATTGTTCCATAGGTAATTTTTCACGTAAAATATGCTCGTGTAATTAGAATGTTCATTAATTGGCGTATTAAGCATCCTAGTGACCGATTTAAAAAAAAATGAAGTGCCCTTTTTTCTCATATTTTGAAAGTCTTTTCCATTAAAAAAAAAAAAAAAAAAAAAAAAAAAAAAAAAAAAAAAAAAAAAAAAAAAAAAAAAAAAAAAAAAAAAAAAAAAAGATAGCAGAAACTAAAAAATTCATCGATTTATCTCGAGTTATCGAAGTGTACGTTCAAAAATTGATCATTTCAATTTATCGTCGAATTGACTATTGTTGTTGTTTAAAGGTAAAAAAATCAGCCCAAATTACATTTGCATTTATTACAATAAATTTTTACTTTTAGCCTTTTTAAACACACCTGACAAGATAAATTGAAACTATTGAGTACTGAAAAAACGTCACTTTGTTCCAAACGTGATTTTTCACGTAAAGTCTGCTGGTGCTAATCAAATTTTAGTACGTAGCCACGTTATACCGAACTGTTGACTTTTTGTGTAAATTGATGTAGATATTGATGTTTTGGTTCAGAACTGGATAATTTACATTTATAGTGTAACTGGTTAAAAAAAAAAAAATTGTACGTAATACACGGCCTTGCTAACAGATAAAATGATTATCATAATAGCTTTCCTAAGGTAAATCATTAATAATGAAAATTAAAAAAACTGTTTTAACAATGAATATTTATCCTCTTAAATTTTACAGTTTATTTCTATTTTCTTAAAACTTTTACCTGGAATGTTTATATTTTGATTTAATAAAATATGTCAATAATGTGCGAGAAACGTACTTCCAAGCCTTGTAAATGAATTTAACGAGGATAAATCAGTGAGCCATTTTTTGAATCGCTGCCTCTTTTCAGGTAAATTAAAACGGATTTTAATTGCACGGTCTCATAACGACATGAGATTTATATTTTGAAAAACTGATAATCCTATAAATAGCAATGTCTACAATAACAAACTAAATTTATTTGGATAATATTAATTTAAGTTTTCTTATACTCAATTAAACGTTGATGTAAATCCAATGAATCAATCATGTAATATATCACCTTGTTTCTTTTAATTAAAATTTTTATTAATAAAACAAAATAATAATCAGGGAAGAGGAATAATGGTATATCAATGATAATTTTACATAAACGTTCAAATCTTCAAATTAGGGTGGTATTTGAAGTCTTTGTTTTTGTTAAGGCTTGTCTTTTTTATAACGCTGTGGGGTTGAATTGCTTGTATCAGCATTATTTTTGTTTATCGGTGACTTTAGTGGATTAAGTCTGCGTTTTTTTCCCAATCAGTCTTAACATCGAAAGCATTTTTCCTTTTAAACGGTATGTTTAGAATAGTGAACATGATATGTGTGCATTGCTGTTAATTTGTGTGTTAATGAATATTTTGTAACGATAAATATGTTATATTTGTATCATTCCATGATCCAATATGTTTTTGTATATATCTTCCTATCTTTTTTCTTTCTGTCGTTTTCGCCAATTTGAATGTCAAAGAGTATATGACATTTTTGTCAAGTCGATTGATTTTGTCAATGTTTTGCCCTAGTACTCTTCCAAACATGTTCATTGTCTTCAACTTTGTTTTTGTGGCTAATTTGTTGCCCTATGCTTGTGGGTATGGTTTCTGTGTCTTATTGGTTGAACAGTTTTGTGTTATAGCCGTGGGTGCTATGGGTTTTATTTCATTTAGATAGGATTCGTCTTTCTCTTGGGTTAGTCGTTTTTTAGTCTGTCCGTCTTTTGTTTTAGAGCTACCATTTTGCCTCGGTGGTTGAGCCGGTTTGTAGTTTTTCATTTTTGACTTTTAGGTTCAGCAAATTTACACTATTATATGTTTTCCAATTTACAATTTACACTTCCGTGAATTTTATGTTTTTCAGTAAAGATTTCATGTCTGTCAGTAGGTGATTGATTTTTTTTTCATGGACGTTATGGTCACCTTATGGTTATGTCATCAACGTATTTGCTTTAATAGTGGATGGTTTGTGTCCTAATTCGGGATGTATTTCTAATCAAAGTTTGGAAAATACTTTTGCGAATATAGCTGAGATTAGATTATCCATACTAATATAAACATTTAAAAACAATATTTTGCAAACAAAATTTTACAATCATTAATCATAGAGAAGTTTATAACAATATTTTTTCTTTGCAACAAAGATTATCCTTTGAATTAGAATAAGCTAATCCCCCAACTGCAGGCTTCGGGCAAAGTTGGTTGATACCCGGAAGGAAGAAGAGGATCTTTTACTCAACATTGTGGAAGACGCATCTTTTTTAAATTGTTAATTTAAGTTTGATATACTATAAAAATATATATATTTTTTAAATTTTAATATACTTATTTTAAATGTTACTGTTTTAATTTATTCTGGTCACGTCCCGATTTTTCTTTTATAAAATTAAATTGTTTAATTAGTGGCTCTAATATTTGTTCCTACTGGTGACAGACACGATTTGCTCGATATGACAGGGATCCGCTCAAAGTTCGAAATAAGTTAGTAAATTTTTAACATAAAATGCTTACCGAATGCAAACTTATGCAAATTTAGCTCATATATTTTTTATAACTCTGCCTCATTTGAATGACGAAATATAACTAAATAACATTAGAAATATACATGTCAAGTGGGGTCTTAATGAAAGAAAAACAGAACAAACGTTTGTGAATAAATTTAACGGGGACAGCTGAAAGTTTTTAAACAAATTTTACATCCTCCAAGGAGCACCCTTGATCCATAAGTAAAGGTTAGAATGTGGAAGCCTCCCTTTGAAATCCAAGGTGCTGAAGAGAATGCTCAGTTTGTGGCACATAATTTTGAAAACCCCGGTTCATCACTTAGCCAAACAGTGTTTTCTTAGACTCTTAAACTTAAATGTTAATAATAAAATATGTCAACTAGCTGAAGATATATTTTTTGGGCCCAACGGTTGAAATTAGTGGAGAAAAACTATAAAAATCTGGTCGCTTGAAAAAATTCTTATAAGCCTGAAAAGGTGTCCTGAACTTTTCTTAGTATAATAGCTATTATCGTTATTTATTTAAATTCCATTTAATTGAGCCCTATTTCAATATTAATATTCATTAATTTCGTGGTCCGCTTGACCAATTAATATATTACATGAAAAATAAATCTTATACTCTGAATGAATGAATCGCAATAAAGATCGAAAAACAATGGCAAAAAGGAGGGAAAATTCAAAAGGGTGGGGTTGAGATGGGAAGTTGGTGCCGAGTGGATCGAGGTCACGATAGCTCAAGTGGTAGAGCAGCGGCGTATCTAGCCGAAGATCGTGGGTTCGAATCCCGCTCGTACCATTAACTTTTTTTCATCTCGACTAAAAACCTTAATTAATTGTACTAATTAACAATTTCGACACAACATTTTTTAATTATTATTCCCAGCTCGATCCTCATATTGCTCAAAAAGAATTCCTAGCCGACATTAACGAGATATATCCTGAACATGTGTACGTATTTACTGACTGCTCTTCCATAGATGACAAAACAGGTTATGCCCTTTTTAACCCTAAACATCAATACAAGGAACAACATTCGCTTCCAACTTCAATGTTTGTTTACACAGCAGAACTAATTGCGATAGGTAGCGCTCTCGATTAAATACGAAAATTGGGTGATTCTAAATTTTGTATTCTCACAGACTGTCGAAGCATTGTAGAAAGGTTAAATAACATTACTCCAGAATATAAATGCAGAAACTATATTTTTGCCCAAATCTGTAGGAAAATGCTAGAGACAAAAATCATGGGAAAAAGGGTGGCACTGTGTTGGGTGAAAGGGCTTGCCGGCTTATGGCAAAATGAAACGGTGGACGCACTTGCAAAGGAGGCTGCAACATCAGGTCCAATCTTTGACATTAAAATTCCTAAAGATGACAGGAAAACGTTTTGAAAAAGTTTTGTAGAAATCTGTGGTTAGAAAAATAGAACACATCAAATGTCGGCAATTATTATACGTCTCTGTTCCCTGAGCTGAAGAAACGACCATGGCTTTCGGAAGGGGATAGCCCAGAAGGAATGTCAAAGGAGTTCTATTCTACTATTTTTAGACTGAAGACAAATCATGGCATATGGGGTAGCTACAAGAAGAGAAACGGTTTGGCATCGTCTACGAACTGTCCCACTTGCGATTGCCCTTCACGTTCAGATCCTTCCCACATAATTTTTGAATGCCCAGAATACGAAAATGAAAGAGATAAACTGCTAAAAAATCTGGGCAAAGTCCCAAACGTTTCCAAGCCAATAAACTTAGAATCTGTTCTAATAAGCAACAATCCAGCAGCAGTCAACATAATCTACAGATTTCTAAAGTCGATAAACGTTACTTTTTGATTATCTTCAACATTAAAATTTAGAAGATGATTGAGCTGAGTGAGTGGGTGCGGGCGCGCGGCGGGGGCCTGGTCCAGGTCGGCCGATCCCGCTCGTCAGTAAAATTAAAATAGAAAACTTCATTGGTAATATGCCAGCGTAAACCCCCCCCCCCCTAACAAAAAAAAAGAAGTTTATAAAAATTCGTTTTCTTCATATTATCTGAATGTATGCAAATTTTAATTTAGTTTAGTTTTGAAAATTTACACAGATTAATTGTTACATATATTTTATTAAGGCAATTAAAATAGAATTATTAGAAAATCCGTATATTTTCTTAAAAATGCAAACCGTTAATACCCAGCAAATTTTTTTGGTTTAAGGTTTAATAGCATTTTTAAAAAGTTACATTTACTTGATATTTACAGTTACAAATATTGTATTAAGTAAATATTTTCATATAGTCACTTGTAGGTGAAGTTGTCCGGTGACAGCAATCAATCCTTCACACTGAAACCTCATCAATCTTTACTCGTGGTTTCGTTTCAATCGTCTTAGAGGATATTCTGGTTGAATTGGAAGTGATAACTGTCGCGCTGGTAGATAATTGAGGATGCTCTGTGGTCCATTAAATTTTTTGTAGCGGATTATGATGAGGTCATGTACAAATGGGTTGTGCAGATCGTTTTTATCAATATGATTAAATTATAAAAACGAGCGTTTATGATTTGGCGAAAAAATTTAGAATGAATTGTTTGGAGACTTTGGGAGTTGTAAATTAAAATTTTGTTTTCAATGTATAATTTTGATCGTGAGTGATGTAGTCTTTTTAATCATTTTTAACGTCTGTTTGTTTCTTGTTTTTCAGTCTTGCGTAGATTCCAAGAATTAAAAAAAAAAACTCGTGAAAGATGATCGAAATAATTTTATCAAAATAACTGTACTCTTATTTTGGTCAAAAAAATTTTCTCACGGAAATTTTTAGAAATTTGGTTATAAATGTATGGTGGTTAGTGACCGTTAATCCGTAATTATTCAGAAATCGTGAGATGCGGTCTGTTGTGATGTAGGTTTCAGAAAAACATTTTCTTTTTCGTGCCAACGTTTCGATCTTTATTGAAATCATCTTCAGAGCCTGTGATTTACAAACACTGTTTACATTTAACAAATACAAGTAGGATGTGGAAAAAAGTGAATTTATACAATGCAAAATATATTTTTTTATATATTCAATCAAAGTATTTCTACTCACTCAAAGTGTTTGTCTTCTGTGTATTGTGCTATTCTTGCTTGTCGTGTCGAAAGTGCCAGTGAGATTTTGCTGTTTTTTGTTTATATACGTTGGATTTTGAAGTGGTGGGGAAGGATGACGGTATAGAAAAGTCATTTTTGTATAAGGCGTCGGCTTCTTTGAGGTGAAAAGAGCCGACAAAGGGAAAAAACGTTGGTAATGGTTCGGCTAGATTATCCTTTCAGGATTATATAGAAAGGGAGAAATAGGAAAAGGAAATCTAAATTGTTGAAAAATTAGACCATGTGAAAAATGTTTGATGTGTGGAATGTGATGAGATGATATATGTATGTTATTGCATTTGATTAATGATATTGGCGTAGCTGCGACTGAGTTTACATGTATCTGTTCTGTAATTGATGCTGTGTTTATCTCTGTTGATGTAAACTATTTCTAAAAAATTACGTTTATGTTTATTTTGTTCTGTGTGTAATATTTTTGGATTGTTGAAGTGGAAATTGTGTTTGTGTTCAAAATGGTGGGTAGCGAGTGCTGTAGGATTTTGTTTGGGTTTTTTCCAATCATAGATATGTTGCTTTACTCTCTTGTCCAGATATTGGGATGTATGACAGATGTAAGTTGCCGGACAGTTTAAACAGTGATTTTGTAGATTACGTCAGATTTATTTGTTATGGTGTGGGATCTTTAATTTTGGAAAAAAGTGTTTGAATTGTTTTATAATTTTTGAAAGCTATTTTGAAGTTATCGGACGAGAGAAATGTGTTTAATTTATGTGATAGGCCTTGAATAAATGGCGTGGAAATGTATGCTGGTTTGTTTGGATTTAATACACTTAATGTATTATTAGTCATATTAGTAATAGTACACTAACACCATCCACTGTTTGTTTTTATAAAAGTTTGTAATTTTCTTCCCCTAACCCTAATTTTTTAATACAAAATTGCACGTTAATTAGTTAAGTAAATAAATTAAATAGGCTTAATTATCAATTAAAAATAATATTCTTTTACAATTTTTTTCGTTTTGTTTAAAAAATAGATTATATTTGTGTCATTTTTGATGTGAATTCTGGTCATTTTACTCTGGAATTACACTGTTACGTAAATAAATTTCATACTTAAATGGATAAATTTACATTTTAGGATATCTACTAATCAATCCGGCCACCCGGATCTGGGGGGGGGGAAGGATTTTAACAGGCGGAAAAACCAAGAGAACTCCACGGTCGGAATATTATCAGGCCAATTGCTCTGAATATTCATTCGGTTAACTCGGGATCGGGGCAGGATTTTTCATTTTACAGACCCCCTCCTTGTCAATTTGACAAAACGTCATCATAATTCAATTCCGTTCAACCCCGGAATTACTGTTATTACGAAATAAACCGATAGGGTTTATGAAAATAAAAATGTTTAAAAAAAATTGTTGTTAGACAATTGAGGGGGTAACGGAAACCGGATCGAGAGGGCCCCTCGTCAAATCCAAGCCTGTTTGGCCAATCCGTTCCAGGTTTTTCGACCGCCCCTCGAAGCATAAATAAACCTTTTAATTATCCAGGAGACAATGTGGACCTCTGGCCGATGTCGACATGCCGTGAATAGTGTTGGAAGAAAAACTGGCTCGTGCCTATAACAATTTTCAATCTCGATATTGACAGATAAAACGATATCCTTTCTTTCTCGGTCAATATTTCCCGACCCATTTCTCTTAAATTATTAACAAGCCGCGTTTTAACAATTTTTTTCTAACAAAAATGAAAAAGTGGATTTTCACAATAACTGGAACTTGGCACGTGAAAGTCGGAAGCAACGAAGTGTGAAGCACAACTCACGATTATGAAGAGTTATGGACCTGTTATAGAAATGGCTTTAAAAAGTATAGTTATACTATTTCGTACGTAACTAAATTTAGCACACGTATTATGTATGATCGTATTTAATAAATGTATAAATATTTAGATAAATAATATTAAATAAGAACATGTTTTATTATTTTATAAAGTTTGTAGCTACTTCTATAATATTTACAGTAATATTAACCAATACGACGTTCATGTCATGTACTAATTATAATCTTCGAATTAATTATCAATGGTTGTATATCATAGATATTTCAGACTCTCATAGCGCAAAAATAACCTACAAAGAATAACAAGAAAACATAATACAATCACTACTACAACATAATAAAGACACACACACACACACGCACACGCACACACACACACACACACACACACACACACACACACACATGAATTAAACGACACCAGAAAAAAAGTACATTGAATGGAACACTTGAATACATTTTGAGAAAACGAAGATATATTTCACTAATTAGGCATAAAATATGCATGGAAAACAATAAACACAACTGGATAAATCTTTAGTCAAAACATCAACAAAACTAAACCATTACACAAAATTGGTATTTTTAATATGGCGTGTAGTAGTTTCATGCTTGCTCCAAAATGACCTTACATATATATATATATATATATATATATATATATCTTTTATTTTACTTCCTATTTGTCCGAATATTTTTTTCCGCATTTACAGTGTATTATGAACGCAGGGAAAAATATTCGGACACATATGAAGTGAAATAAAATATATATAAAAATATGTAAGGTCATTTGGAAACTTGGAAATATGCTAAAATGGTACATTGAAAACTAAACAATAAAAGTAAACATACAAATTCCAATAGTTCACATACATCGTTTCCACCATTCAAAACACTAAGCTAATTAAAAAGATAAAAATGACCGACGGTAACCAATCACAAATAGTTAATACATAAAAACATGAAATTTCTACATAGCGTAAAAAATGGATGTAACATTAACATACCCAAAAACTTAAAAATATACAAACAGTTTTCACCATTCAAATTGCTACACAAAAACAAAAAACTAAAGACTGACCGAAATTAAAAAAAATATCATAAATTTACAAACGCGAAAAAACCCATTAATTAAAAAATTATAAAAAAAGAACACCGTAAATATAAAAAATATATACACTCCTGCACCATCCGCAAGTTTATAACAAAGACCTAACTTCATTACAACGACTCAGATCCATCACTGAAGATGGCAAAACGCGTCTAAAGTAATTAGGGTATGGAAAAGAAATTGATCAGAAATGACTAAACTACTGCTTCCTCATACCGCAAGAAATAGAGAAAAAATCGCACGAAGGGTCAAATTTTTTGGTTTAGTCCATTCCTAAATAGAAGAACAAAGAATTTCAAATTTAAGCACTCTCATAACGCATACAAGATTTACCATTGTGTCTAGAACAATTATCTTGCTCGAGCAACTAATAGTTCAAGAACGATCGATTAGACTTACTCACGGGTTCCCACCTAAATAGAAATGAGATTTGCATTATGGATAATACCTTGGCACCCACTGATGAATAAGGCTCGTCGAACAATGACCAAACTTTTGGTTTGAGCCTTTGCCAAGCTGTGAGCCTGCCAGCGAGATAGTCTTCTTCGTAGCCGAACATCCTGGCCACCTGCTCTTCTGTCGGTCGTTCCGAGTCGATGTCCAGCTTGTCCAGGATAGCCAATGTTGTCTGAAACAAACAACACCAAAAATGTAATACACATGTAAACGATTTTTCTTTATTTATAAGATATTTTAAAAATATTACAAACGTAAGACATAGTTTTTTATATTTGTCTGAAATAAAACAATATGGATATAGTTTATAAAAATGTGTAAAGTAATATATAAATCGCTTTTGATAACAACGTGTGAAATATTTTACGATGTGGAGATGTTGGGGTGGTTAAATTCAAAGCTTTTCGATCAACACCGTTAATCCTTGGACATGGCAGCTGTTCATACCTGATAAAAAGGATTGACCTAATATCAGCAACATTGGTTATGAGTATGGGAAGGCAGTGTTCACAATGTAGATATAAAATGATAAAAAATATCCCAAATAAAATTTTTAACAATGGACCTTTTGAGGTTTGCACAAAAGAGTCGTAATTTTTAATCTTTACAGTAAATCCTAACAAAACAAATACAGTATAGTATACTTTTTATGATTTGTTTTATTTTTATAATGGGCAACATTTTGTATTTCGGGCCGGTTGTATTTTATACGACAGGCCTATACCACGTCTAGATACTTCAAAATCCTTCTGACCGTGCGTCAATAAAATCTGGACTCTAGTTTTTGCCCTGTCGTTAAAATGGATTTTCTGTATATTATAGAAATGGAATGTTTTTGATAGAATTGAGCCGTAAAGCTCAAAACCGCTTTCACGGTGGACAATGGTTGTAATAAAAACTTTTCAGAGGCATTTGGACATAACAGACTTAAAGGCAGTAACTCGGCTCTTGTACACTTGGTTTCATCCCTATACGGGATTACTGCTACTTCTTATCTGATTAATGTCACTGGGATAATCCTCTTCCCAGCTGATTTCACGGAATTCTTTTTTAGATGGAATCAAGTTATTATGCCAAAAGAAAATACTGAACTTTTTATATAAAAAAGTTTTTTTACAAAGAAGCGATAAAGCTATAATAATTAGAAAAATGTAAATCATTTTAAAATGGTTAAACAATAATGATTTTAGTATGTAATTACATAAAACACTAAATTTTATTATGTTAAATTTCTTCTAATGAACATTTTTTTATCTGAGATAAAGAAACAATTAAAATTTGCTGTACATTACTTTATATTTAAAAATAAAAATCGTTAGCATTTAGAGCCGTTTTATATGCAATTAATATTCTTGAATAATTGGCCCAATTTAACATAGAACACGAGCGTTCGTCCAAATCAGTTCCTTACCCTTTTTGCCATTTCTCACCTCAAATCGAGTCATTATTAAACTTTCATCCATCCAATTTCGGCAAAAGTTTTGGTCTTTTGCTAGGTCTATTCTCGCAACTGTGATCCAAGCTTAGTTCTACACATTGTACTTGGATTTATCTAAGAATTTTTTAAGGGTTTGTAAGAGGGAAGTTTTCGTAAGCTCTTAAAAAGGGGGGAAACTTGAAACACCATTCCGAACATCTGCGAAGTTTCTCCGGGATTGGAATTTCTGAAATGTGTAATAGAATCGAATGCTTAAATATTTACATCGTTTCACCAACGAAAAGGAAGTGATGTATTTTTTATTAGAAGGTTTACAACTAAAAAATAATAATTTAAGCTATTTTAATGATCCGGAACGACCTCATGTTGCAAGTATGATTGAGGATGATCATAGCTAGAACCAAGATTCACGTGCAATAAAAATCCTCAAATATAGCATAGAATTTGTTCTAAAATATTCAAATACTCAGCGTGAATGCCACTTTTTTTTAATAACAAGAGTATTACCAGATCACGGATTTGAACCAAACTATTAATTATACGCTACTTCTTGTGAATAGGCCATGGTTTCGCCAAAAAATTGCAAGTTAAAATTTTACGTTATTAATATTTTTATTTCGCCTTTCCACTTGATCAAATCAACTATGTGAATACACCATTTTACAGCTTTTTTAATAGAGATTGCAACAAAAGTATAGCAACAGCTGTCGAATTTTATCAATAACCAAAACAATTCTAAAAATGAAACATTTTTCAGGTAAATTTGGTCATTTCTATCTAGGTAATTTTTTTCGTGAAACTGATATGAAATTTTGTTTTACCACCTCTAGAAATCCTTAAATATAATATTTTTTAATTAAATTTGTTGAGTTTTTGACCCTGAAAATTTTTCCGAGTTTTGAGATATCGTTATCTGAATATCAGTCATCTCAGTCAAGTTGTCAAAATTATCAGTTAAACAATTAATTTACACCAATTTTCACGAAAGTCGTTATCTAAAACTTTTAAAATCACGAAGTAGACAATGAGGTTAAGTTTTGACTATTTTCTGACCTATTTTCCTTACAGAATGTTTTGTTTAAATATGCAAAATAGCAATGTTTTGTTGATTAATGGTGATTGGTAAATTTTTTTTTTCAAAATCTAAATTTAGTCGCAATTAAATGAGCATAAATGGTTATTCCGAGATTATAAAAATATTATTTTTGGTGTATTAAATTCACTGTTAATTAAAATAAAAACTATTGTCCTACGACGGAATATATTCTAATTTGGAATAATTGAAAAAACAAATAAACAAAATACTGCTATTTTACATACTATAACAAACATTCAGTAAGCAAAGTAAGCCAGAAAATTGTCAGCCAGACCTCATTGTCAGAATCCTGATTGTAACAATGTAATCTGTACACGTATCACTCAGTCTAAAAACCCAGGATCGTTGTAAGTTGCGGCACAAAGCAAAATCCATGGAATCTTTGGAGTTGCGTAAACTGCATTTTCAGTTAAGAGATGCTTTTTAAAAACGTGTCAAAAAGAATTTTTTATGAATAGGGATTGGCTGCAGCGCATGCTTGAATTATCCCATGAATAATACAACAGTTACTTACCAAGAGGAAATTATTTTTTAAAATTAAATTACATTTACAAATCTGTATACCTTTATTAATTTTTTTTAAAGATACCGTCAAGAAAGAAAGGTCAGCCGTGCAGCTGGCGTCAGGCGATAAGATGAGGCTGACATCTCCAGTTGGCAACTTCTGACTTTTCAATATCTCACTTTCGTTGGGTCGATTTTCCCTTTTTTCGCATTTATCTTTCGTGAACACGTGCCAGTTTATCTTCGTTTTCTCGCTAGAACGATGTTTTATAATTTTTTGCCTTCATCCTTCTTGAAAGCGGAATCAAGTAGGCTAACATCTTTTTGTGTAAAGTTAGAACAAAACCTTCGTTTAATATTAAAATGAAAGTAGACAAACAATTTATAAAATCATAATACGCATTTTTGATTTGATAGAAAAAATTCAAAAAGAACTAACATTCTTTGCATTTTTTGTGTTCATTATTCCACAAATTTTTATGATAAATTATTCAAATACAATAAAATTATATATATTTTTTGTATTATCGGGTTGTCCGGAAAATAATGCAGGATTTTAAGTTTTCATTAAAAAAAATCTATATAAAATATTCTGTTTACGTNAAGTTACCAACACGTTGGGAGAAATGTATTGAGAGTATGGGAAATTATTTTGATTAAAGAACATTGCTTTAAAGTAACTAGTTTCTTTTTTTTTTGTTTAATACCAAAATCCTGCATTATTTTCCGGACAACCCAATAATTAATCTGAATGTAAGGTATTGGTTGAGATAAAAAATCACGAGCGGGATTCGAACCCACAACCTTCGTGCTAGGTACGCCGCTGCTCTACCACTTTAGCTATCGTGACTTCGATCCACTCAGGCACTAACTTTCCATACCAACCCACCTTTCGAATTTTCCCTACTTTTTGGCATTTTTCAATTTTTTTTAATCTCAACCAATACCTTACATAAAGATTAATTAATTGAAAAAAGTTAATTGACTAATCGGACCACGAACTTTAATGGATTTAATAAGTAAAGTAAAGTATGTCTTCACCCTGCGTGGCCATTTCATTTGTCGCCGAAATCGAATAGATTACACGACATTTGAAAAATCGCAAAAAGGAGGGAAAATCAAAAAGTGGGGGTTGAGATGGTCGGTTGGTGTCCGAGTGGAAGGTAGGCATGAGAGCTCAAGTGGTAGAGCAGCGTCGTATTTAGCCGAAGGTCGCGGGTTCGAATCCCGCTTGTGACATTAACTTTTTCATTTCAACCAATACCTTCCATAAAGATTGATTAATTATAAAAAGTTAATTGGCCAATTGGACAATGAACTCTAATGCATATATTTGTTGTTTTGTTCATTATATCAGACATAATGTAAAAAAACACGAAACTATTTTTATTTACCAATTCAATAATTTTTCTAAATACCTTCTCTTATTACCTAAAAACGAGGATTACCCTTCTCCATATTCTGGTTGAATAACTTGTGAGAAGTTGTCCCGTACATTCCATACTTGGCAGTCCAAGTGGAAAAATTTGATTCAGCTAAAATTGGCAAATGTTTCTGAGAATTTAATGTATTTACTCCCATTTCATGCAAACGTTAATAAGTAGAAATGGATTCAACAATGTTTAAAATCCTGCTATTTAAGAATATTGCTTATAATTTTTAGAACATAAGTTTAATATTTAAAATAATACCTGTGTATCTCTATGAATGCTATAAGTGGACCAACAACAGGGCTCGACTTGGTTTGAGTCCAAGCCCCAGAATTCAAGTTCCTCTTCAAAAAGCGGTCCGCAAACATTGGTCGGGTAATGCAATTTGCCGGTCCTTTAAAAAAGCATAAACACAACAAAAAAGTTAACATAATTAAAATGGATACTTTATAAAGTAATACCTTACCTGTAATAATTGAGCACTTGGGCAAAAACACCGGGGTGTCTGTCGAAAAAATACTCGTTGAGCAGGGGGTCATAGTTGGCCAGGGCTTCTGTGAGACGAGATAACCGTGTGGCTGGGATTTTTTTCAGAGTAGCTTTATAAGTCTCGTATCGAATTCCACCAACGTTCAATATAATCCTGTTCTCGCCGTCCATAGCATCTCATCACTTTCGAAGTGAAACGATACCTGAAAAAGAAAGAACAGAGCTTATGATATCGAGATTATAGTCACGTATACGTAGTAATAATTTGTACATTTCCACAATAAGTACATGAATCCGTCAAAGAACGTTTTTGATCTTTTGGTTAGAAAGGATGCAGTTATCACCCAGTAGTTGTTATTTCTAGATTTTGAGGTATATATTTCGCTTTCTTCACGGCAAATTAATGAAAAATTAAAATAAACATAAAACATTTAAGAGATCTGGAATCCACATAGATTCTCCATTAACGGTCCTTAGTTATGACAACTATATATAATATTTACAATATATTATATTCAAATAATTTAACAATCATTTACAACAACCATTGTAAACAAACGATTTTTAACCACCACATAAACCAAGTTTCCGTGGAGGTTTGGATCTTTTTTAAGTTCAAAATAAGTGTATTTTAACATTACTATAATTACACTCATTATACGAAGCGTTTATGAGGGGTATTTACCTTCATGTTTTGAGCAATAAAATTAATTATATGACTTTCATACAGGAAACTGCAGATGTGGGCATGTGGTTAAGGCGTTCGACTCGATCATCTATCATCGATCATCAGGTGTGATTGCTCCTAGAAACCAAATATGCCGGATTTTTATAGTTTTTATAATATTTAATAATAAAATTCCGTTTTTTTCAAAAAAAATTTTACAGCGTATGACGAACGATACTGTGCGGAGCACAAGTCTGGGGTCATCGCAGCTAAGAAATTGTGGAAATACCTTCAAATATTTTATAAAGAAATGTTTTAGTTTGCCGACAAACACACCTGTTTACATCATTTATCTAGAATCTGGACTTTTCCCAATATTTTTGTTCACACTAAAATTTAATTTATGCTATATAAATAAATGTCTAAGCTTAGTAGATATCGTAAAATAGTTTTAAGTGAAATAATCAATTGAAAGCTGTTTTGGTACAATGGTATAAATAAACTTTCTGAAAAGTGTCATTTGAACATAACGGATTTATTGCAGGGTAAAAGACAAATTGTGAATTTAATAGATACAATTAAAAATTCAATGCATGCTGATTACAGACTAAGAGTTGAAAACAGTACTCGTCATCCTCTCTATAAACATTTGTGTAATTTAATCCAATATATAAGGTCCGAAATAAATACAAGTTCGATAAGTTGACTGATAAAGATTAGAGGTGAGTTATTGGGTTGTCCGGAAAATAATGCAGGATTTTAAGTTTTCATTAAAAAAAATCTATATAAAATATTCTGTTTACGTTTACAGGATTANAGTTAGTAACTATAAAAATTTATAGTTTTATTTTTACGTTACCTATTTTATTATAAACTAAGTATAATTCCAATGGTAATTTTCAATTTGCAGGTGCTAATAGAATTTGAATAAAAGGGCGATTTAAGCCGACCTGATGAACGAAGTTTTTTTTTAAAAATAGAATGCCCTATTTTTTCACAAAGGTTGCAGACCCTTCCAATTCTCAAAAATTGTTTAAAAATAAAAAGTATTTTCTATTATATTTTATAATTCATTAACAATATTCGAAGCGTTAAGGTTCATGTCAAAAATGGAGGCGGTTCTGTAGAATCGAATTTGTCGTGATAGATTGATAGACAAAAAACTAATTAAAAATTGATGTTTTTCTTCAGTACAATATAATTTCAATTTATCGTTATTATTTAGAAAAAGTAACACAAATAACTGTTCACATTTTATTGAAATAAAATTTGAATTTTTTTCCTTTTTAATTGTGACTCATATGACAAATTGAAACTATAGATAATTATTCAGAAATCGTGAGATGCGGTCTGGTGTGATGTAGGTTTCAGAAAAACATTTTCTTTGTCGTGCCAACGTTTCGATCTTTATTGAGATCATCTTCAGGGACTGGGATTTACAAACATTGACATTCCAAGTCAGTCGTTTGAATTAAAAGAAAGAAAAAAACTCGTGAAAGATGATCGAAATAATTTTATCAAAATAACTGTAATCTTTTTTTGATAAAAAATATTTTCTCTCGGAAATTTCGAGAAATTTGGTTAAATAAATGTGTGGTAGTTAGTGACCGTTAATCGATAATTATTCAGAAATCGTGAGATGAGATCTGGTGTGATGTAGGTTTCAGGAAAACATTTTCTTTATCGTGCCAACGTTTCGATCTTTATTGAGATCATCTTCAGAACGTGGGTTTTAGAAACATTGTTTACATTTAACAAATACATGTAGGATGTGGAAAAATGTGAATTTATGCAATGCAAAATATATATTTTATATTCAATCAAAGTATTTCTCCTCACTCAAAGTATTTGTCTTCTGTGTAATTGTGCCATTCTTGCGTGTCGTATTGAGAGTGCCAGTGCGATATTGCTGTTTTATGTTTATAATGCTGTTCTGAATAATTATCGATTAACAGTCACTAATCACCAAACATTTCTACACGAAATGAACCTATAGAGTTATGAAGAAAAACTTCAATCGACGAATTTTTTGCGTTTTTGGCATCATTTTTTGAGAATTGAAAATATGTTCGAACTGCACGAAAAAATAGGGCATTATATTTGATAAAACGTCGATCGCAAGGTCGGCTTAAAGCGCCGTTTTATTCAAATTATATAAGCACCTTCAGATTAAAAATTACCTTTGAAATTATATATAGTTTTATAATAAAATAAGCAGCGTAAGGATAAAAGGACCATGCCTTTTAAAAAATTATAAGCACACGCATATATGGTTACGGTTTCTACGAGCAATCAAATCTGAAGAATCAGAGATGATCTAATAAATGGTTGAAAAGGATGAATGTAATAACAACTTTGTGAATCGAACTTTGTGACCTTCGTTTTTACCAATTAACTGGTATATTCACTTTACCAACTTTCAACTTATGTCAATAGTTGCACTAACACCAAAAATCTAAGAACCAGTATCTTTGTGTCATCTCTTCTAGTCAGTTTGCATTAATTTCACATACGGAAACCTTACCCGTTTTGCTATTTGAACCTATTTCATTTGTAAAACCTTACAATATACATACCTATGGTACCTGCACTGTTTGAAATATATCTAGTGATTTTATCTTACAAAATTCTATAACATTGTATAATTCTATAAATTATCGCAATGTAACATGTCAGTGTACGACATCAAACGTGTTGTATCATTAATTCATATTTAATAGCATTGTGGTATTTTAACGTATTGAATGTCATCGTACAGTGGGCATTTATGATGCATGTTGAATATTACGTATCGCATTTACTAATCTTACCAAACCGTATTTCATTTCCTTGGAACGAATTGATTCTAAACGTGTAGAATCGAATCTGATAATGTAAATCTGTTTAATGAATATTGTGGTTATTAGAATATTTATTTTAGACTATATACAATTATGCACAAAATAAGACAATATCGATTAGATTCAGAGAATCCAATCCGATTACACGACATTTGAAAAATGGCAAAAAGGAGGGAAAATTCAAAAGGTGCGGTTGAGATGGGAAGTTAGTGTCCGAGTGGATCGAGGTCACGATAGCTCAAGTGGTAGAGCAGCGGCGTATCAAGCCGAAGATTGTGGGTTCAAATCCCGCTCGTGCCATTGACTTTTTAATCTCACCTAAAAACCTTAATTAATTATAATATCGATTAGGTTTCGTGGTCCGATTGACCAAATAAATTCTTTTCAATTAATTAATCTTAAGGTACTTTTAAGAATAATTACTAAGCTATCGTGACTTCGATCCACTCGGACACCAACTCCTCATCCCATCCCACCTTTTGGAATCACGATAGCTCAAGTGGTAGAGCAGCGGCGTATTTAGCCGAATATCGTGGGTTCGAATACCGCTCGTGACACTGACTTTTTTATCTCAACCAATGCCTTACTTAAAGATTAATTAACTGAAATTAATACAATATAATAAAAAAACTTTTATTTTTGTAGTTCGTTTCTGATTTGATTTTTCCAAACAATGACGTATTTCTATGGCTGTCCAGAGGTGTAGTAATAAAAAGAAAATCGAACACCTGATGGAGTGTAAAATTGAAAAATAATAGAGTATAGACAATGTTAGAATATGGAGGCATAAATGTATTATGTGGACAACTGCTCCTAGAAAAAAATGTCTTCACTTTAAAATAAAATCTTTTCCAATTGGATTTCTTCTTCTTTTTTATGTTTGCAGAGGAAAATAATTCGTTTTAGGCTTTTCGTAATTGACATCCTTCTATGGAAGGAAACTCCAACTTTCGTAATAGTAAAAGCGATAGTACGGAGAATTCAATATCACCCTCCCTCGCAGGAGAGGGGAAGAAACAAAGGGGCGTTAAGTTTGTGACGTAACTTACTCTATTTATGGTTATTGTAATATGGGAATTTCTAGTTTGGCTGATCCCGTAGAAATTCAATCTAACCATTTTCCATAAAGAAAAATGGCGTACATGTATTCAAGAGTGTATTTCTGTACACATGTTTATGTAGTAAAGAAACAGAAAAGAAAATAAAACTAACAGACACAAAGATAATACGAAATATTCAAATATTATTTGGTAAAAATGACTTGATTAAGTTCATTTTAACATTAAGTAAATCATAAATTTGTATGTAATTCTGGTATTTACAATTGCACGAAATATATTACATGAACAGAATTTAATTTCTTTTCATTCCAATTTTTTTCTGATTGTGTTGTACCTCCTTGTTTTTCTCACTCTTCTGAACGATTTATCTCCCTTCTAATGTATAAATCTTTCGTTCATTTACACTTTGTTAGGTAATCTATTCCTATCTACGCAAAATCCCGCCTTTATCCAATTCACTTAAAATGATTTTGTTGCAAAAGTTTCTTCACCGTAATTTTCAGAATATATATAACATACGAAGTACAGATAATACATATCGTAATAATATATACAATGTAATAATTAATTATTATTACAAATTTGACCGCTTGACCAATTAATATCATTTAATTAATTAAGGTTTTAAGTTGAGATAAAAAAAGTCAGTGTCACGAGCGGGATTCGAACCCACGACCTTCGGCTTGAGCTCAAGTGGTAGAGTAGCGGCGTATCAAGCCGAAGGTCATGGGTTTGAATCCCGCTCGTGACACTGACTTTTTTTATCTCCACTTAAAACCTTAATTAATTATATGATATTAATTGGTCAAGCGGACCACTAAAATTAGCGAATTTAATTTTTACAAATTTTTATTTTTCTATTTTTTATTTATTGATTTTGTAATTAATTATTTTTTATATTTTTTAATACGAGCGCGCGCGCGTGTGTAAGAGAGAGAGAGAGAGAGAGAGAGAGAGAGAGAGAGAGAGAGAGAGAGAGAGAGAGAGAGAGAGAGAGAGTGAGAGAGAGAGAGAGAGAGAATGAGGGAGAGACTGAGAGATCATGATTAAGAGAAAACAATGGTCAAAACAATAAGAGAAATACATGCGATCTAACTGGAGAGTAGAGAGATAGAGAAATAAATGGATGGCTCTAGATATTGATTGATAGATAAAACAATTGAAGAATGAGTACAAAGTGAGAGAAAGTGCAGTAAGAGATGTGTTGTTAATTATAAATATAATTGTTTTTCCATATTTATTACGGTAAAATAGGAATACATTTTTACACTCATACGAGAACGTAGAAACATAGATAAATTGAACATATATATGGGAGGTTTACGACAAGCGCTATATGCTCAAAAAGGATTTTCTTTTCATGATTCTGTTTGTATATTTCTATTGTATTATTCTATTTGTTTGAACTGTCCAGGTTGCCTATTCTTGCTACAGTTTCCCTATTGCATTTAATTTATTCTCTAACATAACATATTCTGTTTTTGTAGAAGGTACAAAAGTGTTAAAGGAAACTTTTCAATATTGGGGTGACTGGATGTGTCGTGATAAATTAGATATTGATGCGAAGCAAAAGAAAATTCCTACAATCTTTACATCATTTTGGAAAACACACGGTATATACAGATTTATAAACAGTGGATATTTATTGAAAAATTAACATCATACACATTCCACTGTTATTGGAATTATTTGGGTATCGGACATCGTCGCCATTTTCGGAATTCTAAGAACTCCAAACGTCTTGTCGCCTTGGAATAACTGTCATCAAGCAAATTCAAATTGTATGGACAAAGTAAAACGTATTTTTATTATTTTAGACATTGGGGTAAGGTATCGATAATAAGAAAGTAGTGTCGTAACGGGACGAAGCGGATCAAAATGGATCTTTTGGTGTATTTGAGGGCTGAAAAGCATATCCTGTAAATCAAGAAAACCGTGACTAACATGCTGGGATAGAATGCTTTAAACCGTAGTCACGTAACTAAATCAAGAAGGACTCGGGGATTTAAAAAGTGATCTAAATTTATAATCTCCAAGTCGATAAAATCTGTCGGGCGGAGGCCGACATTATTGCTTCCTAATATAATATTTGAACAGAAATTGCTTATCTTTGTGGAATAGCCTCGTGGTTCCTCACATTTACACACCGCATTGCAACTGATATTTAAGACTCGGCAATGTTTTTCGAACAATAAAATGCGTCCTTTTATTTTACGTGAGGGCATGAATATATCTCATGTTTTAGTTTTGAGCCACGTTTTTCACAATTGTCTAGTTTGAAATTGACATTTTACGAACTAGGTGAAACATGCTGAAACTGATAAATATAAATGCATTAGTTTGTGCATTTTAGATAAAATGTAGTACAACATATAACATAGTTTCTTTACTCATACTACTAATTTATTCGTCAATTTCGCCCTAAATCCTTGCTTTTTATTGTACCCAGTCTATAAAACTAAGAAAAATTGGATGATAGTTGTCTTACGAAATACGTTATAAATTTAATTATTAACAGATGTATCTTTCATTTCTCCAACGTTTTACAAACTGTTAGTTTTTTATTAATGATTTCCAAAAAGAGCATGATTTGTTGATGTTCAATTTGAATACAATAAATAGTTAAAGTTTTATTTGTAAAATATTTTGAAAACCGACATACTAACATTGATAGTTAAAAGCTTGAAATAACCCACTATTTATTGCATAGTTTTTTTAAGAAAAAGAGGGCCTTCTTTGTATGTTGCTTTTTGTGCTGCATCTAATTAACTATTTTACAATATTTAAAAACTAATTGTGAATATGTGTAGCTATTACAATCATATATTATATACGATTATACATAATTATAATAAAATGATTATTCAGAAATCGTGAGATGCAGTCTGGTGTGATGTAGGTTTCGGAAAAACATTTTCCACGACGTATTTAACCGTATTTGTTAAATTTAAACAATGTTTGTAAATCCCACGCCCTGAAGATGATCTCAATAAAGATCGAAACGTTGCACGATAAAGAAAATGTTTTTCTGAAACCTACATCATACCAGACCGAATCTCACGATTTCTGAATAATCATCGACTAACGGTCACTAATCACCACATATTTTTTTTAAATAGTTATATATACATCTATTATATACATAACTAACCTATATATATATA
>NW_019392652.1:2089301-2246587 GCF_000648675.2 Cimex lectularius
GTAAGTTAAATAATTTCTTTGTACGAACGTGTTTTTAAAAAGTTTTATTCAAAGAAATTACAAATAAGTTACTGATATACATTCAGAACTTTATGAATCTAAATCAAATCTCGTCGATATGCTTTCGGGAAATCTGGCTTAAGACTAACGTTTATTAAAATGAAAATCCTTATGAAATTTCTAGAGTGGGAGAGAGTGCTGATGACAATTCTAGGAGCAACACCTGCATCCTAGCATTGTCATCACATTATTTATTTAACACAATGTTTATACTCGTATATAACTTATATGTATATGTCTACCCTCAATTATGGTACCCCTATGATTATTCAGAATGTCGAAGATAGCACACCTAATATTTTTTCTCTTAATTAATTTTAACCATTGATATAATTTTTTTTATTGATATAATTTTTTAATTTTTTTTTAACCGATTTTGTCCATTATAAAAAAAATAGTTTGTAAGAATTAATGAATGATACTTGATTTAGACAAAAAGATAGCACACTTGTTGTTTATTTACAAACAAAACCAAATCCCTCTGATTAAACAAGGCTAATTCAGTTCAGTTTCTGCATTCGTATATATTAGAGCGATGGGACGAGCAAAACCATTAACACCAACTGAAAAAAGATATCATTCAGCTAATGAAAAATCGAGGATTTTGTATTTCCAGTATTTCAAAAAATACCGGTAGGAGTAGCAAAGTAATTTTAAATTTTTGGAAGTCTCCAGAAATCTATGGGACGAATAAATCTCCTGGAAGACCACCGGCCTTAACAACACGGCAAAAACGGGCAATTTTAAGGGTTGCATCCAACTCAACTTTAACGGCCCGTCAAATTGCTGCGAGAGATGGTGTAGTGAAGAATGTGAAAAAGGCCAAAGGATCATTCGTGCAGTTCCTCACATCAAAAGAATGAAAATGAAAGGCATTCCACCTCTAAGCACGGCGCATAAAGAAAGAAGAAAGGAGTTTGCCCGTGAACATGTGCAATGGAAAGACGAATGGAAGGATGTCCTGTTCACCGATGAAAAAAAATTCAATCTCGACGGTACCGATGGCTGGGCTCACTATTACCATGACCTACGAAAAGAAGAGAAAGTGTTTTCCAAGAGGAAAATGGGAAAAGGCAGCGTCATGATATGGGGTGTTATTGGCTATGATCACAAAACTGATATTGTGTTTATTTCTGGTCGAATGAACAGCCCACAATATGTTAATTTGTTAGAAAACCAATTTAAAAAAATATTTTGGACTTGTTCCTAAAGAGAACGTAACTTTTCAGCAAGATAATGCTCCAGTTCACACGGCAAAAGTTGCAAAAGAATTTTTTAGAAAAGAAAGGGTCAGAATTATAGATTGGCCGGCTAGGTCCCCGGATTTTACAATAATATCATCGAAAATGTATGGGGGCATCTCGCTATTAGTGTTTACAGCGGTAGACGACAATTTCAGGGCGTTGAAGAATTGAAAAAAACAATTCAGGAGGAGTGGGCCAAACTTCGACAAGAGAGGATTCGACGTCATTTTGACTCGCTTTTAAATCGTATGATTGCTGCATTAGAAAAAGATGGTGAATATGCAGGATATTAAATTTAATTTGTGTTATTTTAATTGTGTTTTAATAAAGAATTTTATTATTGTTGTTCACTGTGCTATCTTTTTTTCTCACCCCAAATCAAGTATTATTTATTAATTCTTCCAATTTTTTTCCAATTCCTAATGGAGAAAATCGGTTCAAAATACACTACATATTAATAAAAAAATTATATCAATGGTTAAAATTGATTAAGAGAAAAATATTGGGTCGGCTATCTTGTTATCCCGGACCTTATACACATAATACATATGTAGCGTGAATGTCGCCCTTCAATTGGGTTAGTTATGTATATAATATATGTAAAGGGTGATGTAGGAATATCGAGTATTTTCTCTACCACCCAAGCAGAATAAATGGTATTTAAATAGGAAAGAATGCATTTAACGGTGGGTCAGATGAGTGGGTTTGGGATTAGGAACTGATTGCGTTCGAGGCTGAAATGACCTTGCTGTCCATTGCCCCGGGAGTCGGATAAGACCGAGGTCTGACACCAGTCTGTCAACATCCTGGGTGGGTGATTCTTGAGATCTGCCGGTAATTAATTGTAAATTAAAAGCGAAAGGTGGAATTGCTGGTGCACTACAAGAAGTGATAGGCTGAACTCTGTGTATATGTGTAGTAATCTGTATTCAATAGAAATCACTCCTATGTCTTTTGCATTGTTGAGCGCTAATAACGTTCACACTCATTTTGGAGGTCGCGAGGCCGGTGGCAAGAATTTTGTTTGATTTGGGATTATACGGATTGAAAGGTTGTAATGTTTGGTTGACCTTCAAAGTTTATTTGTTTATTCAAAGCAAACTCAATATCGAGAGGTAAATAGGAGATTTCTTTTTCAGCGTAGGTTTGGTTGTTTGTATTTATATTTTAAGAAGCCTGAAGGTTCAGTTGAGGTTCCACGTAGGTAGTTTACTCAATATACAGCCCAAGATAAGTGACTACATTTAGCTGATCGGAAAATAATACTGTTGTAATAGGTGAGGGCCGTAATTATAGTGTGAGTTATAAGGTGAAAGTTACATGTTCATACTTTTGTATGTTTATTTTAATATTCTGTGTTTCAACCACTGCTCAAGGGATCTGTCATAGATTTGTACGTTTTTGTATAAAACGAAATTGATGAGATGATCAAAGGGTGTCGGTATGTCAGCGTCGGTGTTAAGGATAGTTTTAAAGTAGTTAAAAATGTAAAAAAATTATATTCACATGAATCATACTATCCACTACTACTACTAATAAATAATAATAATAGTAATAATTATTAATTTAGTATTTTTTACAATAATATAGTGTGTGAATTGTATAAATTATTGGCAAATTTATTTGGAATATTTCCAATGAATCCTTTCTTCATCCATTTATTTTATAAGTTTATTAAATTTAAAGAAAAGAAGCTTTTTGTTATTGTTATTTAATAGTTTTGTTGTTTTAAACCAATTGTCTTATAAGCTTGTTGGGTGAAATGCAAGATCCGCGTCGTAAACATTTCTGATACTATCATTTCTTAAGCTGGTGCTTAAAATTTACACCCTGATCTTGTATTCCTTCTTGATTTAGTTGTGTCTTTTTGGAAATTATTTTTATTTGTATTTTGCAATTGCGTTATTGTTCGTTACTTATACCATTGTGAGAGGGCATCAATTATATAACTCTGACTACGTACAAATCATTATAGCCGACGTAAAAACGATTCATCGCCCTTTTGAAGATTTATTGTTTTGGAATTCCATTTTCTTCCGATCGATTTTCTGTAAATGTATTTCCAACCGTTCTGCACAATTAATTTTATGCGAAATATGTTAACAATTTTTTGTATACGGAAAACAAAGCTTTGTCCATTATATTATTTCTGAACGTGAAAACATTGTTTTTCATATAACATTTTTGTAAAGAAATTCATTTAACTTGTTTTGCAATTGTATCCTCTACTGACTGACATTTTTCATTAGTACGAAATAGTAATTAGTTTTCTCGATTTTACAAAAAAACAGGGATAGTAAACATATTATTATTGCAGTATTTTCCATTCTTATATACTGCTCGACAAAATTTTTTTTCTTTTATAAAATCACCTAATTTTCAACAATATGTTTTGTTGAGAAAATGAAGAGATAGCTTTTATAACTTAGCCATTTAGCTTTGTTTCCAACTTGCTGTTAAAGTGGTTACGCTACGACGGCTTTTATGACTGTAAAACTCACGTTTTAAGCGGCTCAAACAACTTGTATTATTGGATTTTCATTTAGTTTTCATTTCATGGAATTGCCAATGAATATTTATTTTAGAATTATTTTGTCTTACAGCGACCAATACCGACCGTACTTTAAGACCTTACATCTAAAAAAGATCTATTTGAAACCTCCAAACTCTGCTTAAAATTATAGAAGTGAATTAATATATAAAGTACTCAAAAGTTTGCTAGACAGCATGTAGAAACTTTTAGAAACAAAAAGTTTGATCCGCGAACGTCATTACTACAATAAATTGTACACGGACTTGAACTGTGGAGTTCACCCAAGCTTTCCCACCTTTACAAAATTTAGTCACTCCGTTTCAAAATCCTTCAAAACCCAAGCTTCTATTCTTTATCCAAACATACTATCCACAAATTCCATTTAATAGAAACGATAAACGGTGGAGTGAGTGTGTTGTTCAATCTTTTTAAAAAGATAGTTCCTACTTACAGTAAATTGTCTGTCGATAAAGTCTTCTCTATAAAACCATGTACCCTAATTAACCTACTTTTCCGACAATCTTCTAAAACACATAAACGGCAATTGTCTTCCGATATCCTCCCAATAGGGCGGAATGAAAGTAATTAGTGCTGTGACAGGATTATATATAATGAAAATGATTATCAATCTCTCCTGACTCTATCGCTCTGAGGACCGGCGAAGAGAGGTTAAAAAGAACAAACATTTGCATCTTTACGCAAAGCAGCCAGTTCAAACATGAAGTGTGATTAATAAATAGCAACAAACGACTGTTTTTTCCCGAAACCTTGACTATCTGCCATAACTATTTTAAAAGCGAATTGTTCAAGACAAGTTCTACCAGGCCATCTAAAACGGAGACCCTGTGTACCTATTCTTCCAAGATTTTCTTAACTTGCTTGATTAAAACAAATTGAATCAAAATAATAATAATAATATATATAATGTAAGAATAATATACCACTGAAATTTCTGTAAATGATCAATGAATGTTTAGTCTGTTGGACGGCGCCAACGACCAACACTAACACAACACTCACAAGTCGTGCGGGTTTAGTATCTTCTAATTAAATTGTTAATTGAAATATATTTTTGTTAGTATTTTTATATACTATATAACTACTATAATATATATAATGCATTATTGTAATATTACAATACATCATACCCGATAAAAGAAAATGAACTCACAAGGCTACTACCTTTCCGGGATCCATCATTACTCTCACTATGTGCTCTCTTCTTTCAGGATTCAATTTATGAAAAAAAGTATTAATTGCCTTAATAGTTTTCATTCTGTCATTGTTTGTTAAACTTGCATTGTAAAATAATACCTATTCGTTACATTCAGTATCCCATTCAAAATTAACGGAAGAGCACATTTTTTCGATCAACAGCGAGTTGGTGTATGTAGGACTGCTTTATTGGTAGTGGTGGTATTGGTCTAATGCACTCGCAGAAATTTCCTGATCGCCGCAGAGTAACCACAAAACGTTTATTCATGATTTAATTCTATATGACTATTTTCTATGGGTCCATTTAAAAAACATTGTGTACGCCAATCATAACCCAGCAACCTCAGTTGAAGTATTGCGGCAAAGGATAAAAAATGCTTGTCAATCCATCTTCCCTGACTTTGTCGTAATGAGAACCGGTGAAGACTGGTTAAAAAGAGCAAATTTGTACCCAAGGCAGGCAGTTCCATCATGAAATGTGATTAATAAGTAGTAAATCAAATGGCTGGTTTTTTTTTCAATGTTTTGCCCTAGCTTTGTCAGTTGTTTTACTAATTTCAAATCAAATTGCACCATTGTTTTCAGGGTCAAAACACCTTTACAATGATGTTTCAAGATTGGTCCTATTTGAAATTTAGATGTTAAACCTGGCCTGAGATACCCTGAATAATTTTTCTCAAAAAAAAAAATAATAATAAAAAAATTGATACTAGTCTAAAAAATATTAGATGTATGTATTAGGGTTATTGGTTGAAGAGAAATTCAACAGGCCATCTATAAAGGAAACACTCTATAGCGAAATTTTAAAAATATGTTCTGACTGCTAACTATTGTATAATAAATATATACATATATATATATATAGAAGTTATGTGCACCAATTACATTTATTGGAAAAAATGAAACAATGAAGGATAACAATGATAAATTTCATCTGACAATATAATATAATGGTTATTTGAAATACTCGCCATTGATCTCGTTATCTCTTCCTACTTTGGAAAAGTAGGAATTGATATCGATGAAGGAGTTCTCACTTCCATTTTTAAAGTGAATTATTTCGACTGCCAATAAAGGAATTATGGAACTTCTAAATCCCTCCTTTACCGTTCCACCGGCCATTGTGTCCCGTCGAATATAATGACGCCGGGGTCTAAAAGGTAGGCCGAAAAGATTCTAATTATAAAGGCGGGAAATGGTTCTGGAAGAGCCTGATTGGAACATTTCCACAATTTACATGAAGCGCAATTCCAACAATGGGCTCTACGCATAAAGGGCTACCGCCCAATTTTACCGAACTCCCGGAGGTCTCAGTCATAATAAACTCTTGATAAATGAACCCTTGCCTGATCTAGCAGAGAACTTGCTACCTTTAAATGGGGTAAAGCTCAGGGGAGTGATAGGACTTTATGCCGGTCATTGGGATCTGTGAAAACGACACAACATAGGTATGTTCAATGATGACTACATTTGTTGGTTATGCAAAGAGGAGGAAGTCACTGCCACCCATATAATCTTAATGTGAAGCAATGGTTAAGAGAAGTCAACAAAGAGTAAGCCTTGGACATGAAAAATAATCGGGAAATAGAATTCCTCAATGACAGTCAATGTCCTAATATTTTTTAATACACGACGTGTCTATTGAAATGCTTAAAAGAAATAGGAAAAGTACAATAAACCAGGAGGGTGCAGTGTTTGTGGAATGCAAAATCACCCCTTTCTTGCATTATATTAATAACATTGCCATCAGATTGTAAAGGAATGAATGAATATTTAAAATAGAAGAGTACAATACAAATAACAAAAGCTAGTTCCTACTCACAGTAAGTTGTTTTGCAACGATCCGGATTTCGAGCCTTTTAGCTCATCATCAGGTTGAAGGATTTCTACAACCACGCCTCTCGACATGAATTGCCAAAGTGAACCCGCTGATACCTCAGCCAACGCGACGTTCCAATTAGCAGTTGATTTTTTTAATGGCGCTCAATTTGAACGTGCGAAACGCGGAAATTATAACACAAATAAATATTATACTAGTAAATACTTAATATTATTGAATTACTATAAAAATAATATCAATTAAAATAATTAGTTTAATTATTTGGATGTTTGATATTATTTATGTACATATTTAAAATCACCTCCCATTTTAAATACAGAAAAGTTATTTAGCATGATAGGTTCATCGAAAAAATTTATTACAATTAATTAAGGTTTTTACTTGAGATGAAAAAAAGCTAATGGCACGAGAGGGATTCGAACCCACGACCTTCGGCTAGATACGCCGCTGCTCTACAACCTGAGCTATCGTGACCTCGATCCGCTCGGACATCAACTCCCCATCTCAACCCCAATTGAGTTGATGTCCGAGCGGATCGAGGTCACGATAGCTCAGGTGGTAGAGCAGCAGCGTATCTAGCCGAAGGTCGTGGGTTCGAATCCCTCTCGTGCCATTAGCTTTTTTTTCATCTAAAAAAAAAACTTTAATTAATTGTAATGATTTAATTGGTCAAGCGGGCCACGAAATTAGTGAATATAATGAAAAAATTTATATTTTTTAAATAGATTTTAGCAATCATTTTACTATCTGTTTTTTGTTTCTCTGTTCTATGTTTGTGTGGTAAAAATAATAATATTATTCTATTTACTGTGCCATTCTTTCCTATTTCTTTTTATAAAAAATCTCTTCCCTGTTAATTATTTGATGTAATTTTCTTTACACTGAAGCAGAATATTTTGTATTAATTTAGCTGAAAGTGTGGCTATTCATGTGGAGAATATTTTTCATTTTTTCTTGATAATTTTATAATTTTTGTTTCATTATAACAGCTCATTTCTTTGAAGTAGGACAATTAGTCGCACCACCTTGTTTTCACATAATTAAAAACGATCTAGTTTTATACACTTTGATAATCTTAGTGAGTATTTCTGGAATAATTTGCAACCACTGTCTAGTTAATTGTTGTTCCGGTTTTTACACTGCCCTATTTTAACTAGGTTCATTATTAAGTAAAGTACATAAATTTGCCTGAATATAGAGTCGTCGTAATTCCACAACGCAGAACAATTAATTTCATATTATGCTTACATTTGTTCTACTTTCATTTAGGCTTATACTGTCATGTTTTAGGGAAAAATAAGCATTGTCACGTTGCATTATAAGTGCCCTTCAAAATTTGCACCGATGCTTTTGTGATTTTGACAACATTAGTGGTTTGCCATTTTTTTTACACAGTTATGCAACATTAAAACATTGGAGTTTGTAAAAATGCTAACAAATTTAACTCGAAATCACTGCGTATTCTGATTTCTCTGTTTATTATATTAAGCAGCGAGAACCATCAAAGGTAAAATAAAGTCTTATATACGGCCTGTGGGAAATTCAGGGATCAGCACTCAACTTTTCCTTTTAGCTTCGTTTCCAACAAACTTGTTATCAAAGTGGTTGAGCCCTTACGGATCACGTATCAAGAGAAATCACTTTTTTATCGGCTCAACTAAATAATCGCATAATGCTATTTGAAAGCTGTTTTAAAAGTTCGTTAATTTGTTTATACATTATACGAGCATAAGGATGATGTTTAAAAACTCACCCCCGAAAAGAAAGAAGTATGTTGTGTATGAAGATAAATTAAATATGTTGTTGAAACTTTAATGTTCAAAACGTCATGTTTACACGTAGGTTTTGTATTTACATAAGAATATGAGTATTAAAACATTTTTGATTAATTTCTACAAACAAAACACATGTTTGTTTTGTTTTCGAAATATCTCAGAAACAAGTAAATCCTGGAGAAAATGATTACTAAAAAGCTTATTTCCAAACGAGAGGCGCATTTAATTGTTCTATATCTAAAAAGTGAGCTGTTATGATACAAAAATTTCAAAACAATTAAGCACAAAATGAAAAATATTCCTAACCTTAAAGCTACATTTGTAGCTAAATTAATACATAAATATACTGCACAACTGTAAAGAAAATTACAGCAAATTGGTGGACAGAGATTAAAAAAACACACAGTTGATTGTATACGGTATTACTTAAAACGCATATCACAGTGAAATTTATAAAGGCCGTCCACTGCCCTTCCAGAAGCCACTAAAATGAGGTGGAAGGAGACTTCCACTGGAAGACGCCTGTTTTGTTAGCGTTGGACTGAAAGCCACACTTTTTTTTGGTGGACTGTCACATTTTCTTTGGCTAAATGAAAAAGGGGTGTTGATCAAAACTTTCATGAAGCGGGGATCGTGGCACAAGGTTTTTTAATTTTGATTTGTTTTTCGTTGAAAAGGACTTCTTTATTATTTTCAGTTACAAAATTAAATATTTTATTTATTTTAGTTAACACAAAATTTGTTTTGCAATTTGTTTGTTTAAATTTTATTAATGAAAGAATACTTTTCTTTTAATAATTTATTGTCCACAAAAGTAAAGTATGTCCCTTAGTTTTTTGCTTTTATCATTTTATTTTTAGGTCCAGTGTATAAAAATAATAATAATTAAGAAGTCTTCTTTTCAACAACAAAATTGTTAATTTCGAATTTTTAATACTAATTCAAAGTATGTTCGATATTTCAATGCAAGAATTGTTTTTGTTTTATAAATGTTTTTTCTTTTTTTTTTTCAAGCACACACTACATTTTTAACATTTCAAATTTGTTCAAACGAGGAAAAGATTCACTCCTACGGGAAAGGACATAATAGTCAAGCAATACGCCCAAACATACAATAGAAAATAAAACAAAACATCATATTAATGATAAAAACATTTAAAAAGTATAAATTTCCATGTCAGCACCTGGAAGAAAATCCTCTTTACTCACAATGTTCGAATTGTAATCTGGAACTCTATTATATAATATATCAATAATTTTTTCTTGTCATTCTGTTTAAAAAATTACTCGACCCCAGAGAATTCCACCAGCATCGTTATATTTGACCGGAATATTATTATATTTTTGAAACGTAAAACGACATTTAAATTGCATGATAAAAGTATTTGAAAAAAAATTTGAAATTGAAAAATTAAATACATGTTTAGGTTGTACAAATCAGTCCGATCAGAAATACGCAACATTGTTTACCAACTGATTTAAAAAAATAGTATTAAGAGGAGACGAGGATTTCTAATTCAAACTAGAACTCACGAAGATATGAAATGTATTTCTTATAAAAGCACTCAGTACTTTAACCAATGTACGTTGGATAGTGAACATAAGTAGTCCTACTCTTTAATTATATATTAGCCTCATTTTACCCTGTGTTACAGTGAGAAGGAAGATCTATATTTTTGGGGTGCCTGCCATAATCTAGCCGAAATTAGTAGGCGAACGAAATGTTAGGATTTCCTATAGAATTCGAGACTTTTCTTAAATTATCAACGATTGGAGCAGATTGATATTAGAACAATAAAAAACATACTCTGTTGTAAAATATTTTTATAGTAATTTAGTTTTTAACTTTTTCACAATCTCTGTTTTTTTAAGTTTTATTAATTTTTAATTTTAAAACTTTTTGATGATCAATGCCAAAATTGACTACGACATTTGTTTTATAGTTAACCTAATTATAACCCTTCGCTTGATAAAATAGAAATAGATTTGTAATTATTGAAAGGCATTTATTGATAAAGATTATTTAGACATCGTGAGATGCTGTCTGGTGTGACGTAGTGTTTAGAAAAACATTTTCTTTGTCGTGCCAACGTTTCGATCTTTTTGAGATCATCTTCAGGGCCTGGGATTTATAAACATTGTTTAAATTATACAAATACATGTAGAATGTGAAAAAAAATGAATTTATAAAATGCTAGAAATTTTAGATTCAATCAAAGTATTTATACTCATTCAAAGTGTTCGTTTTCTGCGTAGATGTGTCATTCTTGTGTGTTGAGTGTGCGAGTGAGATACTGATGTGTAATAACACAGAATAAAACAAGCATAACCGTAACTTTTTAGAAATGGTTTACATCAACAGGTATAATCACAGCATCAATTACAGAACAGACATATGCAAACTCAGCCGCATCTACGCTATCATTAATCAAATTCAATATCAATAACATACATATATTATCATCACATCACACAAAACATATAATATAACATACATAACAATCATCACAATCATCCACATGAAACATTTCTAACTAATCTAATTCTTCAACAATTTGGCTTTCCTTTCTTTTAATTATCCCCGTTTCTATAATCCTGAAAGGATAATCTGGCCGAACCGTTCCCCATTTTTTTCCATTGTCGGCTCCTTTCACCTAAAAGAAGCCGAGTTATCATATAAAAATGTCTTTCTATTCCGAATTCCTTTCCCACCCCTACAAAATCTAACGTATATAGACACAAAACATCAATTTCTAACTGGCACTCTTAACACGACACACAAGAATGACACATCTACACAGAAAACGAACACTTTGAGTGAGTACAAATACTTTGAACGAATATAAAATTTGTAGCATTATATAATTTTTTTTTCCTCTTGGTACAAGTATTTGTAAAATTTAAACAATGTTTATAAGTCCCAGTCGCTGAAGATGATCTCAATAAAGATCGAAACGTTGGCAAGATAAAGAAAATATTTTTCTAAAACCTACGTCACACCAAACCGCATCTCATGATCTCCAAATAATCATTAACTAATTGTCATTAAACACCATCCATTTATAGATAAATTTAATGGTAAAATTGATATGATTGGATAATGAAAGAATGACTGCATACAGGTGTACTGAGGAAGACAATGGGCCATTAAGAATCAACCAGTAAAGCCTTATGATTTGGTTGGTAAGGATAATTGTGATGTGAGAAATGTTGACACGAGGAAGCCCGTGATTAATTAAGGAAAATGAAAGCCCGTCACGTCCGAGCTCCGTAGCCCCGCTCACGTCCACCACACCTGTAATGGATAAAAGCTCGCCTAATTACCTGAATGCCAATTGAATTATTGGCCACTTTTCTATAAATAAACCTCCCATGTTTTATATTTCAATATCCCAGTCGGGGTTTTCCTCTGGAGAAAGCCTCCGTACGTTGACCCTTCGCGATATCCGATCAGATGGCGTTATGAATTTCTAACCTTCTGAGAACGGTGAATTGGTTTTCTGGGATGAATAATGAAAGAGCTTGTCAGCCGGAAACATCCGGCGCCTGAAAATTTCAGAATCGGCACCACTCTATTTTATTAAAGACGAAAGTGACCTCTCGGTGCTAATCAACGATATCGAATTGTTTCAGACTGGAACATAAACCTATTAAAAAGATTACGTTTTACGGATTAACTTTCTTATTATAATTTGATTTCATTAGAAACCACGTTTCTTAAGGCATAACACTAACATGTGGTAAATATATGTTTTACCATCAGTTCCTAGTTACATACCGAGCATATAGGTCTCATCTGGCTTTGAGATTGCCACTTAATATGTCCCTTCTGAGTATGCAGAGAACCGTTTCATAGTTCAAGTCATACGGAACGACTGTAACCATTTCCGAGACGAATGTTTATTTCCCGTAATTTATCGCCGCTTGTTGTCTCCCATTTGCATTGCCAGAAAGGGAATTATCTTCTTTCTCAGCAAGGATATGCAATCGATTATAATGATATCTTTTAATGCTGATACAAAGCTAGATGCTTTTTCGCAAGCCAAATCGGCTTTCGCTTTTCCACGTATTTCATAATGTCCAGGGACCCTCACAAGTATGGTTTTTAGATACTTGTCCACGATTTTTTACTATTGAGTTTTCCACTTAGTGTAGTTTTCTACAGCTCTGTTGAGAATTGTATGACCACTCAAATCTTTGTGACAAAACTATTATATCACTACCAAATTTGCATTTCTAATCAAGTATTTTTGTACCATTATTAACATTATCCACATCATATTTTATTAACAATTTAAAAAATTATTAAATTAAAAAATGGATCTTATTTCAAAGAAAACGCAACTTTTTAAAGTTATTTTTAAGACTATATTTAGAATCTATATTTGTTATAGTGAAGTCCTTTTGATCAGTCGTCTATGTCAAATCTATTGTGACTGTAGGACATAGACTTAATTTAATAACAGCCTGGGATTGAAAATCGTTTAGTATGTACTGAGGGGGGTGTGGCTAGAGACAAATATTTGAACAGGAACTGAAATCTGCTTAGCTGGCTGGAAGCTCGCTTTTGGCAAACCGAAGACGGCGTATTGCTAAAATAGTACTGAATTGTTGAATCGTTAGTGAAAAAAGATAGTAGGAATCGATCAGGTTTTTTTGACTTATGTGTAATTTGACAGGCTGGTAAATTAAGCATTAAAATTATCTATGACTGGCTTAACTACCAAACATAAACAATTTGTTTGAAAATAAATTAATATAATTCAGTTTAAAATTGTTCGCCATATTGAAAGCAAGTTTTAATTATAACTATCAAGTGAAATTCAAGCAAATTTTGCTGGGCTTAGTTGTGTTGCAATCAGTTTGCCAAACTTCATATATTTTTTAAAATTATTTCAAAGGGCACATACTATAGCGAAAATTGTATCAGTGTTTTCTTGTCAATCTAATCTCAGTGATTTGGTTTGGCAAACGGGTACACAATCTTCAAGGTACCATGAGTTAATGAAACACATGCGGATTTACCATTAAATATAAATTAAAATTACGTTCTGACCTAAATAACGTGGGCAGTGTAAAATTTCCATCAGTGGGCAATGCCTGATGTGTTTTGGCTGATGAATTATCTCTGCTTTTCCTGTCGTCCGTATAGAACTTTCGATCTATCATTTCTGTTAAACGGCCAGCTCTATATAATTCATCATCGCCACGAGGGAAAGTAAGTACTCAGTGATTCATTCAATTGAACCCTGCACCGCTGATGAACATTTTAATCCCAAAATTCGCAAACATATTTTGAAAAGTAAATATGAAAAAAAAATCTTATTTAACATACCTGAACTTTATTATAAGCTGTTGGTTCCGATAAAATTAATACCAAACTTTTGATATGTTACATTATAAAACAGTCACTAATCAGGTTTAAGACTGATTTAAATTTTTCTGATTTCGTCGGCGATTTCAACATTTCTTAAATACGTTTCGTTTGATCGCATTGTGATACATTAATATTACGTACATTAACAACTTGTAAATTAAGTGAATTACTACTTACTAAGCTGTTTGCTTATAATTTTTATTTATTTTTAATTATACCTTTTTATTGTTTAACATGTACGTGAACATATAATTTTTCATTTATAACTGGTACAGATTTATGATTATTTTATAGAAATCAATATTTTTATTAATAAAGTTATTTCGAAAAGTTATTAAGAATCTTTTTATTTCACTGTCTCTCACTCTCTGAGGTTAAAGGTACATGTTGTCATTATTTTTAGTTAAATATATAGGTTTTATTATATTGTTTTTCTAATATTTTAAGAGACATTGCTTAACAAAATGAGATCAAAAGAAAGTTTCCTTACTTTCCAAGTAAAAGTAAAAACAAGATAAGTTTGGAAGAATAGAAATGTTAAAACTTATAGATGTCCTTTCATATGGAATACATATTTCTTTGTTTGTAAACGGTGGTGAGCTTACACATAATGAAATATGGAGTGGAAATCAAAGCCCAAATTTCGACACAGGCTTCAAATTTTTTGAATTTATCAGGCTAAGATCATGCAGTAGTACAGCGCGCGAAAGAAATACGCAAAAAGGAACTAAAATGTGCCCATAATAAATATTCACGTACAGGTGGTCTGACAATTGCCTAAAACCTACTAAAATATCTGTAACTCCAGTTAAAATGTGAAACGTGTCTGTCTCGAATTTCTACAATCTAATGGAAACGGATGTATTGGCTCAGTAGAAAACTTTACTCGATGACTAAAACCTCAAATTGAACGCGGTCACAAATAATGACGGACGTTTATAAAACGCTTTGGTACAGACAAAATTATTTATTTAGAAAATAAAAATGAACACCAAATAATTTAATAAGCTCACCACCGTTTCTAAAGAAACCAAATGATTTTCTGCATTTAACGATTAACCACAGGTTTATCGAGATTACAATAAGGAGCTCCATCTATTCGTCGCCGAGACCAGAAGAGAGCTCAAGTTCTTCCATTCTCGGAAGGCATGTATCCGAGGCCAGCCGAGGTAAGCATTATCAGGTATCTCTGATGTAGGTGCAATGACTCGAACAGATAAAGGGAATGAACATCTTAAAGGATGCTGAACCGGAAACTGAACAAATGGATGGAGCACTTGATGTCTAATAAATGAGGTTTCACATCAATACAACCAGGAAAAAAATCATCTCTCTCTCTCTTATCTACCAGGAATTAAGGAACTCAGAGTCTTAGTGAACTTTATAGAAGTAGAAAAACAATGTCAAGAAATAGGAGAGACAGTGGAAGAGCTCTCATTTGACTGCAAAACGTTAGACCCGATGCCACTTCGGACGAACGACACTAACGCCTAGAGAGAAAAAAGCGAAGAGAAACGCCCAAAAATGCTCCAGCTTAAGGGAAGTGCACGTTTTTAGCCGTGCATATAAAGAAGAGTAAATTCTTCAATATATCTTTTAGATAGCAATGGACGAATGGGAGACTACAATAAATATAAGTTTCAATATTGCATTGTTCAAAGTGAAAAGTTAGGGGTAATATCTTTTTCAAAATCATAATGAAGGAATAGTTTGTTAAGAAATTAGTAAAATCTGTAATTTTTGGTACAAAAATATATTATTAAAAGTTAATGTGAACATGATGTATTTAATCAAAACAAATACTAAACCCGCATTGCTCTTACGTTATGGCGAACTGTTGGTCTGTCGAGCCGTTCATTTGTGGTATGTCCAAATTTATTTATTAAAAAAATTATAAATCTACTTTTTCTTCTACTTGCAATTTACGTTTTGTTCCAAAGGTATTTGTAGCATTCAAAACAAGGGATATTTTAAAAATGTTGTCGAATGTAATAAATACAGAGGATTAATAATAATTTATATAATGTGTGATTACTAAACATCACTTGGTCGTTTATACAACAATTCAAAAGTTGTAACAGTCGCGAAAATGAATCTGTAATTATTTGAGCCAATTTTCGAATACTGTTTAATTTTTCTAAATGGACTTTGTCTTTTTGATTGTAAAATATGAACGACAGAATTTATTGGCTCATGAATGATCGAAAGACTGGGATTAAATTTTGATTTATATAGCCAATTAAATTAACTTTGACACATAGTCAACATGCGTTGAACTATTTATTGAATGTTTCTACCGATGAATTCCAATATTCGTTGGGCCATTTTAAATACATTTGTAGTTTTTTCCGAATCAAATTATAGCGAATTTATTTTTTATCGATTTCTAGTTGCTTGTTACAAATATTTTATATTGTTCATTGTGAAGCAAAGCACAAGTAAAAATACATAATTTACAAGTTATCCGGCGTTTGGATTTTAAAATGTTTTTTCGACACTAAGCTTTTGCTGACACATCTTTTAGTTAAGAAGTGTGTGGTGATTAGTGACCGTTAGTCGATGATTATTCAGAAATCGTGAAATGCGATCTGATGTGACTTAGTTTTCAGAAAAACATTTTCTTTTTCGTGCCAACGTTTCGATCTTTATTGAGATCATCTTCAGGGCTCAAAATGATTGTTAAAGTGGGCACTCCTAACACGACCGACTAGAAGGCACAGTTGAGAAGAAAAAAACACTTTGAGCCCGGCAGATGATCTCAATAAAGATTGAAACGTTGGCACGATAAAGAAAATGTTTTTCTGAAACCTACGTCACACCAGACCGCATCTCACGATTTCCGAATAATCATTAGTTAAGAAGATTTTTTTGCGGCGTACTTGCAACTGTTTTGTCGCTTCGTATGCAAAGTCTAAGTAGTGAACTCTGTGGGTAAGTACCCAGTGCAACAAAAAATCCTCATTGATTACACAGTAGTGGAACAGGTGACGCACTTTACCTTTCTTGACTGTGATCTACGAGTGAGCGGGCCAATTGCTAGAAAGATTGTACGGTACTAAAGAATGTGTGATATCATTCACCGATATAAAATTTTACAAAGTGAAGGCAATCTCAGTGGCGTAATCGGGAAGCGAATCTTGAACAATAACGCTTGGGAACGAATACAAGCAGCAGAAATTAAATTCTAACGGAGGGTCAAAGTATGTAAATTGAGAGACCGGATCCGTAATGAAGCCAGAGGATGTGGGGATATAGCTGGAAGTATTAACCTAATGCAGATCAAGGAAAGCCACTACAGCGATGCAACCCCAATCCCTGAAGTGAAAAAGAGAAAGGACAAAACGGAACTAGAATGAATGAAAACTTTCACCAATAATTTGTTTGTAGTCATTGATTGATGTAAAAGTAAGTAATTATCTATTAGTGATGGCAACTTTTAAAAAGGTTAATTTCTATCTCCTACGAGTTTTATTAACTTGAATACTAAATAACGGACCATGACAGGTGTTTTAAGTACAAAAAGGATTTTTATCTTATTCATAATGAAAACAGTTCTCATATAAATGCCAGTTGTTTAAATTATAATGAAGGCTTTTTCCGTTTAACGATAACAAACCTTTTTTAATTATAACCGTGTTAAAGTCAGGGAAAAGAGTTTCGAGGAAAAATATACCAAATAACTAAAAAATCGTTCCGAGGGGCTAAATAATTAATTTTTCTTTTTTAAATATAACAAGTCGGCCGAAGTGGGCGGTAAAAATTGGGCAGGATTCCAACTTCGAGATTTTACTTTCCAGCAATTGCGATCAATTTTAAACAAGAATGCTGTATAATTCCAATTTATGGTTAATCATACGGCATTTTTTTAAATAAAATAAATTAAAAGTTGTAAATAAATTGTATACAAATTGTACGGAAAAGATAAGAGGTAAGGAAATTTGGAAGAAAGAAAAACTCTCAGATCCTTCGTTAAGCTTTCGAGAAATACATCCCATTAATCAGGGCTTTATAAGACATTTAAATTGTTTGTAATAGTTTCAAAGTCTTGATGAAGGGGGTTTATTCCTATAAAGATTGAGAAGGAACGGAGTATTTTTTTCTTTCAAATTAGCATTATCAATAATCTTTCCTGTTTATATATAATATTAAGGCTAATATCAATCACATCATGATGAATTGATTATAATTATATAATTATCCCAATTCATTAATTAACAAAAGATAGACAAATTTCTAAACCACTCATTTAGGTTACTTATATAACTTGTTTTTTAATATATAAAGGATAGAAATATATAGAACGTGAGTTTAACTTCTGTCTCCTCCCCTATATTTTGTTTATTGGGACGTTTTTGGGAAAAAACCCCGAGACATGTAAACTTTTATTTTGTCTAGTTTCTCCAGTAGAAATCGTTTCGTTCTGAATGTGCAAGATAGCAAAAAACAAATAGGGGCGTAACTATTTGAAACAACAAAAAACTAATCAATATATCTGGTTAGAAATTTTTTTCTACGTTGAATTCGACAGTGTATAATGTTCGTAACTTGTAAGCAACCTACTCAAGTTATTACCTGAAAATCGATTTCGAACCATATTTGCTTAATGGTCATAATTGTCCATATTAATTATTCCAATTGAATTTATTTCGGGATTTGAAAATATGGCAATAAGAGGGAAAATTCGAACGGTCGTAGGTTGAAATGAGTAGTTCGTGTCCGAGGGTAACAGTCACGATTTCTCAATGGTTAAAACAGCGGCGTATTGAGCCGAAGGTCGTGGGTTCGAATGAATGCCTCTCGTGACGCTAATTTTTCATCTCAACCATAAACCTTAGGTAAAAAGAATAATTAATTGGAATAATTAATATTGTCAATTATGGCCACTAAACAAATATGGATTAATTTAATTTAAAAAAGTTGCAATTCCTTCACTAATAGCCCCTCGTGGCCACTTCATAAGTCACCTAGAATCCAATCTTGATTACCCGATATTTGAAAATATGGGAAAAACGGAAAATATGAGGTTGTAGGTTGAGATGAGGAGTTGGTGTCCGATGGTACCGAAGTCACGATTGATATACTGGTTAGAGCATCGGCAAATAGTTAAAAAACATTTGATAACATCAACACATTTAGGCGAATTAGAAACTAGACGAATGTGCTTTGGGGGTTCTCACAAACGCCTCATTCAAAAAATACAGCAGAGAAGGTAAGCTGATCCTGTATAAAAATCTCTCTCTCTCTCTCTCTCTCTCTATATATATATATATATATATATATATATATATATATATATATATATATATTAGTTTTAGCAACATTACAGTTTTCTACATGCACGAAAGTTGTATTAAAGCGTGTATTATTAGTTTATATTTAATTGAACTAATTTATACTTACATGCTATATTTATCACAATTAATAATTTAAATAATAATGATAAATAATATTTAGATATAATGAAAATATTACTGATGCAAGTAAAAATTATCATAAGAAGGGAAATATATCATGTGGAGGGAGATGATGTAGATTTAGCAAATAATTACTATGGTTAGAGGGTGGGTTACCAGGGGGTGGGGGTCAGAGGGCTCGAGCCCAGGTAAAGGAAAATATTCATTGTGATGATGGTAAACTATTGATATTAGTATTTTATTTCTATATTTTTAAAGCAAATATTTATTACCTTCGCAATAAAATAATATATTGCATTATTTATCAAACATATTAACCATATATTCACGCAGTAAATGTTTTGTGGGGAGTTATCATCCTTTTCGTCCTTAATATTAGTAAGGAGAAATAAAGTATTTATTTTAATGACTAAATTGTACAAAATATTTATTTTAAATCTGTTTACTCAATCGATTGAATGGAATTTACAAAGGCATACATTATGTATATATCATTCAATACATTTGCGAGATCAACGGAATATTCCGTCCATTTACACTAATAAAAAATTGGAATACGTTAAAGTGCACATGGTTTAACTAATCCATATAAAATACCCATTTCGTCTTATCGCTTAAAATGAAGTAAGTAAGTTACGGAAGTAATTAATTTCAAACTTTTTCAAAATCTCGCCGGGAAAGAGTAGTTGTTCAACTCTCACGGTAGTTAAGTTCTTAGAATCGAGCTTAGATGCAATCTCCTTACAAAAGGAGTTTTTTTTAATTTAAAAAAATCAAGCTAAATATTCAGGGATCTGTTGTTTGATGCATTTGTTCCCCAAACGGGATCAGTGTCGATGTAACCTTGTGGCGAAGGTGTTGCCAAAACAGAAAGGAAAATCGATTATGCGGGATCATCTCGGGTGTGAGATCTGCCCTGATTTAGATGTACGGCTTCTCTGGCGGCCTTGTCAATTACCATTTATTGACACGTTTCCTTTTCACTTTCATCAAACCTTCAATAGCTTCTAAACCAAAATAAAATATTTTGTTCAAAAAACAAAAATAAACAAGTTCGTGCATTATTACTAAACAACCGAGATTTAAAATATGATAATCAAGTAAATATGACTAACGAATGACATAGATACAATTAAACCATCACAAACATGCCCGGGCATATTTGAAACCTGGATGGATTTAAAACTGAACATCATATTTTTTCGATATACTTTTTATCTCAAGTTTTGAGATAGCTACTGATCATTAAACGATTGTTCTTCCTTAACTCATATCTGTATGTTTTATTACAAAAGTAGTTGTGGAAATAGTAGATTTACTTCATTCTTGCCTTTGAACTTGTCAGTAAAATTTCTCTGTGGTCGCCTGCATAATGAAAGGAACGTGCCTTGAAGCATGCTGGTGGCATTATTTTTTATTATACTGGCCCAAAAAATTAAAGAATAATAAAGACGGCACTATTAGGCATAATCAAGTTTATTCTTTGAAAAGATCTAATATATGCGGTCTAGAACGCATATGATCATCTAGCAAATAAAGAAATCGTTCATTCGGTTGTGTCGGAATTAAGCCTTAAGGATCCTGGCAGGACTTGGGAACAGCTAGATGTTTTTCTTGTTACGAGTAAACCTATTTAATCTGGTTTACAGGCCTTTTTCTTAGAGAAACATTATACAGGGTGTCCGAGTTCCTTCTGACGAATCTCAGGGTATCGATTCTACTCTTCGTTTTGAGCAAAAAATGCTCAGGAGAAAATTTTCGGAAAGTTCTCTCTTTTGAAGATATTCGTCAATTTAGGTTATTTCAACTTTTCACTACCTTACCTCATAAATACGCTTACAACTTCCAAAATCTTGAGAGTACAACAAATCCGATTACACCATTTGAAAGAACGCTAAATTTTCGGTAAGATACTTCTATTTGCAATAATCTGAATGACATAAAATGTTAGCCAATATCAGTTGGAACATGTCAAAATTATAAAATTTAACATTTTGTTCATGATTGCACGTTCTACTAAGGTTACAAAAAAATACCTACAACTTGTCAAATATTACAAAAACTTCTTCATCTAATATGCTTTACGTTGATATATTCAGGTTTTTAAATAACTTACAATTAATTAATGTTTTTAGTTGAGATGAAAAAAGTTAATGACACGAGCGGGATTCGAACCCGCGATCTTCCGCTAGATACGCGGCTGCTCTACCACTTGAGCTATTATGACCTCGATCCACTCGGACATCACCTTCCTATCTAACCCCACCTTATGAGTTTTCCCTCCTTTTTGCCATTTTTCACGTTAGCTCAAGTGGTACTCACTTTTTTTCATCTCAACTAAAAACCTTAATTAATTGTAATGTATTAATTGGTCAAGCGGACCACGAAATTAGTGAATTTTTAAGTAACGTTCTAGTACAGTTGAAAAATAACAATTGAATGTTCGAAAACGTGAGCTAAGGTAAATTCCGAAAATTTTCTCCTGAGCATTTTTTGCTCCAAAGGAAGTGTAGAATCGATTCCCTGAGTTTCGTCAGAAGGAACTAGGACACCCTGTATAGTTGGGCACCATACAAACAAAATGAAAGTGGGTATTTGGTCGAGCTAATTTAAAAGAAAAACGTTTTTTAACTTACTAATCTGATTGCACATTCAAGATTCCAATCTGTTCCCATGTTTTATATTTATTTTAAGTTTTTTCCGTTTGAATCTCAAGTAAAAATTTTATTTTCCCAAAAATCCAAATTATAGCGTTAAAATTTTATCTCATATAAGCATGGCAAAAATTCGACAGTGTACAACAAATATATCGTTATCTACAGATGATCAAGGGCTTACACAATGTAACGGGTTTTTTCCGCAGAGTAAGCTAACTCGGTTACAAGGATTTAAACGCTTTAAAATTTCTGTTTACAGCTGGGGGAAACAATCCCTTAAGTTCCACATGTAAAAAGCGCCGAGTGACATTACACCGAAAACCTAACATTACTGCACATGTAATCATCGTAAAAAGAGGCAAAATAACTATTAGATTAGATTAGACAAATGAATCGTCCTCTTTACGTCCTCCGTACCGCGACCATTGTTCTCTAATGTTCCTCATTAAGATTACGGCTTTTTACCGAATCCCACCGTCTATTCTTCGGGCCCAGGCTTTTCCCTCCCAGGTGTAAGAATACATAATCCATGTTGATGATCATGGGGACGTGTGCCGCTGTCTTTTCTCCTGCTTGGCAATATTAACATTATTCTGCTACTACGAGACTATACGTTCTCTGAAGTGTACAGTCAGTTATCCAACTGTTTTTCCATCTTTACCCGCCCCAGATTTAGTAATTCCGCCGTTAATTTCTTCCATGATTCCTTGATGAACTTTTAGCGCATGCCTCTGTCTGAACTGATGACTTATGTTTATTCAATTGCTTAATGATTTTACGTTTTTGGCAGTTGCATCCGCATAAAGGTTCAGAACCAATTGGACGCCTCATGAATCTTAACCTGGTACTGTCAACCAAATGATCTGTTTGTTGCTCCTCTGCCCTGTGCGCCATGATACCCAGCAAGTCTGACAGGGCCATAATTTAATCCCAAACGATTTTAGACTTTACTTCTGATTCGGTAATTGGACTTAATACCACCTGGATGCCCAAATAGATGACTATCATTCCTTTAGCAATACCTAGCTTTTCAATCACCTTGGCTCAATCACTCTGCTTGAAAGAAGGGAGGACGACCCAAGGGTTAAATGAATTGTTGTTCATGGTTTATTTCCATAAATACCAGCTGGTAAAACTTACGAGAGAGAGAGAGAGAGAGAGAGAGAGAGAGAGAGAGAGAGAGAGATAGAGAGAGAGAGAGAGAGAGAGAGAGAGAGAGAGAGAGAGAGATGTGCGTTTTGATAGAATATTTAATGTATTGGGGTCCTCACCACATACGAGTAGAGAAATACATTGAGGAAGACGTTGCATATCTGGTATAGCTCTCGTTTAAGTAAAAAGAGGTAGATCGCACGTAAAAGTCTGTCGTCACTATATATGTGAACAAACAACGAAGCTAAAGGGAAATGCAGAGAATCGACGGCCAAAGATGTTTGCCCGGGGAAAGAAAAAAAAACGTCTTACCATTGCTAGTGAGTGATTGTCCTGCGTGGAAGTTTACAAGCGACACAACATTGAGTGTTTCGCGTCACCCAAAATAAATCTTTAAGGCATGCCTCCTCGTCTTCACGATATACGACTTAGAAAAATTAAGTAGCTGCAATTCCTTGAGTTAGAGAAGTCCACATCCAAAACAAACATATTTTCGCTAAAATCCTTTAATCAATTTGTGCTTAATTTGAAACTACAACAGATCGAGTCCTTGGAAACACAAATTAAACATTCTTGATTTTTCTAAAGCCTTCGATTCTGTCCCTCACTCTTCTCTCTTGTCTAAACTCGAATCCTTTTCCTTCTCCGCCAGCACCATCCGTTGGTTCCACTCCTACCTTACTAATCGCCACCAAGCTGTTTCCCTTCCCAATGGCCTTACCTCTTCCTTCCTCCCTCTAAAATCTGGGGTGCCCCAAGGCTCTAGCATTTCTCCTATCCTTTTTTCCATTTATATCAATGATCTGCCCGACTCCATCCAGTCATGTAACTATCACCTGTATGCCGATGACTCCCAAATATACTTATCCTTTCACCCTCCTGATCTTCATTCGGCCATTCTCAAGATCCAAAAAAATCTAAACTCCATCAATGAATGGGCCCATAAAAATTCCTTAGTCCTCAACCCGTCCAAATCCACCGCCATAATTATCGGGTCCAAGCAACTCCTCAATTCCCTCCCCAGCATCCCACCTCTCATGCTAAATAACCACCCCATCCCCTTCTGCTCCTCGGTTAAAAACCTAGGAGTAGTCTTTGATCAAAACCTTTCCTGGCATTCTCACATTTCCCAAATTTCTCGCCATTCCATCGCCTCCCTCTGCCTGTTCCGTCGGTCCTGGCTTCTCTTACCTTTCTCCACCCGCAAACTCCTTGTATCTTCCCTTATACTTCCCTTCTTCGATTACAGCTGTGTAGCATACGGTGGTCTCTCGGAGAGGGAGAACGCGCGATTGAAGCGTATTTTCAATTGTTGCGTAAGATTTGTGTACGGCACCCCTCGGGGATCCCGGGTGTCGGGGTTGTATTTCCAACTTTCCTGGCTATTCCCCTCCTTCCGTGCCCAGTATTTCCTAGGTTGCTTTCTTTTCCAGTCCATCCACACTCGTCGTCCTCCTTATATCATCCAATCCCTCCAATTCAACTCCTCACATCACACCCGTAAAACCCGCTCATTCCCAATCGACCTTATCCTTCCGCAACATACAACCCATACCTTCGAAAGATCCTTTCTGATCCGAGCCCCTAAACTCTGGAACTCCCTTCCCCTATCTATTCGTCACGCTGCCTCCTTCTCCTCATTTAAATCCCATCTTTATAATCACCTCCTCTCCCTCCAAGCAGAGACCTCACGATAACATTTATTATTTTTGTCTTTGTTTAATATACCTCGTAATTTTCTCTTCTGGCCCGCCTTACTGGCATACATTGTGCCACGATTTCTATCTATCTTTTTTTTCCTTTTTTTTTTAAATTATGTGACTTCATAGAAGGTTATTACATTTTGTCTCATGTAAATTATTCTAAGGGGACACCAGTCCCAGAATAAAGTTATTTTTCTTCTTCTTCTTCTTCTTAAACATATACTAGTAGCTTTTCTATTTCATATTTATTGCAAGCTTACTGATGCCGCTACGTATAAACCAATTTATTGATTTATATATTAAATTTAAAAAAAGGTATATTATTATTATTTTTCGACGAGGGTTCGAGGTTGTATCAATCCTAGGGGTTCTGGTGTTTTTGAAAAAAAAAAACGTATGGCGGGTTCGAATGCAGGGCCGCTGGATTCAAACCCCGGATGGGCGCCGTGTCAACGCCTAAACCGTTGCGACCACCGACGCCCCTGTTATTATTTTTACTATTATAACAATATTTTCAACAATGAGGATTTTCTCAAAGGATAAGTTAATCCCCAACAGCAGGCTCAGCAGTGCGAGCTGAAACAGAAATGGACGAGGAAGGACTCTCTTTCAAGTTGTTGAAGCCAGCTGCTCTTTTTTGTAAATAGAAAGGAGTTGTGTATGTCACAGATCACTTATTTTTATTTTATTTTTTCATCTGAATACATTTATTTTTAGAAGGTTATTCTAATAATTTATTTGGGTAAGGTCTCGATTATTGTGTTTTTGCGATTAATTTGTTTGTGTTTGTGGCACAGATGTTTTTATTATTTTTATTTTACACTTATTAGTGAAACGAGTTGTTTTGTGTGAAGGGGATACACGCAAAGATCGTAATATATTAATGTTTTTATGCATTTCGCATTGCATGCAGTTCGAAAATGGGCATAGAATAAACGAGATTGTCCTATTGGTCATTTTTAATGCCGGAATTTTCACTACTAACGTTGGGATGAAGGAGGATTATTTATAAAGTATGAAGTTATTTAAAGGAAACGCTTACTTTCAACATAAGCTTTAAATGTTCCTACATTGCAGTGACAACCAAATTATTTAAGTGACAGGAGATCACAAATTCTTCATGTCATTGTATTAAAAAAAAGTAACTATTGTACATAACTCAAAAAGCTGGCAGCGACAGTATAAAATATTATCAACGCTTTCTACTCTATATTATTTATTATTTTGTTTTTAAATTCAATAATAATTTAAAAAGAAGATGTAAAAAAATTACTATTTAGAATCATAGAAAACTTTGGTGTTAATGTTTATTATAAACAATTATTTTCGATTTAAAACATTTGAGGTGAAAAAGTGTTTTTTCAATTACACTCTTTCATGTTTGTACAATTGCCAACATTATACTCAGACTGTAATTATAAATTGTCAAAACGTATAAATTATAGGGCTGCAAAAAATCAAGTTTTTATATTCAATTTGAGTGTAATAACAGGTGACAGGCATGATTTATTTTTAAAATATTCAATCCGTTTTTCATAAATTTAAAAAACGTATTATTATGGAGAGACAGAGAGAGCGGGAGAATCCTCTGTCAGATGAGGAAATAAAATGCAGGCTTTCGCCCTTTTTGGACGAAATCAAGTTCGGCTTAGTCATAAATCACACCCCCCAATACTAATATTAGTTTAGAAAACGCATGAGAAGGAAGAACGGTTTGAATTGCTGCCAGTATTATATAAATTAAATATTATGATAAATATTTCAAATGTTTCCATATTGCGGAAATTTTTTTAAATAGTTTTTTATTTATTTATCTAATAATAAGTTAAATTAACATAAAGTTTGTCAAGACTGTGAGAGAAATAAATGGAAAATTGTGACAGAAGTATTTTCTTTAACCTGTTACAAATAAAAGCTCATTTTTTCTAAAGCTCATGAGATTTACACGCCTTATCCTTTTTCACTCGAGGAGATCTCAATTCTCTCAAAATATTTAAAAATTGAAACTAGGATAACAACATTTTACAATTAACGACGCGATTGGTTAGTTTTTCAAAGTAAACATACGAAAAGATAATTAAGTTGAAAAAATATTATCAAAAACCGAAATATATAAAAAAGGCAGAATGAACATGTGTAAAAAATAATGAGTAATACATAAAATACTTTTGTAAAATTTAATCTGAAAAATACTAAAACGTTTATGCTTCCTTAGAATTTTTTTGGGGGGTACTCCTAACACACAAGCATATATATAAACTTTAATCATTTAAATATAAGCTAACTATTAACTAATTATTATTTCTGACAGAATAATCTAAAACGGTAATATTTGTTAATCCATAGCTAACTTTCGACTTACATCGTCGTTTATGTTGTAACATGCAAAAAGGATGCTGAACTACATCGCTACCAATAAAACCGCATCTAACGATATCTAAATAGTTAAAAAAAAAAGTCTGCAAAACATTTTCAGTCAGTTTAATAAAAACAACATAGTAGCTGTTTTATTTAAACGCCTAGACAATTTTGAGAACTTATTTCAATCATATCAGTATTGTCAACGCTTTTAACATAATTTTCCTTTAAAAGTCATCCCTGTCCTTTGGGAAGATACATTTCCATCAAGTACAAATTGTAAACCTCCTCAATATACATCGTCATGACAATGGTTTCCTTTTCCCGTTAAGCCCTTGGCTAAGGGTTCTTCACGAGAGCTTCTTGAATCGCGTACCCATCCCCGGGGCCGATTGTTGAAGGAATCCATTAGTGTTGAAAAATCCTCTCAAATTCGACTATGAAATCTTTTTCCACTCATGTCAGATATTCCAGAAGGAGAACGTTTTCTATTTCCTTGTTGTATAAGCTGTATGAATATTCAGATAAAAATTACTCCGGTTTTATTTTATCGGTGTTTCAAATCCGAAACATGTTCTTACTACGAAGTAAATAATAGTCTCAATTTATGATGGAAATAATATTATTGTAGGAATTTCATTACAATTGTATGTAGTTTATGAATTTAATGGTTTTACGATAAAATGAACAAAAAAATAAATAAATACGAAGCGCGCTTTATTTTTGAAACAATATACCATGTTTTGACCTTTGATCCATTGAAAATGCACAATTTACAAATTTTTTGACAGTTCACTGATAAAGAATATATATTAAACGTTTCCGGTAAATAATTAAAAGTTGTAATTTTTGCTGAGAGGTAATATTTAACATTTGATAAAAAAAGCCACGAATACAAAATGGCTTCAGTTATGGGACTCTTATTTAAACGGGGTTTTCGACATGTTACTATAGTAGTTTTGCTAGAATTTAGAATTGAAACCCCAAAAATAGAAGAAGGAAAGCTCACTAACTATTTAAATGCCAACCAGAGTGACATACATTTTGTCAAATCGCGGACTCCGTGATTCGTTTCAAATTAAACATTCCAGTCGAAAGACTAATCCAATGCTATCCAATTTCCTCAAACAAAGTGACGAGGAAAGAACCACCCTCTAATCAAAGCCAATAAAAGGACACAAATATTATTGGAAAAGTGGTCAGAATCACATAATCCTTTATTTTACGGTTTTTCCATTTGAATGTAACTACGTGTATAAATGTAAAATCAAATGTGAATATGTATTTGAGCTTTTATTTTATAATCTCACAAATTTATACACAAGGTTTTTATACTCAAATTTATTTTTTAAAGAATCACTATTTTTAAAATAATGATGACAAAGTAGATGAAAACTGTATATTTGAAATAACATTAATATTTCATGTTGGAGTTCTGATATATGTGGTTTTCTGAGGGAGTAAAGTGTTGTCATTTTATTTACTTATGGTTTCGGTTAATAAATTTACGCTACCCAGAAAAAAGAATAGTATATGGCGGAATACATTTCATATGTAACACAACAAATAATCGTGTGGTGATTAGGGACCGTTAGTCTATGATTATTTGGAAATCGTGAGATGCTGTCTGGTGGGACTTTATTGAGATCATTTTCAAGGATTTACAAACATTGTTTAAATTTAACAAATACATGTAGGATGTGGAAAAAGAGTGAGTAGAAATACTTTGATTGAATATACAAAACATTTTGTTGCATTGTATAAATTCACTTTTTTTCCACTTCTACATGTATTGGTTGAATTTAAATAATGTTTATAAATCCCAGGCCCTGAAGATGATCTCAATAAAGACTGAAACGTGTTGTAATTAGTGACCGCTTGTCGATGATTTACAAACATTATTTAAATATAACAAATCATGTAGGATGTTGAAAAAAGTGAATTTATATTTTATAATTTAAACAATGTAAATCCCAGGCCCTGAAGATGATCTCAATAAAGATCGAAACGTTGGCACGATAAAGCAAATGTTTTTCTAAAACCTACATCACACCAGACCGCATCACACGATTTCCGAATAATCAACAGATAAATGTGAATTCTTTATGTTAGTGTCTAAAACAAACGGTCACGTTTATGAGAGGAAAATAACAATTGAAAAAAAAATTCAGCCGAAAAAGATGTTTTACTAGGTACTAATTTTCAACCACCGGCATGAGAGTTATGGCAGTTTAAACTCAAATCTCTTCCCTGGTTTAAAGTCTCATCGACCGAAGTTCCTAAGCGAGCACTCCATGAAATGAGTTATGCCATATGCCATTAGTCTCTAACTGCATCGCACCCTTCAACTTTAAATTTCAGGATTTCCAATGTTAATCAACCCGAAAATATTAATTAATTTAATTTCTTAGAACGTTGTACCTATAGGTCTCTTTTTTAAGACTGGTTACAATCAAAATCATGACAGATGTTATAGCATTGTTTTACCATAACGTATATTTAAAAAATAAATGAAAGAACTACAAGTATATCAATGTAAATAATTTTGATAAATTTTATTACATTATTTTTTAATGGTAGCAATAACAATATAAAATAATAAATGGTATAATTTAACAGTTTAACATTTAATTATGTTAATATTTATGTGAGTGTTTATGAATTATTATTTCTAATTTTTACGCAAATACGTTTGAGAAGAAAAGTTGGATATATTTAACATATAAACTGTCAAAGAACTTTTTCATTTTTGTAAATTTTTATTTGTTAAATATTCCTCAGGCGATGAACGATAAAAAGTTTTTATCCCGCTCAGTTCAATGTCCAGTATGGAAATTTAACAGGTTAACGCAAAGTGGTAAGGGCCCCTTTGGTAAAGGGCTGGGGTCGCCAAGTTCATTCTCTGTTTGACCTCAAAACGTTCACCCCCTGGCAACGGACCCTGTTGAAGTTACATTGTCTTCCAACTAAATGTTTATTTGCCAGATACTTGTTTGGACATATTAAACGAAATTTTGTACACATTCTCTTTGCAGGTAGACGCTAAGTTATATATTGATTATATATTAACGTGCAACTTTGAACTTATTAGGCTCAAAACGTGAAACGTTTTGATTTGAACTTAAATTTGTAAGTACATTGTGAATTTTAATAATTCGTGTTCTTTTGTACTTTTTTTAACAATCGTATTTTAGGAGGTTTACCGAAGGATTTCTTATAATTGGACGTTTTGACATCATGGAGAGTATTCTATTTTTTACCAGGATTATGAAGCCCTTATAAAATGAGTTAAAAAACAACCAAAAACTGGAGCAAATAAACATATAATTTGATCAAACATTTATATTTAGTTATCCTTTGTCCATTTGTATAATAAATAGATTTTATTTCTGTTTTATGCTCTAATACTTTATTTAAAAACCTTAATTACCCAATTTGAACTTTCTAGTGTATTGACAGTTATTGTAAATTATGTTATTTACAAAACGCTTAAGGCAACTGGGTTGAGAGGTTAATTGGGTTGTTTTGAGCGATTTCTGTCATGCAATTATTATTTTAAAATATTTAGGAAGATCTATTGTGCAGTATGATTAGTTGTTACTTTACCTTTCAAAGTAAACAAACTTTTATTCAAGAAAATGTTAAAATTACTTTTCAAGTGTAAAGATTTGTCGGCCCAAGTTGAATAATGTTGATTGCACTATTGAGCTGTTTGAAGATAAGATATTTCGATTGTTTTCTTGGTGTGGTGTCAAATCAATATAGGTTATGAAAATGTTTTACACATAAGAATATTTTTACCCATATCAGGTATATTTTTTATCATGTCGTTGTGAAATACATTTTTCTTGATAGTAAATCTTTTTCTTTTTCCAAAATAATTTCATTTGAAGGGATAGTCGAGGACAAGACGTCGAAAGGAATTTTTAGAAATAATGGAGATGAGGGGAGTAAGTCATTTTTTGTAAATTTTTACCTTAATTTTTAAGTATACATTTTTTATATCAAAGATTGCAAACCAGGCCAGTTCTTTCCCCTGCTGAAACTGTGCGACAGTGTTTTGTTTAAATTTAAATTGAAGATGTTACTTGTATCATTTAGATGGTGCTTTCAGAAAATTTGTTGGATTTAGACACTTGGTTTTTAATTCCCGTTTTCATTTTTCTGGCTTTTTTTGATGGATTTAATATCGTAATTATTACAAGTTTCCAAAGCCCGGATTTTCATTTACAAAAAAAATTCTTTATTCATCTTTTGGGTTTGCTTCCTCATTTGTTATTGATGTTTGATTTGTTAGTCTCAAATTGGGAAATGTAAGTATATGATTAAAAACATATCCAGAATTTACCCTATCATATCTCGCAGTCCACTGGCATTTGTAATTTAATATAAAATTACAGGGTTCAAGAATCGCCCAACTCGACTGTTGGCAGACCGACGTCAGACCATGGTATTATATCCGTCCAGTCAATAAGGTCGGGCTCCGGGGGCTGTCACCACTTATTTCTCTGTGCTATCGCTCCAACAAGAGCACAGCGAGAGGGCCAACCGAGAACCTGTCACCGACAGCAGTAACCGCGCTGAGGAAATCGGTGCAGATTAGGTAGGCAGTGCTCCCTTCGTCTGGAATCACTCCATGTGCTGATGCAGGATACTGCCGTGCAAATGCAACAGTGCTGCTGGAGCGACCAGAGTGTGGACCACTAATGAGAATCGTCCGTCTGTAAACCCACTCTTACCACTCAGGCTAAGAAATCCATACACGTGCGGCTAATAAGTTTTTTTTTTGTAAAGCAAATATTATAGTTTTAATTTATTAGAAGTTCATGTTATAACTATATGTATTTAGGTACATTGTTATATATAGGGGAAATGAATCTATGGAAGTATTATACGTAACAAACAAACAAACCTACGACGATTATTCCAAATCGATGAATTGAACGTTGCATTGATAAGGGAAGCCTCGGGGCAAAGCACATATTTAATCATGATTGTGCTTGGCGTAAAGGGGATCAAAGGGGAAAATAATAACGTAAAAGGGGTAGGTAACAAAAGGTCAAACCCTCGGGGCCCATACGTGTTCCACTAGCCAAACCTCACTAGGCAATCTCTGAACATTTGATCACCTCTATAAAGTAGGCTTTCGGCGGAGAGAGCTGTTTGTCTCTTTCCGCAAACATGACTTGTGTTTGATAACGAAGTTTCATTTCGTAGAGGAAGAAAATTGTCGATTCTTTCATTTGCAGGGTTACAACTTTTCCTTGCAACCAATTCTTCAAAAAAACAAAAAAAAAACAAAGAGATAACTTGTGAGAAAGGTTAGAAATTTATATAGTTCTATATTCTCTGTGAGAAAGGTTAGAAATTTATATAGTTCTATATTCTCTATAAAAGCATCTATTCGTTTATTTTATTAAAAAAATACATGCTATCTTGGTCTTCCTATTTCGTGTTAGATGGCAGCTAAACTGATTCCTGATTCGCATGTCTGAAAGCCTGTTTCCTTCCCATTCCCATTAAAACGCAATTTCTCATTTCGTTTAATTTGCAATTTCCTAGTAATTCGCCGAACAATTATTGGGGAATAATTTCCTCATTCTGGGTGCGAATTTGAAATTTCCATGTACTAAGAACGTTCGCAAAATGTTCAAATAATAATACGCTTCGTTAAAAAAAGAAATCAGCTTAATAAAGCAATAACAGCATTTACAAAAAAAGACCTATTTACCATAACATTTAAATTTATGATAATTACACAATGTCATTTAATGAAGGAAAGTTAATTTTAAATTCTGATTTTTCGATCTCGAAGGTGGGATAATAGATCATCTTAAAAAAAAAAAAAATGCCAGCTCTTTTCAACCCACAACGTTTCGGATTTGTTTTAATCCTTCCTCTGGTGAATTAGCGCTTATACACAGAACTAATAATTCTTACATTTTTAGACAAACATGGGTATCATTAGTTATTCAAATGTCGTGAGGTGCGGTCGGGTGTGATGTAGGTCTCAGAAAAACATTTTCTTTATCGTGTCAACGTTTCGATCTTTTATTGAGATCATCTTCAGGGCTCAAACGACAACGACTCTCAACACGACACGCAAGGATGGCACAATGGTCAGGTTTTTTGGTAGTAAGGATGTAGATTTGTCCATTGTAAACACTCACACATATGTAAAATAAGTATATGAAAAACTAGTTGTAGATTAATTTAATAAGTATAATTGTTTAAAAAAACTTCCTCTGGAAAATTGTTAACAAATAAAGGGCAAGAACTACACATAATAAAAAGGGCAACACTGACTGATAATATGTCAACACAGGCACAGGACAACCGCAATAGTAGGTTAACGAATTTGCAGCCTGAGCCCCCTCGTTGTCTGTAAGCCTAAATAAAGAAAAAGCTCTTGTAAATCATTCTAAAAAAACTATTATAGTTTACCACCGTTTAAAAGGAAGACTCTAGTCAAAAAAGAAAATGCTTGTTTATGTTGTTAAAGACTTATTTCGATTAGGATGATAACTGTTTATCAGCCTGTAAGTTCACACTAATAATTTATAATCATATGTCATTCTGTTAAATTAATTTTTTAATGTATGTAAGGCAGCCCTGAAGATAAATTATAAATATAAATCGAAACGTTGGCATTAATGGAATAATCTTCATCCTTACTACCAAAAAACCTGAACGAAAGTCCCATCCTCACAACTTAAATTTGAACGGTCATCAACTCAACTACTGTGCCAATATCTGGGCTAGAAAAGAGCACTTTTTATATAAGGTACTGTACGATCCGGCCTGCGACGAGGAGTACACCATGCTAAGTACCCGTACTAGGCCATTAGGCATCAGGTTGAAGGAGATACTGGCCTGCAAGAGAGCTACAATCCCTAAAGTTAAGGAAATCAAAGAATCCAAGAAGGAACCTTGGATGCTCTCCTCAATTCCTAGACGGGTAGATATGGCGGANACCACGTGTGGGAGGGCTAAAAATGTAGAAATAACGTCCCAGAACACAACCAGAAAGATCGCCAGACTTCCTACAGAAAAGCTAATTTAAAAAAAATAAAATAAAATAAATAAATAAATAAATAAAAATAAATAAATTTATAAAACGTGAGGTGGAAGAAATGAGCAATTCAGCTAGCCGGCCGAAAAAAACATCAACAACTAAATACTGTTATTCTTTATTATTTATTACGAACTAAAAACAAGCTTGAATGTCTGGTATATTTTTTCACACATCTAATCAAATACATATGCCTAAAGCTGCTAATATAAATGCAATTATTTAGACTACGAAATTGAAATTAGCAAAATTTAATCGTATTGTTCTCACATTGAACCGTTTTCTTGTTGATAATTGGAAAATACTAGTTGCTCTCTTGGTCGTTGAATAATTTGAATACTAAATCTTTATTATGCTTGGTCCGACAGGTTAACCCGGGGTTAAATCGAAGGTTCAATATAACAGGACAACAAAGGCATTCAATTCAAGCTCCAATTAATCGGTTGTTTTGTTTTAATTGTTGAGGAGAAATAACAACATACCCAGTATTATTTAATATGTAGAATGAAACCAGAGATGGATGAATGGTAAGTTTAAATGCTAATTAAAGTATTATTATTCGTGAGAATACTTCGAAATGTTTGCTTGAACGGGTATGAAAGCATATATGGTAACGATGGTTGATAGAGAAATTAGAACCTCTTAATGCCATAACATTAATTTTGAAGTATTTTCCGTACAGCAAAATTAAAACACCAAGATTAAAAATTACATATATATGAAATAAACAAAATAACGCTTTCTGAACAAAGAAAACTATAGTGAATTTCTTGTCCTACCTTTATACAAATGTTTTCATTAAAAAAAAATAACAACTTAATTTTACCAAACCAATAATATATTTAGAAATTTTTTTAATGGAACAAGTGGATTGAAATGGACAAAGGATGCTGTTACCCTGTTATTTGATTTCTAGCCGGTAGTACAGGCAAGAGCCTGGAGAATATAGTCATCTCTTTCTCTCAAACTCAATTTCCCTCTTCCGTGTATTAAGTTATAAAGCCTTACTAGTCTGCCTGCTGAACTTTTACCAGGTGGAAAGCATAAAACAAGATCCGTGCATTTTTGGAAATATCAAAACCGACATACCGGCCTGGTAAGTCATGAAATTAACAATTACTGATATTTGTATCCATGACAAGAAATAGATATAATACACGTTTATTTTGGCATTTTGTTTTTATTATAACTCATTTACACCAAAATTTTACACAGCCACATTAATAGCTATATTGTAAATACTGTTTTTTCTTTCTGTTATTTTAAATTTGGAGCCCCGCCTCAGTTAAACAACGCAATATTTCATCATACAGTGCAATGTTAGAGGGAGCAATAATGCTACTGTTTGGTGGAAGGCGCGGTAATTTTAATTTTTCGTTTGTCAATCTCTGGTTGAATATTTTTTTCTCTTTTATACATTACAAAGTGGGATATTATATGGTGTAGCCCTTTGTGTGTCACATTTTCACAATTATATGTTCTTTTGACATTTCATGGTTGAAGCATATTTGACTGCTGCTGCCAGCTGGAACTTGAGCTGCCAGCGAAAAAATTATTTATCTCATACCCTTATTATTTATGAAATATAAGTATTGACAGTCCATTAGTTGTTGAGTTTTGAGGATTACAGGCAGATCGGCCAATGACACAAGAATATTGAGGGCTATTAAAGATGATTATTTATAGATGGTGAGATGCGGTGTGATATGACGTAGGTTTAGAATATCATTTTCTATATCGTGCCAACGTTTCGATCATTATTTAGATCATCTTCTCGTCCTGGGATTTATAAACATTGTATAAATCTCAGGGCCTGAAGATTATTTCAATTAAGATCAAAACGTTGGCACGATAAAGAAAATGTGTGGTGTTTAGTGACTGTTAGTTAATAATTATTTTGAAATCGTGAAATTCGGTCTGGTGTGACGTGAGTTGTAGGAAAACATTTTCTTTATCGCGCCAACGTTTTGATCTTTATTGAGATTATCATCTTCAGGGCTCAAAGTGTTTGTTTTCACTCACTCTCACAAGACACACAAGAATGACACATCTACACGGAAAACAAACACTTTGAGCACTTAAGATGATCTGAAGAAAGATCAAAACGTTGGCACGAAAAAGAACATGTTTTTCTAAAATGCCATACCAGTCCGCATTTTGCGATTTGCAGATGAAGAAAATGTTTTTCTTAACCTACGTCACACCTGACCGCATCTCACGATCTCCAAATAATCATTATCTAACGGTCACTAAACACCATACATTTATTGATAAATTTAATGGTTAAATTGATATGATTGGATAATTTGACTTTTCTTTCCCTAATTATCCCAGTCTATATAATCCCGAAAGGATAATCAGGCCGAACCATTACCCATTTTTTCCCATTGTCGGCTCCTTTCACATCAAAGAAGCCGACTCGTCATATAAAAATGTTTTCTGTCCCAACTTCCTTCCCCACCCATTCATAATTTAACGTATATAAAAATAAAACAGCAATATCTCACTGGTACTCACAACACGACACACAAGAATGACACATCTGCATAGAAAAATAACACTTAGAGTGAGTAAAAATATTTCGAATGAATATAAAATTTCTAGCATTATATAAATTAATTTTTTTTCCATTTCATACATGTATTTGTAAAATTTAAACAATGTTTATAAAACCCAGGCCCTGAAGATGATATCAATAAAGATCGAAACGTTGGCACGAAAAAGAAAATGTTTTTCTAAAACGCCATACCAGACCGCATTTCACGATTTACGTCACACCTGACCGCATCTCACGATCTCCAAATAATCATTACTTATAAGGTTGTTAATTATATCAATCACTTTTTCACAGTAATTACTGTAACCGGGCACTGTATTGTATCCACTGAGAATCCTAATTCTTACAAAACATTTTATTTATTTTTTATTTATACCAAAGAAATAAAGTTTCAGACGCTGTCCGTAAAACAATTCAAATATTTAAACTGCTAAACCAACAATAAAGTTATGTTTGGCTCTGGAAAACATTAGACCTACTTGAGTTTATCAGGTCACCTAATAACATTTAAAATTTTATAATAACAGAACATTAGAAGCAGAATTATTTAATGTATTGGAATTCGAAAACCTAATAAAAGTGAATTGTGAAATTGATTATGAACAAATAATTTTTTTATTACACTTGCCATTAGGAATACAATAACTATTGTACACACTACAATTTATTCTCATCCTAGATAACACGAATCAAAATTTATTACAATTATAATGTAAAATATTTGATGAAAACCGAAAAAATTATTTATAATGTAACTTTTAAAAGCCGAAAAGGTAAATGTAAACAAATTAAGAATATAATATGCATAATATCTTATATAATCGACCCACTTTTGGCTTTCAGAATGTGAACATTAAAAAGGGAGAATTAAACATTAATAAAACATTATTATTTTGAAAAATATTGTCAGAAAACTTTATATAAAATAAATATTTACAAAATATATTACTTACGCCCACATTTAAGATTAATTTTACCTCCAAGTCACTCAAAAAGGAAATTACATTACAAAATAACAGAGTGAAAAAGTTAAGTTGTGATAATTAATTAAAAGGGCAAAGTTGGTAAAATTAGTTAAAGCACGAGAGAGATTTTTTAATTGCCCAAGACTAGATTGTGTAGAACATAATTAAATATTGCTAACGTTATTAATTCATTTTTGAATAAATAATTGGTAAAACGTTTATTTCAATTTTTACCAAAAACTGTTCCTGTTGTTATTGACTTTTCTAGAACGTAAGTTGAAAACGTATTTGAACACGTTATTCAATGTTGGTAAATACAAAACGAAATAGTTTATAACGGTGGCACGGGGGAGTGCTACGATTGAAGTGCATTGAGTGCTTTCAAAACATAGTAAGTGTACATTATTATGTATAAGTTCACCTTACCCGACGACGTGCTTGCAAATCCAAAATAGTTCTTAACTTTTACAGCTGCGTAAGGAAATGTTTATAAAAAAGCACATTCAGTTTTTTCTGTTCAATGGTTATTATTCCGTTTGAATCGACCAAAAATAGGGCATGTTACATTTTTTTTCAATTTTAATCAATTATTATTAGTTACATTTATTAGGTTTCGTGGTCCACTTGACCAAATAAATTCTTTTCAATTAGTTAAGGTTTTGGTTGAGATAAAAGTCAGTATAAAAAGCGGGATTCGAACCCTCGACCTTCGGCTAAATACGCGTCTGCTCTACTATTTGAGCTATCGTGACTTCGATCCACACGGACAGCAACTTCCCATCTCAACCCCACCTTTTGAATTTTCCCCCTTTTTGTTATTTTTCATAGGTAAGGTAGTGTGAGTGGATAGAAGTCACGATAGCTCAAGTGGTAGAGCAGCGGCGTATCTATCCGAAGTTCGTGGGTTCGAATCCCGCTTTTGACACTGACTTTTTTATCTCAACCAAAACCATAATTAATTGAAAATTATTAGTTACATAAAAATAACCCTTCACATTATAATCAGAACCACTTTGAAAACATGCTATCATGTATTTGAACTATGAATACTGATGAAAAATGATAGATTTTCCAAAAAATTTAGAAACAAATTTATCAAATCGAAACTTTAAGATTATCGTCAGATTGAGTTAATTTTTATGTATTCACTGACAAAACTATTTTACCTTTGAAATGATTTAAGTTTTTTCGTCAATAACTTTTTCACCTCTTTCCCTCTACTCCCCCTCTTTCACTCTTCAATATTTTTGAAAGTATACATCATCATTTGTTGCATTATATGAATGTTTAATTGAATTGTTTTGTGGTTTTTCACTATTTTATAAAATAATGTCTGACAAAATTAAAGTATAAAAAATTTCATAGATCCATCATTGAGAAAATTATATAAAATAAAAATAAAAGAAGATTGAAAGAATATACGCTTGAAGCAAACAGATGAATCTTATTTATATTCATGGAATGAATTAAGTGTCAAAGACGCAAATCTTGAACTAGCAAATTTTCTAGGCCCCTTACCATCAATTTTCCAATCTATGCTTCATTAAATATAATTCTGTGAATAGTACATTCTTGAGAAGAGATTAAAATGTCAGGGAGTTTCAATCGGAGTGATAGCGCTCTCATCGATGGCGGTGTTTCCCGGGGAGGTGGGAAGACCCGTTAAACCGGAAGTATTTATCAAATAAATTAATTTTAATATTTTTAAATGGCTTTATTATTAATTTATAAAAATATTTATTATCTACTATGTGAAAATGTTGGCGTCAGAGCATGTTGAATAAAGACGTGAAGAAAATATTTTTAAAACATTTTCTCTGTAGGTTTAAAAAAACTTTCTGGTAGATACACTCCCTGTCTTACAAATAAAATGTAAAACTTTTTAAGTGTATTTCGTAGAGAGTGTGTTGTAAATGCAACTTTGCACTTAGATCGCTCGTTAAAAATTGTATTTCAAAAGTTAAGGCGAAAAACCCTAGACGAATTTCTCTCTCACTCTCTCTCTCTCTCTCTCTCTCTCTCTCTCTCTCTCTCTCTCTCAGGAAAGTTGAAAATTACTTGAATATATACTGATTTAACTTTTCAAGGTTAAAAAAGTGTTCCATTGTACTCCTGTTTGAAAATACGTTTTAAAACTTTTTTTTTTGTTGCACGCAAGATGGTCTGATGTCAGGCAGACAGAGACAAAGTATCGTACATAATACGGGTTTAATTTTAAAAATATTCAGGTCGGCGACTTGATCGTCAATCCTTCTTTTCTGAAGAGTTTTCTTTATATCTCATGAAATATTCAATCCGAGGATATACCCATCGCCGGCATCATATATGCGACAAACTGAAATATATACTTAAGACGCTGGGGAATAAAAAGATATCCGAATAATCGAAATTTAAAATTTGACTTTATCCTTTCTTGCTGTAAATATTATACAACATTGTTGTATTATTAATATAAGCTTGCCTTTAATTTTTTCTTGTAAAACAGTATGAAAGAACTAACAAAAATAAAATTAAATCGACTACTTTATGTACTTATACACCCAACAAAGGGAAGATAACAAATACGTTTTTTATATTTTTTTGACATTTATTCATCTCTAAAACAGTACCCCTATGTATACATATAAACGATAAACATAAAACGCTCCAGTAATATTATTACACATGAAGTGGATATCATTTTTCAATAATTTTGAATAGTTAATAAAAGGTAAAACCAAAAAATATGGGAAGAATTGCTATTTTTGTAAAAGTTATCATGATTCTACACAAAACCGTTAAATATATTACATCGTTTTATAAATCGTTTGATTTTGAGTTTTTTAAAGCCTTTTATTTGAAGATGTTTATACAGAAAATACTGAATTGTACATCGTGTGGCAGGCAATCACGTACCACTTTCAAAGTACATACATTTTAATGTACTCTTTCAACTCTTTACCTACACTTTAAAAGTGAATGAATTTATTTGCTTGAATGTGCATTATGAGATGAAATAATGAGCAATCCATCGACCCTTATTGAGATTGTTTAAATATAGATTAGTTATAAATATAAAGGGCGATGGATGAATATCGTGTACTCTACCTCTTAAGCAAAGTGAATTCCTTTCTGGTCTAAGAAAAAATGAAATCAGTTTTATTGTGCACGTTGGTGTTTTAACCATTCAATCTATAACTTTGGTTTTTTTTTTAAATTTTGTATTTGACATTGGTTTATAAACTTTGACAGGCATTAGAAGGTGGGAACACTCCACTTGAATGGAATCTATCAGAGTAAAATTAATACACATTGGATAATACAAAATTTAGACAGATAGATAGATATTCGTTTATTTACTTATCATTTTTACATACAGGTGCAACCTGACACTTTTTTATATTTTTATTAGAAGTGCGAAAGACACTGAGCTTTATAGCATTCTGCCACCTTAACAATGTAACAATTTTATGTTGTGTTTTGCCTGCTTCTGCGTTTGCGGGGAAATTTAAAAAAACCCGCTCTCAAATTAGTCCCATGGCTAATATTTTTAAATTACATGAACAATTACAATTAATTAACGCTTTTAATTGAGATAAAAAAGTCAATGGCACGAGCGGGATTCGAACCCACGATCTTCGGCTCAAAAGGTTAGGTTGAGATGGGAAGTTGTGTCCGAGTGGATCGAGGTCACGATAGCTCAAGTGGTAGAGCAGCGACGTATCAGCCGAAGATCGTGGGTTCGAATCCCGCTCGTGCCATTAACTTTTTTATCTCAACTAAAAGCCTTAATTAATTGTAATATATTAATTGGTCATGCGGACCACGAAATTAGTGAATATATGAACAATTTAACATTTGTTTAAGTGTGAGTCATCCATTTGACTGATAACAAAGTTTAAATAACTTTTATATACTGAGATATAAATTATGTATAAAAATTATATAAATCTTGAGAAACAACTTATGAATCTGAGCTAAATTGATCTCTTTTGGCATTTTAGATTCAAGCAAACACAATTTCTCCATTATTTTTTGCTAATCCCCTTGTGAATTCACTGTTAACGATACCTGTTTTAAACTGATATTTCAGTCTGTTCTTTTAAGTAAGTATTAGAATATACAGCTACATTTTTCACCAAAAAACTATTTTGTGAGCTGTGAAGAAGTGTTCCGCGAGCCTGGTGCCGGGCCTTGAGGTTAATTTCATTGAGTCTTCTTCTTACAGACCTGGAGAAAATTTAAACATTTTAGAGTTGTCTTATCAGATTTTTCTTATCTCATTTTCTCTTATTTTTTCGGTTTTGTAGTTTGATAACGGATACATCTATGGTATTTCACTCGTCTGTTGCCGTGTACACTTAATTCGACCGGTCCTGGCCTTGTAGTGTTAAGCCCTGTTTTTCTGAAACACCGAAGGCTTCTATTAATGCTTAAAATTGAAAAAAAAGGACAAATATGATTTTCTTTTCAAAAGTTCCCGTTCGAGGAAAGCAAAGTGTTTCAATGTACCCAAATGAACTAATCCTTTTAAATTAATCACAAAAGGATTAATTATGCGGGACCTCTGTCCTACAGAGAAGGAAGTTTTGAAGGCCTGACCCATTATCAAATCGAGCTTTGTATTTTTGGACTAGTTACTCCGACGTAGATTTCATGCATATTAAGCCCAAGGATTTCTGATATTTTCTCCCTTAAAGTGACAGACCAGCCACCTACTCAAGTTCGATTTTGTTAAATTAATTTGCAAGCCTTGACATTCAGACCCGGGTTGCCCTCATTTGACCAACAAACATGGTTTCGTTCAAATATACCGTCCATTGAGAGTTATAGTGACATTCAATTAGGCACATTAAATTAATTTAACCAAATTGTGAGGCGAGTTTTACAACTCGTAGGCTCGAATTTTTGAAAACAAATTTGAAATAACAGTTGCAACAATAAAATCATTTTCTATGTACTTTTAGATGATAACGTCGGATGAGAACAAATCAAATTTGTTTCTAAAAAGTTTTGTTCAATGGAGCGCGTCAAAATACGTACGTTCAAGATTGGAAAAACTCATTTCTTCGATAAAAGGTAGAGTCAGCAATTGCTTGCTCAGTTTTTTCGGGAGGGGGGAAGGGTATCGTGAAAAAATGGCCAGAGGCAACGGCGAGAATTGAACCCACGACCCGGGGTCTACGAGCCGAGAGTATCTCACGCTAGCAACTCGGCTACCACGGCCCCGGTAAGGTAAGGTTGTAAGTTTGATAAATTCTATTATAAATGTGTAAATTTTTTGAACTTTATACATTAAAATATTTATTTGTTTTTAGTGTCATTACATTGTAACAAAACTTGCTCGGTGAAAAATTAATTCCATTTTTTAATGCAGACTCAGTTTCCACCTGAAAATTCATATTCATGGATTAGACGTTTGAGACGATATATTTTAATTCTTAGAGGCTGTATCAACAATTTTTTTTTAAATCTTATTATAAGTGAGAACGTAACAAAACGTATTATTTTATATTTCTATTTTAGATTTTATTAACTAGACCAGGTTTAAGCTTATACGTGTATATTTTCGGTTTCTACACTCGTAAATGTTCTGGCAAGTGAAAAGGTGGAGTCGTTTGTCATTTTCAATGAAAATGCAGTTACATGCAGGGTGAAACAAAGCGCTATGGTCATCCACTTCTTCGACTTTTGATTTGTCTCAGACAGAAAAGATTTTGTAAGAGAGTTATTATGGTCATAGAGAGGTATTCTACTTTTAAAACATCATATACATTAATGAGCTGTGGACGGTTTATCTCAGAATCAAGGGCTCTTTTTGAACAAGCTCAATGTGCTAAACCCATCCAAAAACATTTGCGGAGATGATGGGTTTTCAGAGATTTTTTTTTTTTTTAAAGAAATTTAGTATTGTAATACTTATTGACATTTTAATCCCAAACTGTCGGTGATTAATTCATGGCAATGCTAGGATTAATATTTAGTCTGGCCTAGGTGTGGGGCTTGCCAAATAAAAATTCGAACTTAAACGTTTGAGCACATTAAGATTTGTATTTTTTTAATGTAGAAAGTAAATTTGCTAGTAAATTACAATTAGTTTGATTCAAATATTTTATTTTCCGAGTTTAATATTTTAATTTATACTTTAAGGCAAATTTAATTGTTGTGACCTTTAAATAGAGAGTTATTCTTTTGTTCAGCCGAGAAATCACAAATGTAATTTTCATTTATATTTTTGTATCACTATTATACCTGGGCAACAGTACTGTTCTATTTATTCAGTTTTATATTTTTTTCTTTGCGATAAAAATTTAATAAATTATATATGTATTAGTCACTTCTCTCATTATTGCATATTTGTGGTAGCCCAAAAATAGGTTTTTCTGGTTTGAGGCACATTCCATGGTATAACCTATTAATTTTAAATGCCATCATAAATTCAATATTTAATTATTATTAAAACTAATATAGCATTATTCGTTCATTGGAAAACTGTCATAAATAGTACCAGAAGATGCAGTGAATTTCAGTTAGTTTGTATAAAAAATCAGTAAAATAAGAATGCTTCTTTGTCGTAAAAAATGACTTGATTGATGACTTTGAATTTTAAGTAAAAAACCCTTACGGTTATACATAATTGATTATCAACAAAGTGTAATAACCATTAGTAAAAAGTGGACCGAGAGTGTTGTTTTCTCCGATATAAAACTCGTAAAAATCCCTGCGATTCTTTCTCAGACAACTGGAAACTTGAAAGTAAATTTTCTTCATTGTTGTTTCATACGTAGTAAGTTTAAACTGAAAGAAAAAGTTTGTAATTAAAAATTCCTTTTTGCCACAAGATTACAATATTAAACGATCTGTACGAGCGTGTAAGGAAGTGAAGAATGTTAAAGAAACGAACGTTTATTTTTTATCAAAGCTGTTCATTTTGAAGAATTTATCTCAGAAAGATCAGAAGAATGGATTTTCAAAATGGACCCTGATACACATCTTTTGGCACATTGTTACATACATTAAATGTAGGTAATTTTCATATATTGTTAATAAGTAGAGACATAGTGTTAATAATCTTTTCTGACAAAATTCCATTCAAAATCTATACAAATGTTCATTTGATCGTATCTGCACATTTTGATATACGTTTTTATCCTCGGTCTTTGAGACGCAATTTGGCTTCTTAGCAATTATTGTGTTGAGTTCGACCGACTTAAATTAGTCTTAATCTCATCTTAAACTTTAAGATAAAATTTTAAAACTTCAGTTTAAATTGTTTCATTATCGCCTTTTAACTGACGGAACCGATTATTGATGTTCAAGCTAACATACCTTAACGGAATTAGTCAAGATTTGATGCCAATGTTTGATATGTAACTCTTTGTATTGATGAAATGTTTATAACTAAGAATTTGTACATCTTTTCAATTTCCTCTCAAATTGTTATTAAAATGTTGAAATTTAGTTATAAGTAGTTAAATTGTGAAATTTTCAGTTGAGCAAACAAACCTTACTTTTACTAACAATTCAGATAGATAAATAATCTTTCTTTCAATGTAGATGAAACTGCATGTAAAGTTTGATCTTTTAGAAAAATAGGTTAGAAAAGCTACTTAGAGGAAGTCCATATAACCATATGAAAATGCATTCAAGAAAAGAGTTGTATTTTCATGGAAAATTGATTTTTAAGCTTTTGGATTATGTTGAAGACAATGAGTCCCAACCGATGGATCTTTCTTTCAATGTAGATGAAGTCAAACTGCATGTAAAGTTTGATTTTTTAGAAAAGATTGGTTAGGAAAGCTACTTAGAGGAAGTACAAAAATGCATTAAGAAAAGAGAATGTTAAGATGGGAAGTTCGTGTCCGAGTCGATCGAAGTCACGCTAGCTCAGGTGGTAGAATAGCGGCGTATCTAGCCGAAGGTCGTGGGTTCGAATCCCGCTCGTGACATTGACTTTTTCATCTCAACTAAAAACCTTAATTAATTGAAAGGTATTAATCGGTCAAGCAGACCACGAAAACTAGTGAATTAAGAAAAGAGTTGTTTCATAGAAAAATAGATTTTTAAGCTTTTGGATTAGGTTGAAGACAATGAGTCCCAACCTATGTAACTTTCTTTCAATGTAGATAAGTCAAACTGCATGTAAAGGATTATCTTTTAGAACAGATTCGTTAGAAGAGCTACTTAGAGGAAGTCCATATAACCATATGAAAATGCATTCAAGAAAAGAGTTGTATTTTCATAGAAAATTGATTTTTAAGCTTTTGGATTATGTTGAAGATAATGAGTCCCAACCTATTGATCTTTCTTTCAATTGTAAATCTTTCTTTCAATGTAGATGAAGACAAACTGCATGTAAAGGATGATCATTTAGAAAAGATTGGTTAGAAAAGCTACTTAGAGGAAGTACGTATGACCATTAGAAAATGAATTCAAGAAAAAAGTTGTATTTTTATAGAAAAATTTATTTTTAAGCTTTTGGATTATGTTAAAGCCAATGAGTCCCATCCTATGGATCTTTCTTTAATGTAGATGAAGAGAAACTGCATGTAATGGATGATCTGTTAGAAAATATTGGTTAGAAAAGATACTTAGAGAAAGTACATATAACCATATGAAAATGCATTAAAAAAAACAGTTGTATTTTCATAGGATTGTCATCAGAAGGGGGATAATCGCTCAACAGAGAAAGCTTCTGTATGCACCTTTTCACTGCTCGTATTGAGGAACGACAGGGAAGGAGTTTAATAATTGAAGTGGTTCCCATGTCCGAGTAGGGTTTGAACGATAGGACGCAACATTTAATCAATCGCTGTTTACAAAGGAACGCGTTTGTCTGGTGAATTAATTTTTTTTAAAGGTGCCATGTTTTGTTTCCACTGTAAATATAGTACATAATATATAATATAAAATAATAAAAAATTCCTTATTAATAAATACAAGTACAACATTATACATTCCTATCTTTACGTTAATATAACTAAATCTACATATATAGACTTACATCTGCGTACGTCAAACATTGATCAAAAATCATATTAGAGAAATTTTAACAAAACAGACATTAACATTTGAATTACTATGTTGTATTTGGATTGCCAGGCGTTATGACAGTATTTAACAGTACAGAAATAAAAACGGTCCTATAGATTATTTAAAAACCCTACTGGTTTGAATTCACAACCAACAAATTATTTAAAAATAAAAAAGCGTTTATCTATAAGACTGGTTCTGATTCTTTCCCGTTGTACTTTCTGTTTATTTACTTTTAGAGATTCCAATTTAGACTATATAATCTTGGCGGTTACTTTTTATTTAATATCACCGTTTGTTGATTTTTGTAATAGAAAGTTACATTTCCTTCTGTTTTTTTATTGTTTCCATTATGCTCAGTTGTAGTTATGGTACAGCAAACGTTTTCTTTATAAGAATTCATTGTTTTTAGAAAACCATAAAGAATACAGTTTGTTACTAGCAAAAATTTAAACCGGGTAAACACTGTGTAGTAAATATTATTAATTTTCTCAAAGGCTCTATGCAGCCATCAATTTAAAATTTAACACATAATGTTTATAAACGTTTACATCATTCTTCTATACATTTGTGTAAAATTTATTGACCATTTACCACTGTAAAATTAACTATAGTAAACAAATATAATTATAATGTTAATTAAGAAGTATAATACCATAAACTTTTTATTGGCTTGTATAACCTAGTGTATGTATCGCTCAGTAATGCCACTAGGCCGATGTAATTGGCACTACCTTATCACTTCATAAACACTTTCTAAGTCTCGTTTGCATGAGTGTGTGACAGTGCAATGTTACACATGGCGTTTTTTTTGACAATAAATTATCGATAGTCGTTAAAATGCACGACGAAATAATCGGAGTTTTAGTGGCTGAAATTGCCAAAATTTATAGTAAAAATGTTCAAACAAATAGAAGAGTGGGAAGAAGCAAAAGCTCGGCTTCATTCCTCTTGATTCTCTTTTTAAAATCAGAACATGCTTCCTTTCACATACAGATATGTCGTCTGTACCCCTCGAGGAATTCTAAAACTGACATTTTAACGATATTGTTATATATAGAGTCAGAAATAGATTTTGTTATGTAAGCATTTATGGCATTGGAATCAAAATAGATGTTGAGGTGTTAGGGGGTTAGAAAACAGAAAACCTTTGCATAATAACAAAGTGTTTTATACTGTGAGGTTTCGATTCAATGTAAGTTGCATCTTCAGTTACCTTCATATTTCCATGTTAAATTGTGATTTCGTTGCAGATTTGTCTTTGTTATTTAGGCATACTTATTTTTCACGGAGCTATTCAGTTATTTTTGTTTCAGACTAGTACGAGGATTCTACGTTACCCGTTTGTCGGTATGTAGTCCTAAGTAGGGTAATTTATGTTCTAAGGACGATTTTTTGAAGCAACATCATTACAAAACGAAAAAAGTAGATAACGAACGCAAGCGAGCCGTTTTTGTTGAGTTTATTTTTCCAGACGTTTGTTATTTCGCCTCGGTAATAACTCTGGCTCAGGTTCAAAGGTCGGTTTAAAGACGCCCTTATAAGCCACCTTTCCACGCGATTATCACGGAAAAGAAAATGCGAACAATTTCTTCATCTCTGGTGAAAACGATTTTAGTCGAGATTATCTGAATAATCGCTTTTCTTATAAAATTTTGAGATCTTGCATTCTAAAATTTGTTGGGGAGTTCAAATGACAGGTGTATATTCTAAAGGAAAACGTAAAGAAAGTTTGTTCCTTTTTTCCCCTTTCCACCACCCCGCCGTTCCTGAGGAAGACCCGATACCGGCGGACAAACTCTTTAAGTTAACTGAATTTATAAATCTAAGTGGCTTCGTATAAATGGGATAAAATTACTTCCAAACGATCTTGCCTTCAGGCGAGATTGCTAGTCGGTTTTCAAGGGTATAATATTTTTATTTTAAAACCTAAACAATAGATCTTAGGGGCGTCTGTGGCCGCAACGGTTTAGGCGTTGACACGGCGCTCATCATGGTAAGGTGAAGGTCCGGGTTCGAATCCAGCGGCCCTGCATTCGAAACGGACATACTTACAAATGGGCTTTTTTTCGAAAACACCGGCACCCCGAGGGTTTATATGACCTTTGCTAAAAAACCGTCTTCCCTTGCTGGTTTCCCCTTGCACACTTACATTTTCGTGATTTTCTTTTCTATATATTGATATTATCTACAAATTTCTATGTAAGAAGAGGAAAACAGCCCGGAACCCTAAACCTAAATCTATGTTTAACTATGCAATAAATAAATAAATAGCGGTAGTAAAACTCTAAAAATAACAACAATATTTAAAACTTAGTAAGCAGAATAAATAGGGGCTTGTTCATTTAAGCGTAGTTGAGGCCAAGTCTTTTAGTGCTGCAAATGATTTGGTATCACAGACTCGTTTATGGAGATTAGGCGGCCATTCTGCTGAGGTGATTGTCTTTCGCAAACGTTCTTTTTCTGAATTGAATTTGGTACAGCTGAAGAGTTCGGCGTCTTCTTCAGTGCTGCAAACGGAGCATAAAGAAATGTCTCTTTTCGTAAATTTATGAAGTTTGCGTTTCCATGTCGTCATAGTTATTGGTTGGTCCAATTAGTCGGGTTGTAACCATTTGGCTTTTTGTCTCCTTAAAACGCTGAGGAAAAATCTGAATATCAGCCGAAACTTATTGCTGTTTTTCCATCTTTCTTGCCATGATTCCCTTGTCATCTTTCCCAAGTACTCGTTCGCCTCTTTTCAGTTGCGCTTCAGAAGTGTGTACCTTCGGCTTTTATTACAATTTAAATATATCTTTACATTGATAAACGACTGAGTTGTAATCCCTAAACAAGGCTGAAAAGACAAAAAACATGATAATTAACAAAAATAACTAATTGACCCACAAGGAAAATTAGATATTGAAAAGAAACTTTTAATTTCTAAAACTATAATAAGAGGTCGATGCACGAACAGTTGTGAATTGCACGGATTCCAATCCCCAACGTCTATCATCTATTCAATCGAAAAATTCTCCGTCAAATTATAAATGCTTCTTTTTATGTTTCAAATCATACCATTCATAACGACCTTCACAATCCGTTTTCCCATGACAATTATAGTCAGCAAAACAATCATAAATAAATGGGTAACCACAAAAATCTTCTACTATAAAAATTATCAATTCCAAATTTACCGGAAAATCCTCCATGACGATTGAACCAAGGGTGGCGCAAAAACTTTTCATTGAAACAATGACAAGGTTTCAGTGCGTAGAAGTGCTCTCACTGAGCAAATTTGCTCATTAGTAACTCATGTAAACTAATCAGCATTAGAACGTTTTTACATAATACATAAATTTGTTGGATTTATTTAATTTATTACCATCTGTGCCAAATAAAAATAAGTCGAGCAAACGGTATAGTTATGTACAAATCTAACAGATCTATCAGACCAGGAGGATAAGGGGAGAATCCTTGCAGTGCTGGAACTATCTTATATTTAATTGAGGGAGGATTAAGAAAGGAGGTCACTAGGCCATCGTCATTCTAAACGGCGTGGAGAATTACAAGGGTGTGACGATGAGGAAAGAGATTAGTTATACAATATTTGTAGTTGTAAATAACCAATAAAAGCAATAAAAAGGTTTACTGAGGTTTAGGTGATTTTACATTAACAAATCCAACATTTCATAAGTATACTGCATGTAACAATATTTATATACACATCGATTTTTGTAACCGAAGTGTGACAATGTATATTTAAAAGATTCGCTAAAATAATTTATAGTTATTGTCGACCAACCTGTAACCAATACGGCCAAAAATCCGTTTTCCACAGGATAACAACCAATTTCACAGTACAAGAATTGTCCATCAATCACTGGAGAATTGATGATCTGAGGCCTACGAAAAAGCTTTGTTCAAACTTTATCAACCCTATTGACAACATGAGGATTTAACTGCAAATAAGCCTTGAACAAGAAAATTACATGCAACTTCCGGTCGGATGAAAAAAATGAACTAATGTTTAATTATGAATCATTAATATTTAATAAGTAAAGGTGAATTGATGATGATGATAATGATAGATACTAGGAAATGGGAGTTTTTGTACGCCAAGCACTGCAGACCTTTGGCTTATTGCACTTTCCCAGTTCAGTGCAATCGACTCTATCCTTTTCCTAAAACGTTCTACGTTAATGACTGTCATTGCTGCAATTCCATTCCCTGGGTTCTTACCCTAGGTTATGTCTCCATTGAGCCATTGCTTTGCATTCGACGATGTTATGAGTGGCTGTTTCTTCTTCCCCATTACATAATGTATTTTCCAGATGCCAGGGACCGGTAAATAGTCTTATTATACCTCTGAGTTTACCCTTCTGTATCTAACTGTAGCAGTGATTTTGCCAGTTTTGGTGAGGGATGTTTACTTTGTGTAACGTAGAATTTATCCACTTCTCCATTTGTCTTTTTTGGATCCATTCTGTGATGGAATACTCTGAGTTTGTTTGTGTTATCCCAAATATAGAATCAGGGCCTATATTTGGTATTGCAGATCCTCTTCTGGCCAGGGCGTTTGCTTTTTCTTTACCCGAATTTCCTTTGTGTCATGATACCCAGAATATTATCAGGTTATTGTTTTTTCCAGGTTTTGGAGCTTTTAGATTGGGATTCGGGTTGTGGTTTTCAAAAATACAATGTTATAATATCAACGCCCAAGCTGTCGATAAGTTTTATTGCCTTCTTCAGGGGATCTACAGAGACATAGGGACATAATCATTTAGATAGTTATAAATCGTATAAATAGTTATAAAATATCAGTTTTTTGTTACTTACAGATACAATGTCAAAACTTAAACACATTGCACATTATACGATATGTATACAAACAAACTATATACATATATAATAAATAAATAAAATAAAAACCTCTTCTTAACAGCCTCTTACATATATAGGCATTTTTTTAAAACCAGTAACAATTACTTAACAATTAATATACTTTTGGTGCATAAATATCACTGGCGTTTGACTAGAAAATTGTGTTTATCACGTTATCAGGTGGGAGGTTACCCTCACTATCAACTAATGATAACAATCATTTCCCACAATTTTTAAAAACAAGATCTTAATTTCTAATACATTGGTAATTCTATGTTATCACAGCCTGTTATAATATATAAATAAATAAATAAATAGATAAATAAATAAATAAATAAATATGTACGCAAGTATTGTTACGATCTTTTGAGAGAGATCTTATATTTTTCTAAAACACACAACAAACATTGGCGATTTTAGATTCTTTCACAGATTAATTTTGATTTGATTTTTTTACTTGTTATTTTGAGGCCAGTATAAACTCTTTTATAATTTTTTAAGACACAACCATTCTAGTTCTAAAGACTGAAATGTACTTTCTTAATGAGTTTGATTACTCATGTTACTTGTACAAAAAAATCTTGATCCTGATTATTCATGTGTTTTGGTTTATATATGGTGGCTTTAGTGAAGTATACTTCATTTTGCTTATTACATTTATTAGGTTTCATCACATTTAAAAAATTAATTAAATTGAAAGTATTTATTTGTTCAAGCGGACCACGAAACATAATAAAATATGTAATAAGCAAAATGAAGTATACTTCACTGAAGCTCTCCGTGGCCATTTCATTTGTCGCCGAGAATCAAATAAATTACACGACATTTGAAAAATGGCAAAAAGGAGGAAAAATTCAAAATGTGGGGTTGAGATGGGGTGCCCGAGTGGATCGAAGTCACGATAGCTCAAGTGGTTGAGCAGCAGCGTATTTAGCCGAAGGTCGTGGGTTCGAATCCCGCTTGTGACACGACTTTTTTATTTCAACCAAACCCTTAATTTAAAATATTAATTAAGTGAAAAGCCATTATAAAATGTTGTAAATAGTGGTTCTAAGAATGGTTATCTCATTACTGGTGAAATGTAAACATATTTTTTGTGTGTAGTATTTATGCTTTATTTTTTTTTAAATTCTTTGAAATATTTATTTTGTTAAGCATATTATGTGGCTGCTGTGGTTGACTCGTACATTCGATGCTTAGTTCGAATACATGCATTCTTCATGTAATTTTGATTTGAAATAATATGCAAAATTATTTCACCTCTAATGTATAGCAAATTGGTTGGTAGTCCCATCGCCCTAAAGAACCAGCGATTAATTGGATATTAAGCTATTATACATTACAGTAAAATTTTTATAAATACTTACAAAATTTAATTATGTTAAACTGAATTGAAATAAACTTTGCAAAAAGTTGACTATGCATGTTGAACAATTAAATAATTTTTTTAAAAATATTTACGATGGTCTGTAAATGAATGGGAATTGATAAATGGAACGTAATTTAAAATGTGGTTGGTACTTTAAATGAATCTACTATTGTGATTTAAGAAGAAGAAGAAGAAGAAAAATAACTTTATTCTGGGACTGGTGGCCCCTAAGAATAATTTACATGAAATAAATAAAGGAAATTCTTTCTATGAAGTTAAAAGTAAAAAAAAATATTAAAAAAATAATAGAAATTTGGCACAATGTATAGCAGTAAGGCAGGCCAGAAGAGAATATTAAACAAAAATAACAAATGTCAACGTGAGGTCTCTGCTTGGAGGGAGAGGAGGTGATTATACAGGTGGGATTTAAAGGAGGAATAGGAGGCAGTGTGAATAGAAAGAGGAAGGGAGTTCCAGAATTTAGGGGCTCGGATCAGAAAGGATCTTTCGAAGGTATGGGTTGTATGTTGCAGAAGGATAAAGTCGATTGGGGATGAGCGGGTCTTACGAGTGAGATGTGAGGAGTTGAATTGGAGGGATTCGATGATGTAGGAGGACGACGAGTGTGGATGGACTGGAAAAGAAAGCAACGTAGGAAATATTGTGCACGGAAGGAGTGAAATAGCCAGGAAAGTTGGAAATACAACCTCGACACCCGGGATCCCCCTGGGGTGCCGTACACAAATCTTACTCAACAATTAATAATACGCTTCAGTAGCGCGTTTTCCCCTTCCGAGAGACCACCGAATGCCATAGAGCTGTAGTCGAGGAAGGGCGTTATATGGGAAGATACAACGAGTTTGAGGGTGGAGAAAGGTAAGAGAAGCCAGGACCGACAAAACAGGCTGAAGGAGGCAATGGAATGGCGGGAAATTTGGGAAATGTGAGAATGCCAGGAAAGGTTTTGGTCAAAGACTACTCCCAGGGTTTTAACCGAAGAGCAGAAGGGGATGGGATGGTTATTTAGCATGAGAGGTAGGATGTTGGGGAGGGAATTGAAAAGTTGCCTGAACCCGATAATTATGGCGTGGATTTGGACGGATTGAGGACTAGGGAATTTTTATGGGCCCATTCTTTGATGGAGTTTAGGTTCTTCTTTTTGGTTCTTGAGAATGGCCGAGTGAAGATCGGAAAGGTGGAAGGATATGTATTTTTGGCAGTCATCGGCATATAGGTGACAGTTACAGGACTGGATGGAGTCGGGCAGATCATTGATATAAATGGAAAACAGGATAGGAGAGATGCTAGAGCCTTGGAGCACCTCAGATTTTAGAGGGAGGAAGGAGGAGGTAAGGCCATTGGGAAGGGAGACAGCTTGGTGGCGATTGGTAAGGTAGGATTGAAACCAACGGATGATGCTGGCGGAGAAGGAAAAAGATTGGAGTTTAGAGAGGAGAGAAGAGTGAGGGACAGAATCGAAGGATTTAGAAAAATCAAGAAGGACAAGTATAGTAGCTTTCCGTTGGTCCATTTCTAAGTGGAGGTCACTGGTAATTTTTATTAATGCTGATTGAGTGGAATAACCTTGGCGGAAGCCAGATTGTAGGGGGTTGAGAAGATTAATTATGATAAATTTATTTATTATAAATTAATGTTCAAAAATATCTGCTAATGTTTAGAAAATTTTAATATTTCATCAATTTCATTTAGCAAAATCATAACCTTTCAAATTTGGAAAACCAGAAATTTGGGATTCTACATTTAAAGTTTATTTACAAAAGTAGCGTTAATTTATACGAAGAACATAATAACTTATTTTAAATAAATAGGTGTATAAATAAGAAAACTTGTTTAGAAAGTGTAATAATGAAAAATTAATTAAAAAGGGTGAATGGATTTACAGTCTTTTGTTGCCATTTAGCCCTGTACTTTTAAATTTTTTATTTAAAATCAACCGAAAGCTATGCAGGTTTAACATGCTTGCCACTGAATCATAAAAAATTTTGTTTTCCGATCAATAAGACCTAGTTGCAGACATGTGATCTTTATTCGTCAGTGCAATTTTATAGAACATTAGCCAAAGTAATAACGGTATTTCAAGAAAACGGGATGGCTCTCGGTATGTTTCTCTAACATAGTATAAATTTTTTCCTGTTGGAGTGGAAAGCAGGACAATAATGTTGAACTTGGCTCCGGATTGTGGTACGTGATGTCCGCAGTATTAAACTTGGATGTTCCTTCCGAAACCCCATTTGAGCCGGCCCCTGAATTCATTTGACAATTCTAGCCTACAGGCCGAGGTGTTATTGTAAATCGTATTAATTTAATTATGTTGACAATCGTCTAGGGGAAATTAGTTTCTGGTCGGTAATCCTTCATAAAGTCATAAATATGCATGTATTGAACTCAACTTGCTATTAAGAATTAATAGTTCACAAACTTATTTAAATAATTGCAAATATAATTGGTTCTATATTTTACAGATAATTTATTGTGTCATCGTTAGCGAATATCTAAAAAACAAAGGGATAATTTCCCCAATTTATAGCACGAAAAGCAATATCCAGTTTACATATGCAAACATATATTGTTTCTATTTGTAGCTTGTTTTCAAATTTTAAGAATAATTTACAACTGTTACGATTTGTGAACTTTAATTAAGTATAATTAAATTGTCTCTTGCCATTAAGGTGGCTTTGCTCCAACTGGAAATTCGGCAGATTTTGGCAGTGTTAGCCGGTATTCGAGAGAGTAGGTTTCTGTGGATTATTGTCTCATAAATATTGCATTGCTTGATTGATCAAAGTTTTGCCTCTACGTTTGTGGGGTTGTTTTCATTATATATAATTGTTTGTTTGTATTAATTGTCCTCGTTTTCGTTTTATTTCTTTTATTACGGATAGATAATAAACCCGGTTTAAACATCTCAATCTTACTTTCATCAGCACAAAACTATCACTAATTCTGCATAAATGATCATTCCTATAGAAAATTTAGAGCATGGAAGCTGCAGGTAAAAGTTAAATGAGTTAATTAAGTAAGACATTTATTTGCTTTTAAGTATATAACTAACTGTACGAGCCCTAACATTAACACATGTATCATATTACTTTTATTTAAATTTGATACACAAATTTGTAATTAGTAAAAAAAAGTTATTGGTAGTTAATTGTGGGAAAATTTCAAAGATCTTCTTTTCGAATTTAATGATGAAAATCGCTTCCCATTAGCCTTTCGGGACAGCCTATTTATCACTGTTAATTAAAAATTAATGCTATAATTTCTTCGCTGTCTCGTAGAATCTTGATGACCGTATCAATCCGACAAGCACTCAACCGTTTAGTGACATGGGCGAAATATTCATGGCTTTTGATTTAATTACCGAACAGGGGCGTTCAAGAGGTTAAGAGGCACGAGATCATTATTTATTTTGAAAGATGAGTCGATATCGTTTTAGGTATTTAGTCATAAGCTGTGAACCGTCTTTTCGATCAAAATCTCGTCTCATGAATGACGTTGGGTGAAACAATTCGTCCCTGTTACATCGAACTTTTTACATCGAATGAACAAAGAGAAGTTGAATTCTTTTTGGCATTATCAACCAATCTACGTGAATGCCCATGGCTCAAAACAACCCGGCTAACAGCTTGCATCTATTAACCAAACAATAAAATTAAATTTATTTAGAAATCGTGAGATGCGGTCTGGTGTGATGTAGGTTTCAGAAAAAGGTTTTCTTTATCGTGCCAACGTTTCGATCTTTATTGAGATCATCTTCAGGGCCTGGGATTTACAAACATTGTTTACATATTACAATTTCATTTTGGATGTGGAGGAATTTATACAATGCAAAATATCTATTTTATATATTCAATCAATATTCAATTTTTTGCATTGTATAAATTCCACATCCAAAATGTAATTGTAATATGTAAACAATATTTTTAAATCCCAGGCCCTGAAGATGATCTCAATAAAGATCGAAACGTTGGCACGATAAAGAAAATGTTTATCTAAAACCTACATCACACCAGACCGCATCTCACGATCTCTAAATAAATATCGATCAACGGTCACTAATCACCACACAAAATAAAATTAAATTTTTTGTCATATTTTGCCATCATTTACTGAAATAACTTCAATAAAGTATAGATTTAATTAATGTAATTTCGCTGAATATACTAGCGGACGCTATAATATTGTCTGAATTTGTATTATTTATTAGTTCTTCAAGAAAAATTAATTGATTAATAAATTCGACCTAAATTAAATTAATAGATAATAACGGATTTTTGTAATACTATATCTTTAATATTTATCTTTGAGAACTATTATTTCTGTTATTAACACAATAAAAATAAAATTAGTGTGTAATTGTTTTTAGCTATACATAGAGAGTTAACCATTACCTGCAGGCTTATTCATTTAAAATTTGACAACTAACGAACTGAAAAGGTTTTTTTTTCATAATTTTATTTTATAGAAAAACACCGTGTGCAGAAGAAGGAAATCGATCTATTCCACTAAGGGAGGAATAACCCTCCCCAAAGTATTCCCTTTAGAACACAAGTTTTCGGCCGACATAAACAACGACCAATGGACTGATTTAATATTTTAAAGAAGACATATGACAGGTTTAAGGAAGGATTTTAAATAAGCGTTCGTTTGTTTTATCACGAATTGACTCGGCTGGATATACTGAGTCGTGACCTTATGACTTACATAATAGTTTCTCCCTGAAGACATGATGTCATGGGGAAACTAGTTACAATTATAGCCCCAAGAGGGGTTTCAATTAATAGTAGCTCCTATCCCTCGTTTTCTCCATTGAATTGAATAGGTTGGTAATAGCTACCTGGAAGGAAGAAGGTGTATGTATAAATCGATACCGAGGATAAAAAAGGCAATTATCATTTCATTAATAATCACGGCGTTTGTTTCCAAATAGCCTTACGCTCAAATCGGATAATTCGCACTGAATGCAATTATCGCGTTATCATGCCTACAAATGAAAACTGGTTTTAATCTAGCCTGAATAGGCAGTTTATATAATTTAACTAACATATTCACACATCTATTGTTCGTTTGTATAGGTTGGTTTACATACCTCCTGTATCGGTTCACATTACGTTTCCCTCGCTTTCTATGAACTTCAAGCCCTGCAAAACATATTTAATTAATTCAGATCATTTAAGAATTTATCTGAAATTTATATAAATGTAATAATTTATGTGTGGTGTTTAGTGACCGTTAGCCAATGATGATTTGGAGATCGTGTGGTGCGGTCCTGTGTGACGTAGGTTTTAGAAAAACATTTTCTTTATCATGCCAACGTTTCGAACTTTATTGAGATCATCTTCCGGGCTCAATAAAGATCGAAACGTTGACGTGATAAAGAATATGTTTTTCTTAAACCTACGTGACACCAGACGGAACCTCACGATCTCCAAATAGGAATAATTTATATATTTCATATCTACTGACGTTATTTTTATGTGTAATTTATTTATATAATATAATTGTCATGGAAAGGAAAAGGTAGTGGATATTCCACAGGCTACAACTACCAGGTTTTATTTTCCATGAACTTAATAATCACCAGTTGGTTGCTAAAATTCAATAAAAGAACTGCAATTAACTTGGTGAATGTTAAAAACTACATTATGGACCAACATTGTGCCATATCATTAAACATTGCGGGTTTCGACCTTTTATACATAATTGATCGAAGTGAAAGATGTAAACTAAAAAATTAATGACAAAAGATATTACTTAGTATTTGTTGTGTTTAGTAAATATGATCAAATAAAATAGAAACATTCCCAGAAAGACTAGCCATTTCTTTAAGTAAGATAATCTGCTTTAATTTTGTTTATTTATAAATTTTGCAAACATTATCCACAGCAGAAGTTGATTCGGTATAGTTTAAAAGTACGAAATTACGATCCAATCATGTAAGACTAGAAAGGAAGAAACTATGTTGATGAGAGTGTGAAAAACTGAGAAAAGCACATCAATAATCACAAATACTTTAATTTATGTTGACGTTTTGTATTAATTCATTTGTTTTTTGTTCTTTTAAAGCGTAGAAATGTCTTAGAAAATTTAGGTTTACATAAAATTAAATAATTAAGATATTCATCTACCATTTACTGGGATATTTTCTGGCGGAAAGACTGGCTATTAACGGAATTGATCATTTCGTCGTAATTCTCTAACCAGTTCTTTGCTTAAGGCAAACATTTAGAAATGGTGTAACGGAACACCCCTGCGTCAACGGGACCGATCCAAGGATCAATGGTACGATGAGGAGTAAGGTGGGGAAAATGCAACCTAAGTGACTAAGACGTAAGAGTGTTGCTCTGGAACTCGAAGGGAAACCTCAACTGAAGAGACAATGGCCGCGAGATCTCCTAGAATGTGGTGTTGATGATAGGGAAAGTGATAATGACACAAATAAATATCAATTGAACATACAATACTTTAGTATCATTGGAGTAATACCAATTTTTATTTTTTCCACTCTTGTTTTTAATTTTGTATATATTATCTTGCTCATTGTTACTTGTGACCTACATGAAGGTAGTTCTAACTACTGTAAATTAAAAAAAATGTACTTTCTGTACAGTCAGCTCGCCCTCACTACAGGCTGAAAGCTTAATGTGGCCAAAATGCATGTCACAGTGGCTCTTCGACGTTCGTTGGATTCTCAAAGATTCTAATTTATTTGCCGTATTGATTCTAATTCATTCCATGCTAGAAACAGTTAACAATTCTAAAAAGTCATGAAATTAGAAAATGAGAAAAAGCCAAATTTGTCGTTTTGCCCCATTTTGTCATTTTCCAAAGTTTTCGACATTTTATTCGTACTATAAACATATTATAAGATTTGTTAGAGTAAACTAGGCTGAATAAACAGTATATACTATAAGAAATGGTTGCCAATTTTAAAAAGTCATGAAATTAGAAAGTGAGAAAAAGGCAAATCTGTCGTTTTGCCCCATTTTGCCATTTTCCAAAGTTGTCGACATTTTATTCGTACTATAAACATATTATAAGATTTGTTAGAGTAAACTAGGCTGAATAAACAGTTTATACTATAATAAATGGTTGCCAATTGTAAAAAGTCATGAAATTAGAAAATGAGAAAAAGCCAAATTTGTCGTTTTGCCCCATTTTGTCATTTTCCAAAGTTGTCGACATTTTATTCGTATTATGTTTCAAACGGCACTCATCTAGTGTCGTTATTTAGTCATTTTAAACTGATATACATTCACATTTTACGATTTACATACTAGTCCATCGACAATATAAATGAAAAAATTATTAATAGACTTACGAAGCTGAACACGAAATATTAAATAGTAAAAAGAAGTCAACCTAGATAGAGAATCATTTTTTAATGCCCTTATAAACTATGCATATTAGCCACCAGGATATAGCCGAGAATTTACCACACTAACCACTCGGCTACCGCGGTCTCTTTTTGTTAATTTTAAACCAAAAATTAAAACGACACAGACATATGGAAATAGCGAAATGCTGAAAATCCAATCCAGTAAGGAGAGGCATACGGACACAATCGATAGCAAATAACATATATTTTCATTACCTCACAAAATCCTAGAAAAACGTTGCATAAATAAAAAGCCTTATGTCTCAATAATATGACCGTTATATAAGTAAAGTGATATTTCTTGACGCTGGTAAATAATGAAAACTTTAGTATATTTTAATTTCACAAATAATAATTGTGCTTTCAGATTTGGGGTTTCTGATAGATGTCCAATTTTGACAAGATGATCAATTGTTTCTCAAGAATAACCATTCTTTGGGCTAGAAGTACACATCAATGAGCACCTCAAACAAAAGGATAAAAAGAAAATGAGGGAACAAGGAACTCATTCGTTGGGCACAAACAATGTACGAAAATCCTAACAAACTTTGGATGGAAAGAGATGACAGATTGTATTAAAGGAAATAGTAAAATACTGCGAATACTAACAGGATTCTTAACAAGACACTGCAAACTAAATGAACATCTGAATAATCTAAAACGGCACGTCCAGATTCTGCCAAGAAGCAAAGGAGATTCCAATACACCTACTAACTAACTGTGTGCTACACCAGCAGGAGGAATTATTTTTTGACATACAACCGTAGACAAAATTCAATTCCTGAAATAGAACATACTAATCAAGTTCCTTGACAAAGTAGGACTTACAGTTTTGCTTTAAGCACAAACGGGGGATTCAATAACTCTTAAAGGGCGCTGTAAAATATGCACCACGACTAACACATATCTATCTATCAATCTTCTTAAGAATAATCAGTTCACAATCTATTTTTCCGTCAAAATATCTGAATTCATATTTTACTAAATATGATGTTTCAATTGTGTTTGTTATGAATAATGATTTTCTAGAAATGTTTGTTACATATAAACATTATATTCTTTGCAAAAATACATTTACGCATGAGTTTTAAATAATGTACTTTTTGAACTCAGTGATTTTGGATTTGTTCGTTTGCGACAACTTTTATATCATTCGGTTTGGCAAAAATACAATAGGGAGAAAGTGTTGACGCAATCTATCCCCCATTGCGGTTCCAATCTAAATTAATCTTAATGTGCCTTTTAATTAGGATGCCCCTATCTCGCCGAGCATGTAATACATGTTTAATGAGGTCAGATTCTTTCGAAATTTCTACCTCTCTACTGAAATGGTCGTAGTTAAGGGTAATAAGTGGTTTTAAATTTCTCTGAGTACGTTTAACTTGTCATTTTAAATTTTAACGAAAAGAGAGAATTGAGAAATAAGCTCTTCTGCGGAGTGCGGAAAATTACTAAATGAGCTAAGGGTTATAGTTTAAGGGCAAGTTGAAACCCTTATTAATTAGAAGGTTAATTGCTACTTTACACGGTTAGCGCATCGAGATTTAACTTACTCAGACGGGCTGTCTTAACTATCCGAAACAATCCCACTTGTGTTTGATTACAATCTCATGAACAGAATGCAAACATTATTTACGCCAAACCAAACATAAAAGGTACTTCAAAAAAGTTTACAACATTTTTTTGTAATATTATTTGGATAGTTATACGTCATAAAAGCTGTCGTGGAGGCGTCGGTGGCGGCAACGGTTAGGCGTTGAAACGGCGCACATCACAGTAAGGTAAAAGTCCCGGGTTCGAATCCACCGGCCCTGCATTCGAACCCGACATACTTACAAATGGGCTTTTTTTCAAAATCACCGCCAACCTGAGGGTTTTTATGACCTCTGCTGTTCCGAACCCTCGTAAAAAAAGTAATAAAAAAAAGCAGTCGTGGATGTTCAAAGCGAGGTGAGTTGATTTGTTATGCGTATTTTATGCAAACCAAGTTTTATGCTAAACATATTTTGTGTTACACTTTTATCTCTACTTTGTATTATATTGTTTTCAATTATATTTCAAGTAAATAAAATAAATACAACCCATTCAGTTAAGTAGCCTGATTGACCAAATTACTTCTTTCAATTAATCATTGTTTTTATGTAAGGTCTTGGTGAAATGAAAAAATCAGTGTCTCGTGCGGGATTCGAACCCACAACATTCGGCTATATAACGTTGGTCCATGTCAAACTAGTCGATACTTCGGCGTAAAATAAGCTGCAAAGATTTTGAAGTCTATATTCCCTGAGTTATCTACTTTGACCGAATGGATGGAATAATTGGTATTGTTTTCCAAAGTTTGAACAGATTTGGGTACAAACGTTTCATCTCTTGCCAGGTTGTGAGAAGATTTAATGCAACACTTTGGAACTCCCACTTTTTTAAAATAGGCAATGGATTTATTTATACTTCCAAATTAGGGGATTAACTCAGAATTTGAATTCTTACCAGCATGAAGACATTGCGGATATGTTTGTGGTTGCAATGGCAGTTGGATATGTACTGTACAAATTTCCTCTTCTAGCTTCCAAACCCTCCTTCGGTCACGTTTGAAAACATATATCTCATAGCTGTTTTTAAGACATATAACTTTTTTTTGAAAATGTGCAACACTGTTTACTTGCAGAATCCTCAGAATTATTTGGATTTATTATATTATTGTCAAATTAGTTTTAAAATAACATGAAAAATAAGTTATTTACTTGTCAACATTTATTTTGAAACCTTGATCTCCAGTATGCCATCAAAATTCTTTCGGGTGATGAAAACAAATTTGACACCACTCAATTTATATGTGGTGCCCCCAATTCAGCCAATTTGACTGATTACGAGTCTGGAAATTAATAATAAGAGGGAGCCATAATGAATTTAACAGGTACACACATACTTGCACTAACTGAAATATGTATTAAAGAAGAAAGAAAAGGAGAAATTCAAGTTACCAAGGTTGAAAATAATAATTTAGACTAAAATACCTGATACCAAATTAAGCACCATAAATAGTTGGCTGGCTGGTAAAAAACGAAAGCATGTAGCTTTGTGGATTTAAGGTGACCTAATAAATTCAGGTAGGTCGAATGTTTTCCAGAGCCAAATTTAACTTTATTGTAGGTTTAGCAGTTTAAATATTTGAATTGTTTTACGGACAGTGCCTGAAACTTTATTTCTTTGGAATAAATAAAATGCTTTGTAAGAATTAAGATTTTCAGTGGACAAAATACGGAGCCCGCTTACGGGAATTACTGTGAAAAAGTGCTTGATCTAATTAACAATCTTATAAGTAATGCCATGAGAAAAGTCATGTTTTTAACTGTACCATAATTTCTTCACTATGTAGTCTCAAATTAGAAAGAAGAAAAAGATCTAATGAAAGTGTGCCTATAACTGAAATAAATTGAAAATTATAAACTTTGATTGCCTTACATTATTTATTTAAGTAAGTTAGTGGTATTCTTAAATTATTTAATTACTATTTAATGTTCCGTTATTTAATTACTAATTATGTTTTAATAATTGAAAATATTTTGAATATAGTTTTAATAAAATTATATTTAACATCGTTTTTCTTTGTATTTAGTTAGTTTCCTTGCCTCATTTGCAGAGCGTAGCAAAATACCATCGCTAGTTATTGTAAAATGACAAAAGATATATTAAAAAAAATATTTTTCTGAATTACCTTTCACCACCTGAAATACTGTACTCATAAAAATATTTTACTTTATTGTAAGACTATAAAGTTTCATTAAAATACACCTAGAAACAAGAAAAACCGAATATTTTGGTTGTTTATTTCAAACTCAATGTGTTTATTTCTATCGTTACAAATTTACAATATAATTGTTTTAATGTAAACCAAATTAAACGTGACCTGAGATACATGAGTTTTAATAAAAATTATTTAGTTTTAACAGTTTGAAACAAAGTTCACTAAAATATATGCAAATCATTTAGTGATAGACTAAAATTTATTTAAAAATTTATTCTTTCATAAAATGATTTTCTAGGGTATTGGTGAATTTTCTGAAGCCATACGATAGTTTTTTTAATTAAAACTCGTTCATTTCGGATCACATTTAATTTGTATCACTTGAAATAAAGAACAAAATAAGTTTGTTTGTTGTTATTTATTTTTGAGTTTATTTTGCTATATTAAAATACTTAAGGGCACTAAGGCGTTAGAGCACCTATAAAAATGAAAAAAATTATAGAAAAATATAATAGTATTTTTTAATTAAATGGAGGCACTATTTATATCAAACGGAGCTGGAGAAATTTATAGTTAAATTTTCCACAGTTTATGCGATGCTTATAAAAAATCAGTCAAGCGTTTTACCTTTAAACATAATTCTTCTTGGAGTTTTATTTTCTTGACAAGAAAGTGCAGAACAAGGAGTAAACAAAAATGGTTCAGCTTTTATAAATAAAATAGCAGCGCTGCTCCTGTTTCGGGAGAGCGATACAATGAGAGATAGAACACTGTTACAATAAGTGCAGAATTATTTACACATACTTTGGAAATGCGACATCTTATTTATGCAAACACTTATGAATCCGAGATTTCTTCTGTGCTCTGCTTCTGTGGAACGCCGACCTGTATATTCAACTGTTTTTACTGTTCTTTCCGTCTTTGCCATTTTTTGAAGGGCGAAGATAGAAAAAAGTATTTGTCATGCTGCTGTGTTGACTGGGTTGATGAGGCTTGACTTTTTTTTAAAAATAAACATTATAAAATCATTTAACATCGGCTTAACGATTACGAAATTTTTTTGCTTCTGCCTCTTTCTGTAGCATTATTATTCTCTTTCTCTCTGAATCACAGTGTTTTGGTAATGTGTATGGATGTATGTATGTATGTATGTATGTATGTATGTATGTATGTATGTATGTATGTATGTATGTATGTATGTACGTATGTATGTATATATATACGTATGTATGTNGTGTGTGTGTGTGTGTGTGTGGGTGTGTGTGTGTGTTTCGACTATATCTGAGTGCATGATTAAATAGTGAACTATTCTATTCGTATAAACCCGCAAAGTTAGTTCATAAAAGCTGTTGCTCTGTAACGCCTACAAACAATTCCCTTTGCGCATACGCACACACACAAAGGGAACGTTATGGTGTTAAACTTGGTAGTCTCATACCACAATAACCTGATGTGTTTGCCGAAGTTTTTATTTCCACATATCATAACACTTTGTTGTATATTATAGAAACGAAATATATGTGGGTTTAGAAAAACATTTCTTTATCGTGTCAGCGTTTCGACCTTTATTGAGATCATCTTCACGCCCTGGGATTTGTAACCATTGTTTAAATTATACAAATACATGTAAGATGTGACAATGATTTTATACAGTACTGCGCACAATATAAAATTTTTACGTTTAATCAAAGTATTTGTACTCATTCTAAGTGGGTTTTTTCTGGAGATGTGTCATTGTTGATTTCTATCCCTACTTCCTTCCCCACTTTTTCAAAACCCAACATAAATAAACGTGTGGCATTTGTGAAGTTGTAATTGTCTTGATGTCAGTAGGAAATATCTTGTGTTGTCTGCATATCAGCAAAAACATATAAACATAAAACAGCAAAATCTCACTGGCACTCTCAATACGACACGCAAGGATGGCACAATTACACAGAAGACAAACACTTTGAGTGAGTATAAATACTTTGTTTGAATATAAAATATATTTTGCATTGTATAAATTCACTTTTCCACATCCTAAATGTATTTGTTAAATGTAAACATCGTTTGTAAATCCCAGGCCTTGAAGATCATCTCAATAAAAGATCGAAACCTTGGCACGATAAATAAAATGTTTTTCTGAAACCTACATCACACCCGACCGCATCTCACGATATCTGAACAACTTTGATTAAACCTAAAATTTCTGTAGTGTGAAAATCATTGTGTAAATTCACTTTCACATTTTATACGTATTTGTATAATTTCAACAATGATTACAAATCCCTTGTCTTGAAGATGATGTCAATAAAGATCGAAACGTTGGCACGATAAAGAAAATGTTTTTCTAAACCCACATCTAAATTATCATTAACAAATATCCATGCTGTGTGTTATCGAGCTTGTGTTCTTTTGTTCACACACAAATTCAAAATGAATGAAAAAGTTTATTATTATATTCCGATTGGTGAGTTTATATGAACAACGAAATATTATCAGATGCGCCCTAACGATTTTGAAAATTAGTCAAATTCGAGTAAGCTTTTAGGCAATGGCTTTCTCACAAATTGGTCGTGCTCCTGGTACAGTGGGAGCAGTTATCGAACAAACCTAAACCCTCCGGTTGGGGAAGGATCCCCCGTAAAATACGACGAATGGCTGACAATCAGATTTTCCGAATCCCTTGGGCCACCTCTGATTCTAGAGGAATCCCCTTCCTCAAATGAACTTTGCACCTCCGCAAACGAATTTTCATTTTCAAATCGACTCCGTCTCTCTCTCACTCTCTCTCTCTCTCTCTCTCTCTCTCTCTCTCTCTCTCTCTCTTCTCTCTCTTTCTCTTTTAAATATTGTTCGCTTTTTTTCCATCACTTTAATGAAGACTGATGGAACAAATGAAAAGTTAACATATCAATGAGTGCTTGAAAATGAAGTTTTTTTACGATAGGAATTAGCTACTTTCTCCCACACTGATGGTTCTTTATTCATTTATTACATATTTAAAACAGGGACTCTCCCAAAATAGAACAGTGAAAATATATTAATAGCAATAATAACGTTATGTAAATACAGTGTACAAATAGTAAACAAATATGACGTCAAAAACAAACATGTAAATAAGAAAAATCGAAGATTAAAATTCACAGCAGTTCAAGAGTAACATACATACTATTCCTAAAAAACTCAAAAATCTTTTTTTAATGGCTGCTTACCTGTCAACGCGTTTAAAGAACGAAATTCTACGAACACATTTCTTGGATGAGAGTTTGGTTCTGCCAAAGGAAATATAAAATAGTCTAGCCAATTGCAAAATCCATCTAGGCACCCTTAAGCTGAGTTGTGATAGAATTTCTGGAGCGGCAATAAAACAATTTAAAATCTTCCATCCGAAAAGCGAAAATGCAGCACGACGACGAGTGACCAAGCGGTCCGTTTTTAATGTTTCTAGGGCCGCGGAATACGTTGTGAAGTTGTTCGATGCCTTGTTCATTTTGACCAAAGATTTGTTCCGGTATTTAAAGGCAACCAGGCCATTTCAGACCAAAAACATTCTTATTCATTCGTTATTATATTTTTCTTATATACGCACTAATCATTCAATTGGGATGATGGGAAAAGCAATATTCCGCCACAGACATCCACAGAAATGGAACTTACACTGAATTATTTATCTTAATCAACAGATTTAGAAAAAAAATCATAAAACAATTTACACAAAATCATTATAAAAGAGCCTATTTACTCTTTTTGTGGAACCAAGCAATAACATCGTAAAGTATATCAACCAATCTTTCTCTAAATGTTAGGCTTATAAGTGGCCTTTTCTTTGAAATTTAAGTTTTCTATGTACATCAGTTTGCTTCATATTTCAGCATAGTAGTTATTTTTATGATTTAATTAATATTTAATCAGAAAATTATCTTTTTGAAATATTTGAACACAAATTAACTTGGGTATGATATATTTGCATTCACCTGAGTGCACGCTTAACAAAAAATAAATATTCAACTCATTATATTTAGTGGCCTATTGACCAAATTACTCTTTCAATTAGTTAATCTTTTTATGTAAGGTTTTGGTTGAAATGAAAAAGCCAGTGCCACGAGCAAGATTTGAACCCACGACCTTCGGCTAAATACGCCGCTCCTCTAACCACTTGAGCTATCATTACATTGATCCACTCGGACACCAACTCCCCATCTCAACCTACAACCTTTCAAATTTTAGAAGAAATAAATACTCAACTTTAAGAACATTAAGAAAATAATTATTCAAAGATCTTGTTATTTATAAAGAGGCTATTGGTTGAATTAACTGCGTCTTATAAATACATATTGTGATTGACTTATTCTGGATTAAATGGTTTATCAATTAATCTAAACGTTTAAAAAAATTGTTGCTAATCTGTTATAAAAAAACACATTAATTGTATGGATTTAAAATGTTTGTAACACTTTTATAAAATTTATTTAAGTGGGTACAACAAACCCCTCTTAATTCAAAGCTTATTATATATATATATATTGATGAAGTTTTGAATTAAGAGGGGTTTGTTGTACCCACTTAAATAAATTTTATAAAAGTGTTACAANTATATATATATATAATCATTAATGTAATCTCAAAATTTTTCAGTCATTATGCAAAAATAATTATACTACCTCTTTTGCACATGAATAATATATAATAAATAAATGCTTTAAACGAAACCTATTGTTTTAAATAATTTAAGATTGACGTTTCCCTTCAAACTGTTTGTACTAAATCATTGTTTCTTAAAATTACTGTAAATTAAACAGAAAGGGATTACTTAAATTAATTATCTCCGTTTGATTGTATCATGGATCTGGTGATATATCATTCCTGGGATGTAGACTATCCTAGCCGGGATCAATTAAATTAACAGCTTTCCAGCCTGCTAGTTTCCTCACCAACTTACGCCAAGCGCCGTGTTCAGGGGTTTAATATTCAAATGTTATGGTCGATGAAATTCCATTTTTAATATTCGGTCGGAACCACACGGCCGTGTTTATCGATATATTTTAATGGTCTTTCAATATTATTAACATTCATAAAATTCACCGCCAAACGCAATGGAATTGGCTAAAACCGCTTGTATGTACTGATATTTATTGTATTATCCAGTTGTTTTGCGAGAATCGCATAGAAAACGGGGAATATTGAAATTCAGCATGTTGAGCATTTTTTTTTTCAACCGACGTTCGCAGATATTGGAAAAATGGAGCTTTTCCAATATCAAAGGTTAGTAGAGAACAGTTAACAACAGTCCCTATAATTGTATTGTATAACAAGAAAACAGTTCGTAAAACGTATTCCCATCTATCTTTTTGAATACATTGTTAATACAGAGCAATTTTGTATGAAACGTTTGTATTAACAATTTTAGCAGTAGTAGCAATTTTGTACTTTATGAAAAGTTTTGTAACAAACGTATGAACGTTTCACGTTAAAACACTACTAACTACGTCATCTCTAACATTTATAAATATAATTTAAAAATAATAGTATTATCACTGTGATAATAATAAGCATAATTAAGTTATGCAATTTATTAAAACTATATATTAAAAACATCTTTACAAAATACTAATATGATCAATCAAAAAATTTTTCATTTATTTTTAATCACAGTTCAACCTATGGAAACTATATCAACGCAAAGTGAACAAGAAATCAGTTTGGCTAGCATCTTAATTGTAAATATTATTAATTAAGTTTTTGTCACATGAAGAGTTTCCACAAGTTAACGATGAATCTTGAGGAAGCCCTTCAGTCATTGAAAACCAGCTTGCTATTAATTATAAAATAACGTCCCGATAACCGTCCAGGCTGTTAATGAAAGGAGACCAAAGTGAACATCGAAAATTATCCTGACACTGATTACGTTTAGCACTGTCTCCAATCACTGATCAATTTGATCTTTTTACGAAGAAGTATTATCCTTTCATAAGTACGAAAATTTACAAAAAATTATTTATTCAGATATCGTGAGATGCGGTCGGGTGTGATGTAGGTTTCAGAAAAACATTTTCTTTATCGTGCCAACGTTTCGATGTTTTATTGAGATCATCTTCAGGGCTCAAAGTGTTTGTCTTCTGGGTAATTGTGCCATCCTTGCGTTCGTGAGTGCAGGGTACTCTCCAAACGACACGTGATGTAGGTTTCAGAAAAAAATTTTCTTTATCGTCCCAACGTTTCGATCTTTTATTGAGCCCTGAAGATGATCTCAATAAAACATCGAAACGTTGGCACGATAAAGAAAATTTTTTTCTGAAACCTACATCACACGCGACCGCATCTCACGATGTCTGAATAACTATCGATTAACGGTCACTAATCTGTACACATAAAAAATTATGTTTATATATAAAACCATATTAAAAAATATGCGGGTACATAATTGATAAGTTATGTGTAACCTTTTATTAGTACAACGTGAAGTCCAATCTGTTCAGGTTGATAAGGAAACATTTATTTACATAAAATGCCGACGTTTAAATTTATGGTTACTCCCATAAACCCCAAGAATTTATTATTGGTTTTAAACTAATTGGTCTGAACGAATAAAATCAATTCCTTGAAATTCTTGTTGGGTTCTCTCCGCAGAACATACACAAACAACCATATCATATGGTTAAAATTGAAATTGAAATTGACAAACGGTGTAGGCAAGGTAGGGATAAAAATTATAATCATGCAACACATTACCTGTACTACTTTTGGAGATCCAAAGATTTCTGCTCGCCTGTCTCAGTGAACTGATACAAAAAACGAAATTTATGGGATTAGCAGGAAATTTAGTAAGGTTTCAAACTTTTCTCTCTGCTTTTGTTGATTTTCCACTCCCCTTCAAAATATTTCCAGTAGAAGGCAAATAAAGTGGTTTCGACCTAACGCACTAGAACAGCATTCTGGCTATTTTCAAAAAATCATATCTCCGGTTCTATTGGACCGATTTTAATAACTCAGTGCTCATTTTTCTCGCCAAAAAATGTAGTTTCAAACAAAAATGTGAAAAATTGTGGTTTTTATTAAAAATTAAGAATTTGAATTCGACTTATGTGGAATCGAGGTCGAAAAAAATAAATCAACCTTAAATGAACAAACTACATGAAAAATGAAGGTGAGTTCATACTTTTTTCCTATCTAGTACTGCAAAGAAAAAAAATGGGATGGGCGGAATAGCTTGGACACCCTGTCTATATATATAAGTTATGTGCGAGATTTAGATGAAAGACTTTTTAAAAAAGAAACTTTATTGCCAAATAACACACAATGGTTATAGAAAATAACTTTCCTATTCACGGGACAGATTATTCTAAAACAATTAAATATTGGGATCTTAACTGTCCTGTAACTAACTACGAATAAGAAGCTTATCTAAAGGGAACAATTGAAAGAAGGGGCAATTGTTGAGTCCACACATTCCTAAGTACTGAGATAAGTATTGTTTAAAAGGAGTCTCGTCATTAAAGCGGAGACGTAACCCCTCCACCCCTAGATGAAACATTCGGAGAATGTTGGTTTTCGGAAGCGGCAGCTGCTGGAAGTTGCTGTCGTGCGAAGATATACCGGGTGATTCCATACCCAGATAGTAGTAAAATGAGTCCATACAGGAGGATCGTCCATATACTTATCGATGTAGTGATGATAAGTTTTGCAATAGCTGGAGACAAATGTTGACTTTCTAGTCGGTCCAATTTGACATGCTTTACATTGACCGTAAATCGTGGCTTTTGTTCCTCTTTCAAACTAAGTTTAACTTCGTTTAGAAACTTTGGGTCTCCAGAAGTATGTGAAGAATGAAGAAGCTGTTTATTTTAAAATGTTACATTACTTGATGTAGTATTTATTAAGAATATTCCGTGTAGACTTCTAGATATTGTGTCCCCATGTTTGGTTATTGTAACGATTTCTTCTTTGGAAAAGCTGGGTAAATATTGATTTAGTTCAGCTATCCAGGTTACATAGTTGTCGTCTAAATTGATGCTAGTGTATTGGCAGGATTTTGTGTCTTCTGTTAATACGATTTCTTTCTCGCAATTGTTCTCTTCAGATTAATCGATTGCGTTGAGCGTACAGATATTGATTGACATTTTTTGCAATTATTGTCTACAGGTTCAATATTTAGTTTATTTGAATTCGCTCTTGGTAAAATATTTTCCATTTGGAACAATTGTTTTAAAATTAGAGTTATGTGTTGTTGGTACTGGAATTATTTTATATAAATCATACATTTGTTTTCTTACTAAGGGTAATTGTAAAAGATAAATAATTTCATTGTTTACGATTTTACATTTTACAATAATTATATTATTTAAATTCACTAATTTCGTGGTCCGCTTGACCAATTAAATCATTACAATTAATTGAAATTGTCTGACTAAAAATAATAAATTCCACAATTTAATTCACAACCGTGTATTTTTCTTTGTTAGTAATACAATAAAAGGACTCTTTTTTTCGAATTTATTAACAAGTCATAGGGGTAAGTAATTATGTGCCTTTTGGGTAAGAACGTTAAGGAAATGAGACGGAATATTTGAGATTTTAACGCGATTAACTTTTCCGACTGAAATGTCCCGTGAAATCCCCTGGGACTAATTGCGGTCTAACGGACATTCGCCGAGATTTGTAAATTTTATGATGAAGTGCGAACTGTTTACCGTTAATAATTAACCCTCAGAAGTTAGAAAAGTTCATCACTAAAGGCCAACAAAGGGTGAGCTTTGTTTCTGTAAACCAAGGTTAAATAAACTTCCTTTGTTAAATATTTACATCATAGTGTAAAGAGTGTTTTCTACCATCTTCAACTGACAACATTCAAATTCTTTTCTAACCGAAGAAAAACACTGATATGGTAGAAAGGAAGTTTAATCTTCCAGCTTCGATGTGATTAATTTTGAGCACAAGCTTTATATGCCAGTGATTTAAGCCATTTGCATACGGCAGAGTAACTTAAGTAAAATTGAAAATTTAATCCATTGCTTGCCTAACAAATTGGAAATATCAACATTTTACTCTCTTACACACAACGTAAAAGAGTAAGTTTATTTAAGATCGATTTTAATTTAATAGTTAATAATAAAAGCAAAGAGAATAAACATATATGTAGTAGATATCAGTATGTAATATTTGATGTTGTATTATAAATGTTATTCTGAAAAAGAAAGCTTCTCACATGGAAATACAAAAGGGAAAAGGGTATTCTAACATTGACATTAGGCAGATAATGTAGAATGCATATGAAATCCTCATACCGGGGATGATCTGAGAAACTCTTGACCTTTTGACCCCTGTGCTCAGAGATAACAATAACATTCTCCGCGTTCGTAATCAATTTCCATACCTGAGTATTGAGTGAATGATTTTTTTTTTAATTTATTCTAATGTGAATATTTTCATTTAGTATTTTAAATTATATGAAACTGAGAATCTATAAAAGAAAACTTGCTCTACACATCAAATTACCATTTAAATCTATCAAGGATTATGAACAAAGTTTATTAGCAATTAAATTTACACGAAAAAACACCGTCATATTTAAATTTTTCCGTCATAATAAATGTTTTGTCTTAAATACATTTAGTAATGTGTTAATGTCAGGCAATTGGCGAAAGCGCAGAGAAGCCATTTTGGAATAGATTAGCCTGAGCAGTTTAGCATAAATTTTCATGATGCCAGACTGTTTAATGAGAAATCTGACAAGGATACGGCCAATAAATTGACCAACTCAAACATTGCGCGTTTAGTTTACTGCAAAAGTACAATTATAAAGAATATCGCGTAAACAATTGCTGGGAGAAAATGAAGTGAAGGTAAATTCGCCCATCCTTTTATCTGGGGGTCGATCCAACAGCACATACAATTCACATTTTTCAAGCAAGAAACAGCAAAATCGGACAGCTGTTTAATTATAAACATTATAAATACACGTTACACAAAATGTACAAAATAAACGAACATATATGTACATAACAAATAAACGGCGTTACAAAGCAGCAGTCCTATACTGCTTGTGTTTACACCACAGTGTTTAATGGGTTGTGCCAGCCCGGATTGAAAACACGGTAGATTTGGCCAGCAGATTAATATTGTATTTAAATGGACAAATCCCGGATTGCGGGATGGTGGTGGACTTGGTCAAAGTCGTGTAACATGAAAGGTTTTTATCCGCATCCATCGGGAGCAATCCGTTTTAAAAGAGAGGAGAGCAGTACGGCATCGTTTTAAGTGAGGAGCCAGGATCTCTTACCTGTCATGGCTGCCCTCCGAAGGCAGTCAGCACCAACTAACTGAGGTGAACGAGAAAAAAAGACAAATTATAAGCAAATCAAATCGTCTTTTTGTTGTAGCTCAATGAATGGAATTGTTTCGTTTTACACCTGAAGAACGGATCGAAAAGGAGGTCGTACTATAAAGACTATGCGGGAAAATTTTCAATTTCACAGTTCAATCTTTTGTAAAAGACTCGATTTGTAGGCTATACGTTGATATACCTCTAACCTTTGCATTGTCGGCGTCGCGTACTAATCACCGTTCAGGTACCTCAGGGTAATTGGGATTTTTAAATGTACGAAGGGTTTGGGTTGTGACTGCGTTGTTTTATGTAAATTATCAGAACGAATAATTGATAGAGTGAAAGGATAGTTGTTTTTATCCCCACCCTAACAAATATAGAAAACTCTGTGATAAATGCGTAACGTCTGTAGAGTAAAAGTAAGACTTTTTCTATTACTAGTACTCTTAATAAGAAGGAATTTATTTACCACATCCTCCTAATACTAGAGGAATAATATTAGAAAAGTTAGAAATTGTTTTTGTAAAAAATACTAACGATATTAGANTAGATTTTCAATATCTTTATTAAATTGAGCTCCATCGTAAGAATCTAGATTACCTGTAATAAATTTTATGATGGATCCTAATCCATTAATCCAACTTCTTTTAGTTCTAATATCGTTAGTATTTTTTACAAAAACAATTTCTAACTTTTCTAATATTATTCCTCTAGTATTAGGAGGATGTGGTAAATAAATTCCTTCTTATTAAGAGCTATAAACTTTGTTCATAATCCTTGATAGATTTAAATGGTAATTTGATGTGTAGAGCAAGTTTTCTTTTATAGATTCTCAGTTTCATATAATTTAAAATACTAAATGAAAATATTCACATTAGAATAAATTAAAAAAAAAATCATTCACTCAATACTCAGGTATGGAAATTGATTACGAACGCGGAGAATGTTATTGTTATCTCTGAGCACAGGGGTCAAAAGGTCAAGAGTTTCTCAGATCATCCCCGGTATGAGGATTTCATATGCATTCTACATTATCTGCCTAATGTCAATGTTAGAATACCCTTTTCCCTTTTGTATTTCCATGTGAGAAGCTTTCTTTTTCAGAATAACATTTATAATACAACATCAAATATTACATACTGATATCTACTACATATATGTTTATTCTCTTTGCTTTTATTATTAACTATTAAATTAAAATCGATCTTAAATAAACTTACTCTTTTACGTTGTGTGTAAGAGAGTAAAATGTTGATATTTCCAATTTGTTAGGCAAGCAATGGATTAAATTTTCAATTTTACTTAAGTTACTCTGCCGTATGCAAATGGCTTAAATCACTGGCATATAAAGCTTGTGCTCAAAATTAATCACATCGAAGCTGGAAGATTAAACTTCCTTTCTACCATATCAGTGTTTTTCTTCGGTTAGAAAAGAATTTGAATGTTGTCAGTTGAAGATGGTAGAAAACACTCTTTACACTATGATGTAAATATTTAACAAAGGAAGTTTATTTAACCTTGGTTTACAGAAACAAAGCTCACCCTTTGTTGGCCTTTAGTGATGAACTTTTCTAACTTCTGAGGGTTAATTATTAACGGTAAACAGTTCGCACTTCATCATAAAATTTACAAATCTCGGCGAATGTCCGTTAGACCGCAATTAGTCCCAGGGGATTTCACGGGACATTTCAGTCGGAAAAGTTAATCGCGTTAAAATCTCAAATATTCCGTCTCATTTCCTTAACGTTCTTACCCAAAAGGCACATAATTACTTACCCCTATGACTTGTTAATAAATTCGAAAAAAAGAGTCCTTTTATTGTATTACTAACAAAGAAAAATACACGGTTGTGAATTAAATTGTGGAATTTATTATTTTTAGTCAGACAATTTCAATTAATTCCAAATTGCTAAATTTCTTGCTTTATGACAATTTTCTCATCCGTAGGTCTTTTACTGCGTTTATGGACTTATGGACTGGAAAAATCTTTAACGGTAATATTTATTTTTTACTATTTTAGGCAAAATTATAAAAGAAGGTAAACACCGGGGAACCAGACATTGCGTTTTTGGTCCAAAAGTAACCATAAATATACACTTTAAAAATATAGGTTATAAAAACATTCATAAATTGTATATAAAACATTTTTCTACGCCAGTTTTCTTTTTGTCGGAGCTAAAGTAGTAACGTAAATTAGTGGGGCTTATTTGTAAAAAATACATAAACGCAAGATGTACACTGGATCGGCGCATGAAATAAAATTACGTTTGTGAATAAATGAATAAATGCATATGAATAGAAGATTACATGCAAAAGGAGTAGGCCCTCGAAAGCATATAAATTTCATTCAATAAACTTTCACCTTTTATAGCGGCTAAGCCGTACTCAAATTGATTTAAAAAATCAGCTAAAAATAATAACAATTATTATTTTTCAATAGAGCTATTTGAAAATAATAAAAAACGTAAATACATCATTTTATCATTAATAGAGTTTTATGTTTTAATAATATGTTTCGATTTCTTCAATTGAGTTAAAAAGTTGTCTTTCATAATAATCATTTTAGAATATTATTCTTCAGCTGGTAAAAATAAAAAATAATTTAATACACCAGAATGAATAAAAATGATCATATACAAGGTTTTTTGCTTAATGTGATAATAATATTAAATATATACACTTCGTATCTTTAAATAAATTAGATAACGCGTTAAGAAATGTCAAATTTTCGTGTGTAAAACGTAACCAGTTACATAGTTTAACTAGAGACAGGTTTAAATTGTATGTATTTTCATACACTAAAATTGCGTACAAAGTATTCAAGAAAAGGAATGAAAATTCTTGATACCATATTCGTTAAAATAATAACCCAGAGAGTGTATAGAATGAAATGTCATGGTAATAGAAATGGGAAAACCTATGCTTCTGATTGGAATTGATACCTTTGGTTGGAAACTAATGTATCAAGATTTAGACCAGAAAAATCTCATTTACAAAAGAAACTTTTTCCAATTCGAAGATCGTGAGATGTGGTCTGGTGTGAGGTAGGTTTTAGAAAAACTTTTTTTTATCGTGCCCACGTTTCGATCTTTATTGTGATCATCTTCAGGGCCTAGGATTTATAAACATTGTTTGAATTTTACAAATACATGTAGGATGTGGAAAAAAATATGGATTTATACAATGCTAGAAAATTTTTGATAAAAAAAATACTTTAATTGAATCTAAAATTTTCTTGCATTGTATAAATTCACTTTTTTATCTAAAATTTTCTAGCATTGTATAAATTCAAAAATTTTTTAATCTAAAATTTTCTAGCATTGTATAAATTCAATTTTTTTTTATCTAAAATTTTCTAGCATTGATTCATAATTTTTTCCACATCCTACATGTATTTGTAAAATTCAAACAATGTTTATAAATCCCAGGCCCTGAAGATGATCTCAATAAAGATCGAAACATTGGCACGATAAAGAAAATGTTTTTCTAAAACCTACGTCACACCACACCAATCTCATTATCTCCGAATAATCGTTGACTAACTGGCACTAAACACCACATCTTTCAATACTTTTTATTCGTACGTTGTTTGTCTGCCTTTATCCCTGGCATGCCGTAAAAAGCTGTTTAAATAACTCTGTTGTTTTATTACGTTTACAATTGTTGATAAAATGAAATTTTTAATAACACAAAAATGGATATCTTGATATCTTAAACAAACGAGCAACATCGCTGATACAAAATCTGAGTATTTAAATTCTACTCTCTATTTAAATTCTATATTTATGTGCTAAATTGGGTAATAATTTTCCAGCTCATTATATATTGAAGGTGTTCCTTCGGTTGGTTGTATAAGACAAATACGCATATAACATAAACGTTGTACTTGTCAGTTTTTTTACGAGAATATGTTATTTATATTACAATTAAACATTCCTTAACAGCCTCTGAACAAAACAAGTAAAATATACATTTTCTGGTACTTTTGTTTAAAACTAACACTGTTATAAACGTTACTACAGATTACTGATTTTTATAAACAGTTAGATATCCGTCTTATCCGCTCATCCATCGAAGTGATAAACAGCATTTGATATTCTTACATCATCATCCATAAATATTATATAATTAATCTAATTGATGGTCGATTAGGCCATCAACCTTCTCAGAACTCAATCATTCACACCAATAAATACATTTACTTTCAACACTCGCACTGTGAGACCAAAAACACTACATATTTTACATACACATTATAATGTCACAAAATACAACCACAAGAGGAAAGTTGGTAGGACTAAGACAAGAGTGCATCTTCCAGAGGAGGGGTCCAGAAAAGAAGATGTTAAGACAGCAGAGTGTGATACCTTACGTGAGAAGATAGACATAATTAATTTTAGAAAGTAAACTAATATTTATAAAGCGTTCCAGGCTAGGGAGATGAGCCTTTTCTTATTTTTTTAAACTGTAGGATGATATAATTTTATAATTTGTGTGTTTCATTTTGTCTCAATAATTATATAAAAGTGTAATAAGTACTTAAACCGTTCTTACATTTTTTACTTTTAACCATCTCCTATTTATTTTACCTATTCATTTTAGAATAATTCAATTAATTTAGAATAATTAAAAATGATTTATTTTAAAAATGTAATTCAATACAAGGCTGTATTTTACTTAATATTATAAAAACAAGAAATAAATAAATTCTGAGCGATGATGAAACAATGTTCAAAATACAAATACTGACGCTGAAATTTGATGTAACGTTAATGAGGTTTCTCTATATTGCAAGCTGTCTTGAAACAGAGCAGGAGGCAACAAGGCAACAGATTCAGCGGGGCTGCACTACATGGTATTACAATTAACCGGAAATTCTGGGGTTATTGGAGTCTGTGTAAAGCTGATAACAGTTTAAATATACTTACGTATTTTCTCTTAATTATTCTGTCGTTGAAAATGATATTGAGCAGTGATAAATTTTAAGTGCCAATATAATAATTAAAACAGATATGACTGCTGTTTAATGTCCAACGAAAATATTCAGTTATCTTTTAGTTATAATTAGTTAAATGTTGATTATTAATTTTTGACATTCTGTAGGTTTCTGAACTTGATGAAATATAAGATTCTTTATTTTATTAAGAAATTGATATACAAATAAACTTTTGGTTCAAATGTATATTATAGTAGAGTATAGAAAGTAGTTTTATTTATTGTAGTAAAACTGAAATGTTTTTGATGTTCTTTTAAGCTTATATTTGTTTGTAAAGTAACAAGAAAACTACAAACCTAAATGTTTCAATTCTGGGAAAATCTTCGTTGAAATTGCGCAAGTACTATGTATTACATTTTTCTTTTCTTCTCGGGGGGAAAGACTCAGGGTCATTAATAAAACTTAAATAGTAGCGGGTCCAACCGAGCCAACCGAGAAGCAGCAAGCATTTCGTGCCCTGGTAGATCCTGACCCGGAGGGCACTGGGTTCGAGGCTAGTGTGCTCCGGGTTCGAGATTGAACAAAAAGAAAGTGGCTGTCAGTTGGAGATAGACGATCGTCTAAGAGGTTGTCTCCGCATAAGAAGATTGATAAAAAAATAGTTTGGGCCTGTGACGGGTTTACTCCCCGAGCATCCACCCAGGGAGTTGTACCCCACTCAATGTGGAACTACAGCGACGATGGGTAGTATAATGTCGTTAAGGCTCGAGGCCCTGAAAAGGGGCACCTCGTGTCCTCATGCACGTCCCTCTCTCAATCCAGGTTCCTTCACTCTTTCCTGTGACCCCTCCAAACCCTTGGTTACAAGAGGGGTGCCCGGGCCCAAAATAACTGTGCAGCCCTGAGGGCGTTGCAGACGTACTCGTGTCGGCATGGGGTGGCAGGTGTTTTATCAGAGACACACGAGGGTTAGGGTACCAGATCCAGTCTGCATACACGGGGGAGGGTGCATAACCATTTGTACTACGGGGTGACAGAAATGTTCCAAAATTCAGCCCCTGTTACACTGGGAATGGATTCGTATTGGTACGCGGTGACGCCCCTTGCGGGAACATAGAGAAGAGGCTGTCTTCTATCTGTGACCTTCGCACGAAACTTGCGTATGACCACCGTTATTCACCCGTCCTCACGGGATACGGCGGACCGGACGGCGGCGTATAAGCGTTGAGGACGCTATGATTATGCTGAAAAGTCATTCGAATGCTTGAGTAGTGGCGGATGGGTACGGGTAGTGAATCGGCTGCTCCTACTCGACTATGCTTTGCACGTAGGTGAAGGCTGAGCTCGATCAAATGCTTTTACCATATGCGGTCTCCTCTATGGGGTGGTTAGCAATTCCACTTTAAACAAAATCACGGCCGGGGCGGATCCGGTAGTTTCTATGCTAGGGAAGCTCTACTACTCTGGGAGGTAGAGTAGCCTTCTCTACCTAGGGAGTGCGCGGGAGACCAGGCTGATGTATTTCCGCTTAGGTAGCCCTTTGCGCGTGGCACACGGTTCGATGCTTAATGCGGACCCGACCACTCGGAATAAGCAAGCGGAGAGCGGGGTTTTCTTGGCCCCTCGGGGCTGGGCTGCCTCTACACCAACGCTGCTGCGGTGCGTCTCTAACATCCTTCTGTCGTATGCGGAGGTTCGTCAGCTTTTAGCTTGAGAATCAAAACGTCCGATAAGGCCGAATAGGCCAGGTGCGGACGTTAAAGCTCCTGATTGTTCTTTTTAGGAAGATCGAACATACAGGAAGCAATGTACTCCCAGAGGTATTCGTCTACGAGGAGGTTCCTCCAAAGAGAAGATGCTGGTCACGGCGGAAACGGCACAGCCTAAGTGGAAAAGAGATCCCGTGAATTTATTCATTTTAAATTTTGTTATCGGGCTTTATAATTCGGTACTAAAGACTTAGGTGTAAGTTTTCGTCTATTATTAGTTTAATTTAAAAATAATATGTAAATTTAGTGATAAATAGAATAGTTGTTATTCGTGTTCATTTTTTTTTGTAGTTTAAACTGTAAGTAAGACAATAAGATTTCTCGTGTTAACGAATTCTCTCAGGTAGAAGCAGGAAGAACTTTATTATTTAGTTCCCATATTATAACCTTGGGTGGAAGCACGACTTCATCAGGAAAGAAAAAAGCGAGAAGCTCTACTTCGGTCGGCTGGGGTTCTAAACGGGAACCGTACCTGTGCTTCCTTTTCTCTTTCTCTTTTTTGCCATTGTTCTACTTTTCTTTTCCTTTTTTTCCTGGTCTCGGTATTTCCTTTCCCCCTTCACCAGAAATACCGTGGCGCTCTAAATAACAACTGTAAATAAACACGCACCCCCTTACAGACAATTACTTATCTCTTCCTTCAAAAGCATCCACAGTAAGGAAGCTGTAACATATGAATGTAGAAATACTTTTGTTAAACAAAATATTGTTAAAAATATAATTGTCAATAATCGACACACCTCAATCATAAAATATATTTATGTACAGGCAGGCTGTCTCGTATACATTCTTATTTTCAGACAATTTGTTCTACATAAAATAGAAGGCAGTGTTAAACAAATTTAGACATTAAATGTACATTTACACGTATACTTTTTTCGAGAAGAATTTTAGTCTTTATTGAAAGTCTTTCAGTTGATACAAATATAGATGAGGGTAGTTCTTACTTCGTGTAGAAATAGATAAGCGTGATATCGAAAATGTACAATTTATTGGGCGGAAAGATCTCGGGCAAAAATCCAGTCTCGCCTTTTAATCTGATAGGGGACCAACAGGAACAACTCCGATTTACATAAGCTTAGGTTAGATTAAAACGTTTAGGAAATTTTTCCCCTTCAGTTTGTTTCCGTAAAAAATGTACCCACCACCGTGGTAATTAGATTTTTTCGAACACCGACCCATTTACATTTTATTTTCATTTCTTGAAATTATTTGTGCGTATGGTTTTTATTTATTAAACCTTCTTTACAGGGAAACCTTTTTTGATCAAATAAATTGGAAATGGAAATGGTAAAATGACTATATTTATTTGGGTAAAAAATCCGTTTTTACAGTACATATTCAATTGCAATTGTGTCTATGTCTTTGAGTATATGTATAACTGGATGAAACTTTCTGTTATGATGAAAAAATATAATTCATTTAGTTTTAACCAATCCAGCAACACAAAGTTCGCATTTTAAATCTAATCTCAATAAAAACTAAACTCAACATTTTATTTGATACAACTTTTTCTAGAAAACAGATAAACAACACGCACGTATGACAAAACAAAAACTGCTAATTTTTATCCGCTTTCGGACAATATTCATTTGACAATATATATCAAGTTTGTTATTATGTTAATCGATCGAGTTTTGTTATTTAATTCATCATTGTTAGTTTAATTCAAAAATACTAAATATTACATCCATTAGATTTCGTGGCCAGATTGACCAAATAACATCTTTCAATTAATTAATCTTTATGTATGGTATTGGTTGAGATGAAAAATGTGTGTCACGAGCGGGATTCGAACCCACGACCTTCGGCTAAATACGCCGCTGCTCTACTACTTAAGCTATCGTTACTTCGATCCACTCGGACACAAACTTCCCTCCTCAACCCCACCTTTTGAATTATCCCTCCTTTTTGCCATTTTTCAAGTGTGGAGTTAGTGTCTGAGTGGGTGGAAGTCACGATAGCTCAAGTGGTAGAGCAGCGGCGTATTTAGCCGAAGGTCGTGGGTTCGAATCCCGCTCGTGACACACATTTTTCATCTCAACCAATACCTTACATAAAGATTAATTAATAAATAAATTAAAAAATAAATATGTTTTCATTCAGCTATCATTCAAGTCTTGTGCTAATTTTTCCGGCCGACTGACTTCTGGGGTTATTGATTACTCTTCATATATTTTCTTATGGTGTTTTTTTTTTTAACTTAGAGTGTGTATCCGTTGAATTTCGCTTTCGACGAACGGCCAGAGAATCCATCCCTGCTGTTGGAACGAAGACATGTTGGATGCTTCGCGGTCTCTAATATTCAACCCACCAACACGTGGCTATAAAGTCCTAATTCTACATTACGTACATAATTGCATGTGCAAATTCATCCTACTCCAACAATCTAATCCACGTTCCGTGCAACTCAGAATATTCTAAATACCACTGAGGACTCATTCTTAGAACAAATATATAAGTTACATAGGAATTACGTTTGGGAAGCCAGCAGATATTTGTATCGTTTTCACATCTTGTAAGCCAAAAAATAATTTTCACACATGTTACAACCTATTAAATCACATCTACAATTAAAAGTTGAAGAGCCATCGTTATTTTATCATTACTTGGTGATTTACCCGCTTATTAAACTACGCGCTTTTGTATTTCATATGAACATAAGTGGATCTACATGTCTATGGGGATAGCCTATATTCGCTTTCACCACAGACCCGTTCACTCCTCACACTTAACCAGTAAGGCCTATAAACACATTTTCATAATGGGAATTTGATTACCCGGGTACCGAGGTTTTCATAATGTTGTAGTGCATTACCTATTCCAATCAAAATAATTAAATTAACCTTTGCTACTGAGGTGTGTGGGTGACTATATTTTCCATCAGATTTGCTCACACGGGCTCGAAATTCTCGCTATAAATAAAATCATACATCAAAAAATTCCATGTACCGAATGAATTCATTTTGTACACATTTAATCGTATTAAAAATTAAGATATTAAAAAAGTGTGTGGTGTGTAGAAAAGATTAGTTAATGATTATTTGCAGATCGTGAGATTCGGTCTGGCGTGACGTAGTGTTTAGAAAAACATTTTCTTTGTCGTGCCAACGTTTCGATCTTTATTGAGATCATCTTCAGAACCAGGGATTTATAGCCAAAGTTTAAATTTAACAAATACATGTAGGATATGAAAAAAAAAAGAGAAAAAAAAATTTATACAATGCTAGAAATTTTAGAATCAATCAAAATATTTGTAATGATTCAAAGTATTTGTTTTCTGTGTAGATGTGTCATTCTTGTGATTCGAGTTGAGAGTGCCAGTGAGATATTGATGTTTTATGTTTATATGCGTTGGAATTTGAAGGCGTAGGGAAGGAAGACATTTTTATATAGGAGTCGGCTTCTTTAAGCTGAAAAGAGCCGATAATGGGAAAAAACGTGGGTAATGGTTCGGCCTGATTATCTTTCAGGATGATATAGACGGGGATAATTAGGGAAAGGAAAGCTAAATTGTTGAAGTAGACTATGTAGAAATGTTTGATGTGTGGAATATAATGATTGTTTTATATGTTATATTATATGTTTTGTGTGATATGATGAAGATATATTATTGAACCATTACCCATTTTCATTACTCATATAAAAATGTCTTTCCAACCCGACTTCTTCCCCACCCATTTAAAATCCAACGCATAAAAACATAAAACAATATCTCTCTGACACTCACAACACGATACGCAAGAATGACACATCTACCCAGAAAACGAAACACTCTGAGTGAGTACGAATATTATGAATGAATCTAAAATTTCTAGCATTGTATAAACTAACTTATTTTTTCACATCCTACATGTATTTGTAAAATGTAAACAATGTTTACAAATCCCAGGCCCTGAAGATGATCTCAATAAAGATCGAAACGTTCCACTGAAAAGAAAATGTTTTTCTAAACACTACATCACGCCAGAGCGCATCTCATGATATTAAACAATTTATCTTTTTAATTACTGTTATATAATTTTTTTTCGTCTGTGCACTTCTTCGATAATCTTACAGTTCGTTCATATTCGGATAGTATGAGTCTTATGTATGTCTTGTGGCTTATATTTCTCTACTTAATGGGCGTCGCCTAGGTATAAGGAGGAGAAGAATAGTTAACTGGGTATGACCAATACTCACTTAGCTTAAGACTATGCTATCCCAATTTTTAAGATCCTCAATAACCCACGGCATCCTACAAGTATTTCGATTATTGCAGCTAATAAATACATTATTATTGCATGTATGCTGAGCTAACGAGTCTCCAAACCATGTTACATTTCTGTTGCAGCTTTACGACAATTTTTGTCATTTTAACTCATTCAGTTAATATTTATGACATATAATTGAATACCGTTCTTCAATAAACGAGACGAGTGTCCTCTCATCTTGCCAGGGGCCCGAGGAACGGATAAAAAATTTTTTGGTATGGATCCGTCCGCATTCAATTTTCTTTAATTCTGTCTGCCGTCTCCCCCCACCATCTCATACACCCGTTCTCTCACATGTTCTATTTAAAAATGTGTACCTTAGCTGGATTTTATTCAATGTCTGCTATTCCACGCAGCAGTGAAAAGTTGCAAATCTGTTCTTCGAGATGTGTAGGATTTAGTGAATTTAATTAAATATTATTTAGAGATAGTAAGTAGCGGTCTGGTGTGATTTACGTTTAGCCTTTTCTTTCTCGCGCCGATGTTTCGATCTTTATTGAGATCAACAAACCTGGTAACCTGGTATTTAAAAACATTGTTTAAATTATACAAACTCATATAAGATATACAACATATAAATTTTAAGTTTAGTTGGTATTTGTACTCACTCAAAGATGTTTTTTGAAGAGATGTGTCACTGTTGTGTATCATGTTGAGAGTGGTAGTGAGATATTAATGCTTTCGGTTTTTATATAAGTGATTTTGAAGGCGTGGGGAAGGAAATAGAGATAGAAATTCATTTTTCTATGAGAAGTCGGCGTCTTTGAGGTGAAAGAGACCGACAATGGAAAAAGAAGGGTAATGGTTTGTCGTACGGGTCTTGGTACCCTTTCAGGATTACTATAGACGGGTTTGTTTTGAAATGGACAGATAAATTGTTGGAGATTTAGACTACGTTGAATTGTTTAATGACTGTAAGTTATTGATATTAAATTTCATTTATGATATTAGCTTAGCTGACGGCTGAGTTTACATGTGTCTCTTCTGTAATTGATGCTGTGTTTATCTCTGATGATGTAAACCATTTCTAAAAAGTTACATTTATATTTGTTTTATTGTGTTTAATATTTTTGGATTGTTGAAATCGAAATTATGTTGGTTTTCAGATTGGTGTTCAGCCAGTGCCATAGTATTTTGTCTGGGTGTTTTAAATCATAGATTTGTTGTTTTACCTTCTTATCCAGATATTGGTATGTAATTCTGGAAATTGCGCTGGACAATTTATCGAATAAATTTTGTAATTCAGATCATTCTTATTTGTTACAGGTGTGAGATCTTTAATTTTGAAAAAAAGGGTGTGAATAATTTTATGTTTGTGTCTTATTTAACAAACCAAAACTTTGTACCAAAGACCTTGAGTATGTTCACAACAAAGACAGCGACCTATATTTAAAAAGCAGACGCTTGAGAAACTATTTTATCGAGTTGTTGGGACTATTTACAAGAACTTTCGGACACGATATGTCTAATATTTTTGATATTTTTCGACGTAGCACCATCGAAAGTAGTTTCATTAAAATTTGATATTCCAAGATCCTTTTCTTTTTTTATGAAGTAATTGATGGCAACATATTATAATAAAATAATAAACTGATTAATTTAAACCTGCTCACTAACTGTATAATGGAAATATTATTCATTTGCATGCGGATTGCTTAAGAATTAGATAATTAACAAATATATAATTAAAGGTAATTGTATAATAAAATGATTGTTGATTATTTTTAATTCGGAATAAATGTAAGTTGGCCACTAATTACGTTTATACATGTACATAATATTAATATTTCAGTATAAAGAAAAGAAAATCAGTGAAAGATAATAAAAGTTGGCAACCATGAAGAGAGGGTAAGCGTTGGCCTCAGTTGTTTGTCGGATAAGGAAATATTATAAATAAAAATAATATGTTTGGTGAAATATGTTGTGAAATATATAGAGCGACATATTTCCCTGTTGAAGCGTTTTCTCTCATTTGCAACAAAATGTATAGGTCCATGTTGCCTTGAAGTAAAACGACTCGAGTTCTACCCACCAAAACAGGCTACTTTTAGTTTATGGCGGCGTTTATTTGATGGATTTGGACGCATTATTTGAGAAAAATGACCATTTTGTTCCCAGCACTGCCCTCTAATCTCACCAAATGCTCGGTTCCATTTATGTGTTGGATGTATTCTTTTAGGTTTGACCTTTCTAATGTGTTGCTTTTATTCATCCGCACTCCTCTGGCGTTAATTTTAAAAAATATTTTATTTAAATAATCATTCACTTAAGCATTGACTAATCAGCATGAGCAAATAGGGTAGAGATATTCTGGAATTTCTCATGTGGTAAAGCATTTTCTAAAAAATATTAGAACAAGTCTTTTCAATTTATTGTAAAATTAAATTAAGTGCATATTGCTGATTGTTCTTTGTCTTGAAAAAATTACTCATTGTTAACTTAAATACCTGAATATATGAATTGATGGTATGTTTTAGATACGAAATGACCGTTATTTAAATCAGCTTGCGTAGTAAACATTTTTATCAGTGATAACACAAAAGAGTTATGAATATACTTTATATAGAAATCCATAACTGAACGGAATTGTTTTCTTTTGCCAAAAAAAATCGAACTCAAATCGAACAAAAAATCCTGTTTGGTTGTGATTAACATAACGACGATATGTAACTTCGTAAACTTGAGATATAGCTTTGAGTACGTACACGTTGTTTATGATCCCAAAGAGCTTACTTAAATGGATTATTTCGGAAAGCTTCTAGGCAGTTAATCCGTGATACGTGTGACCCATGACTTTGGGAAAGGAGCAATTTGACCTACTTTAAAAGATAGTTACTAATTGTTGATGAACAATGATTGTTGTTGAATAACAATCGGACTCATCCACCCCACCAAAAATGAACCATTAGGTATCCGTTTCTTGACATACATATCAAAAAAAGTAATTAAAATTCTTAAACTAGAAGGTTTTACAGTATCTTTCAGAGGTACGTGTTAAAGACAAGGTTGAGAACTTGTCAAAAAGCGGAATTTGCTTACTTAATTGTAATGAAAATGCGGTATTAATAATAATAATAATAATTAATTATTCTTTCTATGCAAGGTCTTCGCTGAGATAAAAAAGTCAGTGTCACAAGCGGGGTTCGAACCCAAGACCTTCCGCTAAATACGCCGCAGCTCTACCACTTGAGCTGTCGAGACTTCGATCCTCTCGGACACCAACTTTCCATCTCAACGTACAATCGTTCAAATTTTTCCCCTTTTTGCCATTTTTTTATCTCAAGAAGACCTTCCATAGAAAGAATAATTAATTGATTCAAAGAAGTAACTTGGTCAATTGACCACAAAAACGTAAATGAATTAATAATAATAATTTAACATAATAATATAACATAAAATAAAAATTTTAACAAAAAGAGTTATTAGACATAGAAGTAAAAAGAAATTTCTGGTCAAAACTATGACGTATACCACCTAACAAATTTTATAATAGTAATGGGAAGTAAGGATATAAGCGTCACCAGTTCAAAGAGCGAAAAATTGGAAAAAAAACCTCCCTGGAAATGCGGTATTAAATGAATATAGAACAAAGCTGTAGAAAAATTAAAACGACAGTTACAGAACACCTGCCTAAATCAATTTTCTGAATTTAAGGAAATGAACCAAACACAATTTCTTTAAATTTAAACACAACAGTGTTACACAATTTTAACAATCGAAAGAGACCAGATTGGTTTGAGAATTTGGAAATTAAAAAATGTAAAAACCGACAGGGTGATAAATGCATTAATAATTTACCTTCTGTTTTAAACATGTACCTAAACAATATTTTACGCATATATTTATTAGGATAATTCAGTTGTATTGTAATTCACGCTTTTTGCACTTGAAAGTTTGAACTGCATTAAAACCAGCATCTCGTTGGAACGTCTGGATGTGTGGGCTCACTCTCAATTCATTTAGAGAGAAGTACTTGTAACCTCTTCAACCTGACGATGAGCTTTAAAGCTTAGTCGAATACAACAAACAATAAACTGTGAGTAAGAACTATCCTTTAAAGGTGTCGCATAACGTACTCACCACAACTTTATCATTTCTATTAAGGGTTAAGGAAAGTGCTTAGCACCTTTTGTCGTTTTAAATGAATATGAAGAAGTTATTAGAGTATGTATATTAACGGTAAATATACGTTATTCAACAGACTATTTATTCTACGAAGAAGAACAAACGGAAAATGCATTAGTTGTTTTGCGAACACGAGAAAAAATTAACTGATACAACAATTTAACACAGTTGGTGTAACAAACATACAATTATCAATTGTTTTTTTTATTGTTTTTTAAACTCGCAAATAAGACAATTGTATCATAACCTTGCTAATAATTTTACATAATTACTTTTATGTGTTTAAACTGATGTTGTATTGGATCTTCTTGAGGTTATTTTACAGGTGAATAAAGAACATCACTATTGGGTTTCACCAAGCTTTCGGCGAATGTTCCGCCATCATCAGGGCCTAATTTATTAAAAAAACAAAATTTACATGAACAGAGTTACATAACAGATCTTATATAAATACATTACAAAAATAAAATTACGTACTTAACCCAGTTGTTAGGAAAATTCAATTTATTGCACATGTTTGTTGTTTTTTTGAAGTGAAGCTGAAAATGAATCTATATACTAAAAAACAATAACCGTCTTGCTTAAAGTCCAGTGACCCTCATCGGTCATCCTTTGATTTCATTTTTTCATAAGTTAACACTAAATCTCAAGTACATGTATTTCTTTATCACAGATACGTTATATATACACAACGTTTTTACTGTTTTTTAACTTAAAATTATAATTTAACTAGATACAACTATGTACAAGGATTCGAATTGAGAGCACACATCGGATGGTTATAACATGGTAAGGGTGTGATTAGACATACCAACGTCACTTTGCGCTTTATTTAGATTCATGAACAGTTGCAGGATTCCCGAATATGCCATGATGGAGCCCAGTCGATCCACTTGTAAATTACAAGTGTTTTTCGTAACATGAACAAAGACTTTTTCCAAAAGTAGTCGTCTCTCCAAGTTCAACTTTCTGCCGAGGATCCCAGGCTAATTTTAAGTTAAAAAACAGTAAAAAAGTTGTATATATATAACGTATCTGTAATAAAGAAATACATGTACCTGAGATTTAGTGTTAACTTATGAAAAAATGAAACCAAAGGATGACCGAGAGGATCACTCGACTTTAAGCAAGACGGTTTTTGTTTTTTAGTATATAGATTCATTTTCACCTTCTCGTCAAAAAACAACAAACATGTGCAATAAATTGAATTTTCCTAACAACTGGGTTAAGTACGTAATTTTATTTTTGTAATGTATTTATATAAGATGTGTTATGTAACTCTGTTCATGTAAATTTTGTTTTTTTAATAAATTAGGCCCTGATGATGGCGGAACTTTCGCCGAAAGCTTGGTGAAACCCAATAGTGATGTTCATTATTCACCTGTAAAATGACCTCAAGAAGATCCAATACAACATCAGTTTAAACTACGTAGGTCGATCAACGTCAACTAGAATTTTATGTTTTTCTTCCAATAAAAACAATTTTATGTTCGTAACTTTCATTATAAATAAAACGTTCTCTTCATGTATTTTCAAAAATAAATTACATTAATAGCCCGAAACGCGCGAGATTAGTGACGCGTTATTACGGGTAATAAAATAACTGTGTTATAATTCGAATAAGGAGAAAAGTATAGAAAAATAAACTCCCATATCCGGAGTATAACAAGCCAGCAACATGTAAGGCAAAAACTCAAATCCCTAAAGTGGGATTCGACCCGCACAGAGAGACACATATTAGAGTTAAGGAAAGTGGAAAATGGACGCGAAAATCGACAAATTGGAGCACTTGCTTGGAAAAAGAAACAGAACACTTCTAAAAACTAGACGCAAATTGATTTTAGTACAGTTTGTTGGAAACAAAGTTATATCACTTTTCTAATGTAAATTATTATTGCGTCAAAATGTCACGTAAGATGTGAAATAGTAAATATATAAAATAATATCGACGAATCTACCGTTTTAATACCACAAATTTGTAAATTGTTCTTGCCTGTAGGCTAGAAGTTACAATACTCACTTTTTTATTACTGCATCCCTGACCCTAAACAAATTTATACACAACAATAAAAATAGGTTCGATATTATACGTAATTCATAAACATATTATAATCCAAACGTACTCTTTTATATATATATATATATTTTTTTTTTTTTTTCATCCTTCCATACTTTTTTCATAAACCTTTTTCTACCTTCGTAAACATTATTCTTCTTCTTATATATTATTTTTATTATGAGATAAAAATGATTAATACGCAATTTTTATCAAAATTCAGCTAGTATTTATTTATACACTCCTAAATTTTTTTATAATGATTATTGTAATATAAAAACTGTTTTAATTATACTAAGGATGTATTTTTATTAGTGCATATATTTTTTTCCGCCGGTCAGCATCTATGGTTATTACCGGCACCTCGTACATATTAACTTTTCGCATTTTTAGGATGGGAGTAACCTCCATTTATTATCCCCTACTTTACTCCCTAAGCGTATTATTATCCATTTCCATTCTAAAAGTTTTTCTTCTTCTTGTCGGATGTAAATATTTATGACAGGGTGGATATCTATGTACTATATACCGAAACTCTATTGGCCTGCGACACACTGTTCTTAACCCGCTCCTTAGACACTGATCAATTTTTTTTTTTTTTAATTGGAAAACAACTTTCCCACAAATTTGGACGGTTAACGAGGAACTCAATATTTCGTCAGAAACATACCCCTATTCTAACGGCTAACCATCATAATATTGCATATTATGACCGACATCATTTATACAAACCTACAACAATAATTTACATTAAACATGCTCTCCATTCTCGTTGATAACTACATTGCTTCAATAAACACATTCAACCACTACGCACAGTCACACAGTGTACTGTACAAGTTTTAAAACAAATGACTGTTTTATACAGTGTGTGGTGTTTAGTGACCGTTAGTTAATGATTATTTGGAGATCGTGTGATGCGGTCTGGTGCCCTGTAGGTTTTAGAAAAACATTTTCCTTATCGTGCCAACGTTTCGAACTTTATTGAGATCATCTTCGGGCCTCAAAGTGTTTGTTTTCTGTGTAGATATGTCATTGTTGTGTGTCGTGTAGAGAGTGCCTGTGAGATATTGATGTTTTATGTCTATATACTGTGTACAACAATGACACATCTACACAGAAAACAAACATATTGAGCCCTGAAGATGATTTCTATAAAAATCGAAAAGTTGGCACGATAAGGGAAATGTTTTTCTAAAACCTAGTCACCAGACCACATCTCACGATCTCGAAATAGTCGTTTTATACAGTTTTAACTATAGCCGGTTCTAACTGTGCCACGATTCTTCTTCAGGTTTGAACTATGGTGTAAAACTTTGATAACTGATAAATAATTTTAAGTCGTATAGTGCCCTAATTAAATAATACCAATTGTATAAACAAAAATAACAAATAAATAACATAATATAAATATTATTGTTTTAATTAAAATTTTAATAGGCCGTCGGTGACCGCAACTGTTTAAGCGTTGACACGCTCAACGTAAGGTAAAGGTCCCGGGCTCGAATCCAGCGGCCCTACATTCGACCCCGACATACTCACAAATGGTTTGTTTTCCAAAAACACCGGCACCCCGAGGGTTGAGATAACCTCTGCTGTTGCGAATACTCGTAAAAGTATTAATTGATATTAATATTTGTTTCTAGTAATACAATAATTTATAGTATTAGATAAAATAATTTATTTTCAAAATGATTTTCAATTTTAATAATTTGGCCACAACTTTGAACTATTGAGAAGGAAAAAAATATAATGGGAATTGGGGGGTTGAGATGGGAAGTTGGTGTCCGAGTGGATCGAGGTCACGATAGCTCAAGTGGTACAGCAGCGGCGTATCAAGCCGAAGATCGTGGGTTCGAATCCCGCTCGTGCCATTGACTTTTTTATCTCAACTAAAAACTTAATGGTAATAAATTAATTGGTCAAGCGGACCACGAAATTAGTGAATTTAAAAAACTGTAATGTAACATCCGTATTTATGCCAATAAAAAATGAACATTGTAATTTACTTGTTTATTCTTTATTTGGCTGTTGGCAAGTTTGATTTAAATCTATTAAATGCTCGTTAATAAATGATTTTATAATAATTAATATATTTTATAATCAAATTGTAACAGTTTGTGATTATTTCTTTGAATTATAGAAACAACCACATTATTATTGGTTTGGTCATTTCCTATCATTGTGGACTGCCTAACCTTGACTGTATTGGTCCTTCATTCTTGGTTCGGCTTCTCGTCATGTACAGTGATGGGCTATAGGGTTTGTTTTTTCATTAATACAAAGTACCTTATAATCTTACGCGGTTGATATTTATGTTTTACTACACCACTGATGACGGCCGAAACGCTTATTTCAGATTAAATTATTCAAAATCAACCAAACTACATGCCAACACTCCCAGGCGCCAAGATAAAATCATAAAATTTTACTAGGTAAACAAAGCTTCAATATCAATATATAAATGAACAATAATTAATTTTATATCTAAGTTGTATAACTAAATTCTAAGTTCTTCTAAATGTTACAGTACATAAAATTCTTTAAAGTATTTTGTTTTAATGTTAAATAAATAGTTATTTTACATTATGAATAGTAAATAGAACGATGTATTTTTTAGTTGTGAGTTCTAATAGCTTTTGATCGCGCGAATTTACTGAAGAATATGATAACCACTTTTTGTTAAATTTTACAAGTTTATCGTTGTTAACTATTGATTCAGTCAAGCTGAGCTTTCATAGAGCGTAAAACGCTCATTCTGTAAGTGACCCACCTTTGTTCTGTATTTTCCAGCCCATAAAAGAATAAGCTATAGGTAATACATGAAAACCATAAAAGTAAAAGATTGGTACTTGCGTAAAATACGTACCTTTGTGACCATGGGCTGCATATGAGCCGCAGGACGAAAGAGACACCTGGTAACGCGATCTTTCCCGTCAGAGAGAACGGCCAACCGTCGCGTTCCTGAGATGGGGCTCCACTGAGCTTCCACCCGCATCCAGTTGCCATGGCATCCTAGTAGAGTGCGCACTCCGACACGGTTTTACTCTTACCCGGCTGGAAGGGGAAGTTCGATGAATTAATTCTCGTGTTATTTAATATTCTTACCACCTGTTTCGACCAAGTTTTAATTATAAGCATGAATTTTTCGAGTGGAGTTTTCCCACAGGATGTTTTCATGGATGCAGTAACGAGCTCAGGCCCATAACTTTTTCCTGTGCAACAAAACCAAAAGGTCAACTTGATATTTTCTTATAACGACTGTAATTAGTGTGGCCTGGTTATTACCCCTAACGAATTGAGATAACATACGAACCGTGAGAATATTTTACGTAATATTGAAGAGTAACAAAAATTAGCAATAAGCATGTAAAGTTTGAGTCGTACTTTTCACCCCTAAGTTTTTAATGATTTTCCAAAAATATCAGTTTTTTTAATAAAAAGTTTGCTTGGCACTTATTGTTGTCTGAATAGCAATTTTAAATGGAAAATTATTTTTAATATATTTAGTATTAGCTTTCTAATGCATAATTATATGTAATAATCTCTTTTCTAAATTTTCCCGAGTATGAGTTATAAGTCAATTGGAAAAAAATTGACCATTTAAACTTTACCTGGATATGTAAAGAGTTCAACTAAGATTAAACATTGCTATACTTTCCAGGTCAGTACAATATAACAACATTATAAGTGTTAAATGATGTAATAAATTCTCTTAAGGTGTATATTTTATAAGGAAAGTGGGTTTGTTACAAAATTGTTTAAGATGTTTCACACATGCAAGACTAATAATAATCAAGTAGTTAAAAAAAATCTTAAGGCATGCTACTTTATGTGCTTGAACTTTTAAACTACGTCTTATAAAGAATTACATAAATTGTTTGGATAAAGGAGGCAATCTATTGAGAAGTCATAAACATTTGAAGCTAATGGGATATCGAAAAACTCCATATGCAGTACCATTTGTGCTTAATCCACATCAACGTAGTAGAAACACAAGCGTATAAAACACCTTATTCTTTATTCTTACTATTTTTAATTCTAATATATGGATGTAATTATAATCTGTTGATACGGCTCATTCTGTCTTTCGTTGCTATTTCTAGTTTAAAATAGACTCGTCAATTATGGTTTTGGCCAAAACACAGGCCTACCCAGAGAGGATAGGAAGCGAAAGACGATGGGTCAGGATTACATTATCAATTTATGCTACGTAGCTTAAGTTTCATCTAACTAATTGCTTAAAAATCTTTAAAATTAAACTTTTTCCATAATTTTAACTTAGAAATCGATGCCAATTTGTTCTAAATACAAACTTTACTATCACTTAACAGACCTAGTAAATGTCACCGCCGTAGCCTTTACACTAGTTGACTACCTCGGCGGACAACTCCAAAGTCTTCCTCTTTACATTTCTCCTCTGACTCTAAAAACCATTATCCAAGAATTATCGGTGTTAGTTCTATATGAATCAAATTACAAGCTGAAATCTCCATAATGACCCATGACAAATGAAAAAATGGAACTTTGTTCGAACAAATTTCAAAGAAATAACACTTTATTCCTCCGTCAAGCTTTAAACAGAAAATCGTGAGATGCGGTCTGGTGTGAAGTAGGTTTAGAAAAACAATTTTTTATCGTGCCAACGTTTCGATCATTATTGAGATCATCTTCAGGGCCTGGGATTTGTAAATTTGTTTCAATTTTACCGGTTAATGTATAGAAACTTCTTCTGAGAATCTTAAAATTTATCTTTCCAATCGTAATGAATTAATGACTTTACCATAGTAGAATAGACGAGATTGACAACCGGTTCATTCTCTCGTCCATCAGGTTATCCTATCAAAAATGCAGCCTATATTCCAAATGATAAAACATGAGTTATGTTGGATCATATTTACATATTCATTTTAATTTGTTTTAAAGCAGGAATCCACAACCATTCCATCAAATCAAATTATTGAAGATTCGTGGCACCAACCTGTTCTCTTCAGTACCGTTTTATTTTTGAAATTTTTTCATACGATTCCAAAAATAAAATGAAACAGATGAGAGGTGCCTCGTGTCCCAGAATCGATGCCTTCAAAGAATGGATTTGGTGGAATGCTTGTGTGTTTTTTAAATTCCACCGTAAAATAAATGAATAACCTAGAGAGAAGAAGAGGAGTATACATATTTATTTTTCCTGTTAGATTAAAATTCTAGTACTTTTTAATAAGCCGTCTGCTTGTTTTAACTGGTACCATAACAAACTATGTTTTACGACAAAATACTTAGTTGGTTTGAAAATTTGAAATATTAAATCCCAGAGGAGCAAAAAACAGGTTGAGATGTCAACTCTCAAAACAGAAAGGTACAGGAAATTATAATATGTAATAAGCCAGATGAATGTAAATATATGAGGAAATGATGGAGAAAGAGTTTATTTAAAAAGAGTACAGTTTTCCTGAAATAGGACAATATGAAAATATCGTTTGTGAAAAATAAATATAACAATTATATTAGTTCAAGTTAATTAAACAGGGTATGCTTATTGTCATTGAAGTTATAGGCTAATAATAGTACATATAGATATCATATGTATATATATATATATATATATATATATATATATATATATATATATATATATATATATATATATGTATATATATATATATAACTACACAAATGCGCAAGCATTTTTCAATAAGGCATGCTAAAATATCTCAAATTAATTTATGCCATTTATGTCAATTGATCAATATACCTCAAGCTAAATCGAGTCTTATCAATCAGAATATCGTTTTGGATACGTTTATTTACGTTTGCTATGTTGACGTACATTTTTTATAGAAAGTCAATAGAGATCTATTTATTAAATTATGTTGTACATAAATTTTTCTTGACTTGTGATGAAAGGGAAGGGACATAAATCGATGGAGACGCGATAAACAAATGCCCCCCAACATGAATGATGACCTGGATGTTCATCTTAATCCGCCCAGACCCAGGCGGTCGCCGAGCAATACATCAAAACCCTGGCGGACATAATGGCTTCTTACTTGTTATGCTAAGTATGTTGATGCTTGAATTTTTTAAAATGCCTCCGTGGGCTTCTTATAAAATCGTGAGGTATTGAACATTAATGAACAATTTTTATTCATGAACTAAATAAATTTATAAAATACCTTTTGGCAGGTTATGTACGAATATTTATATTGAATAACTATATTTCAGTTGAAAAACTAGAGGTAATCTTGCAATGTTGTTGCAATGCCTATTGGCAATTGTACTCAACTTTTTTCATTCAGCCGTCTGAGAAATTCTGCATTTCATTGGAACATTCTGAACAATATGCTTTATAAGTATCTACATTATTACTATTTCCGAAAATAATATTTATCACCTAATTGAATGAGTTCGATTGTAGTGATAACGTTTCCTAGCCTTGAGAAGGAGGATGAAAAGAAACTTTGTTTGACAAACATGTAAAATTAGGGCTATATAACACTCTGTTTTTTGTATAATTTCAGCAAAGATTAAAGCGATTTTAATGTGATAACAATGTTAACAACAAGCTCTTCTAAAATAAAACTACGTGCATAAACCTTTCTGTAATTTACAACTTCAGAATAGAATTGTTCTCCTATTTCTGACATTTAGTAAGTTGCAATTGCTCCAGATTATGCCACTATTAATATTAATGTACGATCATCCCGAATAAATTTTATATTATTGTAGACACGAAATAAATATATATATGGTTAAATTAAAAAATCGGTCAACGTTTGTTCTATTCTCTCTCAAATTTATAAACCTTTTTTTAGAAAAAAATCTTTTTCTTTTTATATCACTGACATACAATTCAATTATTTTTTGTTTGAAGGAAGTTGTAATAGTTGGATTAGTAACCATTATTTTTTACTGATTGTTCTCTCATCCTCTCTTCTTTTCACATCAGTAGCCATAATAATTAAATCAATATATACGTTATCAATTTTGTTCGATATTTCCACCAATGTATTTGAAATTAACATAAACATAAAGTTAAAGTATCAACAAGTCAAATCGCAGCTTATTTTACATACAAAATTAATAATTAATATAACAAAATATATTGTCGTTTCATAGATTTATCCTATTCTCTGCTTCAACGAAATTTTTTGACATTCATTAAAAGTTTGGCTAATTTTGTTCTCCAGCTGGAATAGTGAAAATATTTGAGTTAGGGTTGGATTGTATTGATTACTGATCTATAGAAGCTCAAATCTGCACATGGATATACATGCATACAGAGTTGAATTCGTCATGTCCCCTTGTTTTAGCCCTCGGTTTTATCAAAAGCTAGGTCATTTATTCGCCTTTAGTCGCCTCCAGCGTAGTCAGTCTCCCTTTCACACCATCACTCACTCTTAAACACATCTTTCGAATTTACATGTCATACATTCAGTTAACGTGGTGGAATATTTAATATTTCTCCATCATACTATACACCTATTTTATAACTAACCTCGTGCGTACTTAATATTTTGACATTAACTTAATATTCAACTTTGCATTCTCACCCATAAATACATTCACACTTAACACACGCTCAAAACTTAATATTATTAGTTAGTCATCAATCAGTTATATTATATACAATATTATAACCCAGTTTCTTCCAAAAATCAGAATGGTGGATGTAGGTACACGGTGCTTCTCCGCAATTCTTATATTGGGTGGCATTCCTACGGCTTTCTATAGCCAAGAAGACACATACGCGGACTTAGGTCCAAACGTAAGTATCCATGTGTCAACTCGCGTCCTTAATCGGGTGAGGATTACCTCTCTTCTAAGAAACAGATCTTCGAGGGCATGCAAATTTTTTTGTATTTTTAGCATCAGAGGGCCGAACGGCAGTTAAATATGTAGGTTGCGATATCTAGTTCTTACCCGTCTCATTTTTTTCTGTTACCTTTCAGACTTACGTGTCCGGCCATGGAGACAATAACCTACGTTTTGCCGAGAATATCTAGTACATGGTATCTCTCCAACAAGAGCTCTACGACGGTTTGGATTGTAGGAAATAATACAATAATTTTGTTATGTTGTTATAGTATTTTAACCACTTATGGGAAACATTTTGCTTAAAACTTATATTTCCTATTACAATGTGCATTAATTTGTTTATTGGCAAATGCATAAACGTAATGCGTCTGATGTTAATTATAATCCAGTTTCATTGATTTAATGAAGATTCAGTAAAAATTTGGATAAACTGTTCCCATAATTTTGGTCTCCCCATCTCCCTGACTTGGCCTATGAGACGCGTTTTAGTATTTTTCCATCATCAGATTTCTGTGTGAGGTTTGTGACGTCTGTTTCTTTGGTATAGTCGAGAAAGTTGTGTGTTGTCTTCGTGTGTTGGTGTATTAAAATGGATTAAATCTACCGCTTTTTATATAAATCTCTGAAAAATACTTATCTTAATTGCAAGGTGTTTATTTTTTAGTTACTCAGTCTTTTTTCTCTACTATTTTTAATTTAGGCAGTTGTTCATTTGTTTCCTGACATTAATAACATATTGGGGTGTTGAGACATACTTGCTGCATATTATATTATATACAATTATCTATGAAAAACTAATATTTTATTATCAGAAAGGCCTATCTGAGTTGCATGATTCGGATTTCATTTAGTAGCTACCAAATGTTTTCTCTTGTATCATTTATACTTGACGAATTTGTAAAACTTTCTAGTCGTTATTCTCTATTTTTTCCATAATAAATGATCTCTGTATTAGCGTTATTCAATTAAAAATTATTAATTAAAATTAAACACCTGTGTAGAAATTTATCCAAACTCAGGGGGTTTATTTCTTTTGAACAATTTTAATTTCATGTTTTATTAATATATTAACTATAAAATGAAATTTTTTATCTATTGAAATATTTACTCGTGAATAAATGTACAATGAGTTCTGGTATGCTTGTATTTTATGGTACACAAATTAAAGACCAAAAAAACCGGTAAACTAATAAAAAAAACATCAACATAGCAAATCTTGCACAAAACAAAAACAGACACTTAACAATCCTCTATTTTCACGTAGAGAACAAAATCGAATGCAGACGCTTACATGGACAGATAAGACGGACCTCCGAAATATGAAAACATAACCCATTCAACCTAGTAAACATACACATTTTCAACAGAACTCGTGCATCATTTACTCTATGTAAAACAGTAAATGAATAAAAGAAAAAGGACAAAAAAATCTCAATGACCTGATAATAAAAAAAAAATTAATGTACCCAAAACACTTGCGAACAAAGGAAACGCCGAGACACGCTTTCTTCCCCTCTTTTATAGGGTCGTGAACGGTGAAGTGCGTGTTTCGCTGTAATACACTCCACCAAAATCACACGGACCATGCACTGTAAACGTATCTCTCAAAACAACACAGCTTCGAATGGCAGACTAGGGTGATCGGTAACAACAAAATAAAATGAATATATAAAATTCCTTTCAAAACTCTTAATTCCATGGTTTTCCTAATAGAAGTTACTACTCAAAATATGAGTGTTTTTAAATATTTTTAAAGTCCACTTGCTATCATGTCAAAACTAAACTCAGTGGAAATCAAGTTAGAAAACTAAAACTATAAATAAAATTCTGTTAATTAAATTTGCAATTATGTTGAAACGTTGAAATTTACTGTTTAATTATGCTTTCTTTTCTTTAATACCGTCCATTATTCAATAAATGACAAGAAGAAAAATTCACTTTACATTAATAAACATTTTACTATAAAATAAAAATACATTATTATATTGTATTAGAGAAAGATCATACAATAGCAAAAGATGCATATGGACTTTCTTGTTCCTTTTTGCCAATAATATGCTAAAACCTTAAATCATAAAAATGCACTGTTATATAAAAAAATTGCTACAGCATTATATGATTTTATGGCATTTTATTAGCCATTATATAATAAACAGAAAAAATAATAATGAATTATAAGTTTAATTGTTCCATCAATTATATTTGTAATTCTATCTTAAGCAGATAACCTCTCCTAAGATATATCATGGGAAAAATGATATAAACCAAGTGATGCTGGTAAAGTTTAACGGGCACCGGGAGGCCTCCCAATAACGCACCCAGATAAGGAAATTACTCGTTCATCTTCTTGGATCTCCTCCAGCTCCCCGTTCAATTTATACCCTATTAGGTTAGCCGTTCGGGTTGGGGGGGGGGTTGCATAATATGGCAGAACTGCCCACTTTTCTTTGCAGGTTACAACACGATAGGATTCCCGATGGGTATCCAGGCACTAAATGGTTCTCTAATCTGCTCGTAAATAATGACGGTTCTCGTAAATAATGATGGTCGCTATTTTCATACACCGGTTTGCAAAATTTTAACACAAAATTTATTAAACAATTAAAGTAGTTAAACAATTTTTTAAATAAAATGCGACCAGAGATGAAGCCAAGGAAATACAATGAAACTCAATGAAAATTCCAATTAATTACTCTTTTCATCAAAGAATTTTGGTATAATATAAGAAGGTAAGAATAATAAATATGATGTAAAAGTGATCGACCAGCTTTTATCCAACAATATATTTGGTAGGATAGAGGATTTAGTCCAATAAATGTTCAAGTGCGGAGACTACGCCAAGATTTCGGTCTTTAATTTCACCTTCTTCAGGGTTCTACATGGAATACATATACACATAATATTTTATAATTGCTCATCTGTGTAAGTGAAAATCAAAAATTAACTTATTTTTATAACTTAAAGATTATCTGTCAGTGTTTAAAATTGTTTTCTCTTATCAACAAGTATCGATAATTTTTTTCACTTTTTGTCATTTCTTTCACTAAATGCGATGTTATTAATAAATAAATAAATGGCACTTATTACAAACTATTATCACAAATAAAATAAGAACGTAAACAAACGTTACTGTTATTTCGGTCCACGTTTGGGACTTGTCATTGAAAGTCTTATTTTAAATTTGTAATAAATAAATAATTACAAATATAACCTATAAGTTCTCTAATCTAATAAAACAGTTATATAAATTAACCAAATAAACAACATTACATTTTACATATATTATTTAATTAAATTTATTTATTTGGTCGCTTACAAACACCGAAAACTCGGCGTAATTTCAACACCTGAAAAGTCATTGGACCACATCCCCGATCCTACCGAATACATTGATTAATTTATATGGCTAATTATGAACTAAACATACATGGCTCAATAAAATTGTCATAATTATTGCGAAAATATAGACAACTTTTCACAATTTAGTGTACAAGTACAATGAAATTAAAGATAGAACATGGATAGAATCAGATCAAATATGTCTAGCGATACTTATTTATATGTTTTTCCATCATAACGAAAACCCTTGTTAAAAATCTATTAGCACTTTAATATTAAAACACATTATTTTTTTTAAATTTATTACCGTTTAATAAACACTTTCTTTGTCATAAAAAATCCTGTTTCCCTAGATGAAACATACTTAATTACATTTTATTGTAGTTTGGATGTTCCCAATAATGTTGGTCTATCCTCCTTGTTTAAGCCTGTCACACGCTTTACGCGATCTTCAAAGGTCATCTTTAATCATGACATTTTTAATGACTACTTAAAATCCCCCAAAAAATTACATACTTTTGTGACACTACTTTATTTGTAGCCTGTATATATCACTACATATCATAAATATAAATTTACATTGTTTCAATTAATTAATTTTTAATTAAGGTTTTCGTTTTATCTCAACCAAAAGCTTAATTAAAGATTAATTAATTGTAGAGAATTTTTTTTGGCCAATCGGACCACGAAACCTAATAGATAATTTACTTTGAATAGCTTTGCACCAAATGGTGTTTAACAATTTCAATACGATTTGGTCATTAGTGATCACATTTTATATTTCTATTTTAGCTGCTTTGCTCAGTCGGCACGTTGCAGCATTTCGCCATTTTTAATATTAAGTCTCTGTAAAGTGGGCTTTAAATAAATAAAACCTTTTTAACGTAACGTACTTTTGACAACTGTTTTTTAATATTATGAGAACATAAATTATGTAAACGTTTGAATTATTGTATGACGTTCGTTCCTTCGTTTGTTTTATTCTCATGGATTTGCCTTAAACAGTAACTGTCCTATGCGATTGTTTCACATAAAATAATTTTATGAACTGAAGGAAACCTGGTACAAGCCGAAAACTTAGACCAACTAGTTTCTTGGTAAAAGTTTGCGGGTTTCGAGTTTGCAAGGTAGGAGCATCTTTACCTCGAAAACTCGTATCTCGTTACAGAGTTAAGAAATGATTAAACTTCGTTTTCAAAAAATTTTCCCACTTTTCTTCTAACACGTTTTCATTACAAAAGAATACTGGAAGTTTCGACTCTTCGGCACAAATAGGAAAAATAACGGCTATAATAGTTTATAAGAAAGTATTCAACTTTGGAAATATGAACGTTCGAGAAGTTTTTCTGTTAGCTTAATTTTTTGTTTTTATCCGGTTGTAACGATATTGAAGGGACCAGGCAAAATTGATCGTTATATCCGGAATGAAAGGGGTGAGGAAAAAACAGTTTTATAGCTTATAGTTTTATATATTATTTACTTTTAAATTTAAGTACATACCTAATTCAATTTTACAAGTTAAAAAAATGCGTAATATGTATTATTATAATTATACAATAAAATAAAATTAAAGGAATATCTCATTTCCTTTTGCTTGCAAGAAGCATACTACTCGGATACTAAACTTTTGATAGTTTCTCCCTTCTCAATCCTTTGTATAATTTTCACTTTTTCTTCAATTGAAAACGCGCGGCGTTTATTCGACGCCATCTTGCGCAAGGAAAAAATGAAGACTAAATCTAAATTCCCAACTCGCATTTTGAAGGAATAGTGCGCAGTAAATAGGAGGAAGGGTGTTCAAAGAAAATTGTCGATAGGGGTGGGATAAAATTCGGTGAAAAAGGGAAGGAGTCATATCTAACGAGTACCGAGTAACGATTGGAAAGAGACAAGACTTGTTTACGTTTAAAAATAGAACTAGGTATTCTACGAATTATTTTTGTGTTAAATCGTTATAAACGGAATAAAAAAACATTTTTCTTTAGTTTTATATCGTTATAGACACAATATTGTTATATCCAACATCGTTACATCTTAAGGATTTATTTCTTCACTTTTACATAGCAAACCAAACTAGACACCCGTTTCACATCGCTATATCCGGACTATCGCTATAAGCGGAATCGTTATAGTCGAATTTCACTAGTTATTTCAAAAGGTCGGATGGATTATTCATTAATGTATTATGGTAATGAAATAGATTAGGGTATAATTGAAGATATTGGGCTTTGACAAGGTACAGGACGAATGGGCTGTTTAGGTCAGTGTGAATGCTACGGTTTGTGAATATCATAGAACTATTAGAATACGATATAGTTTGGAGTTCTTTGCTGTTCAATTTGATCATTTATTATCTCTGTGCACAGCCTGTACTTGTTAGTTGAGTATGTGCGTTCAACGTTACCAATCTAGGTAACATGGTTTCTCGTGGGATGTTTTGTTTATGAAGAAAGGTGGAGGTTTTTTGAAGTGGAAAATTATATGGGGGTGATTTGTTTTCATTGACCTCGTTCTTCATTCGCACTAGATATGGAGTTAAGGTTTTGTTAAGCGAGATCAGATCATAGGATAGGCCTCTCATCGTCAAATACAAAGATTATGTTATTGAAGTAAAGGTGAAAGAAAGCAATGGATAGGGTCAAAAAGAGTAGTGCCAGTATAATTCCATTAGGATTACCAGGGCTAATTGCGTAAATACAAGAAGCGGTATAACCTTGAGTTTTATGCAAGTGGCAATCACATAAATACGAATGGATGTTGAGGTAATTGATGGATGGAAGAATTCATTTTTCAAATTGAAAGTTTTCACAAAACCAAAGTGAAATTTAACAATTATAATTTTTGAATTTATTTGATTTCTTAATATGATCCTCTGTTAAGACAAGTCTGCTGATTTTTAATTTAAACATGTGGAAGGTAATATGAATCAACCGTCTTAATATCATCAATTTGTTGTGGATCAGGGATAGGGACACAAAGAATTTTAGATGTAGTAGTTTAACTTCTCGCCAAGATTTCGACCTTTTTTACAGTCCACTTTAGGGCTCTACAGACAATTACAACAATTTAGACTTACTTTATAGTAGTGATGCTTATAAAAAATTAAGTCCCTTTTAGGCAATAAACTCAGTGTTATAAAGACTGTTTTTAAATTCAATAATAAAATTGAAAGGAAAATGTTTTCACAACTAAAATGTTCAGATCTGCCTCAGTCTCCAATCTCCAATATGGTATATTCCATCCCATGAAAAAATGGCCCCATGATGTATTATGGTAAGAAAAAACAATACGTAGATGAAAGAGTGAGACAACAACTCTTAATTTGACGTGGGTAGACGAAGAACTGCATTGTCAAAATATCACCACTAAAATCATGATATAAATTTTGATGAACTGAAGTGAAAACCTCTTGGGGAAATTTCTTATAGATGAAATGCTTCACATTAAAGCATATTTTAATTAATTGAATTTAAGAAGACTTAACATTCTTAGCGTCATCTACAATGGTTCATTTAGCCTTTCTTTAATGTTAACTGGGTCAATCCTGAGTCTGGTCACCAGTCACGATTTTTAATTTTATAAATAACATTATTAAATACGTTAATTAGTGTTATATATTGTTTATTAAAGTTTTATAAAAGTTAATTATGGTTTTTAGTTGAGATAAAAAGCCAATGTCACGAGCGGGATTGGAACCCACGACCTTCGGCTAGATACGCCAGATAGATAAAGGCTACATCGAAGTCACGATAGCTCAGGTGGTACAGTAGCAGTGTATATTGCCGAAGGTCGTGGGTTCGAATTCCGCTCGTGACATTGACTTTTTTATCTCAACTAAAAACCTTAATTAATTGAAAGATATTAATTGGTCAAGCGGACCACGAAAACTAGTGAATTGAACGAGTTTTATAAAGGTTTAAAAATATTTTACTGTAATCAAATTTATTTATGACAATGTAACGTGCAAGTTGACTTCTCTCAATTTTTTGATGTATGCGTAATTGTTATTGTAAGCCTAAATTGTTGTAATTGCCTGTAAAGCCCTGAACAAGACTGTAATAAAGATTGAAACCTTGGCATGCAGTTACAATGCTCATTTATTTGTGGCCGCATACCTTATTCGCAATAAATTGGATTGAAATATGTATTAATTTCGAATCTAGCTAAATTATATTGTTTTTTAAAATTTTTGCAAAATCCTTTAATTCCATATAGAAAAAAAAAGAATGTAAATTGTACAAGCAATGTCTAGAAGGATAGAAATAGCAGATAATGATCGAAATGTTCAAAACAAAATTGTAAATTTAATTCTTTATGTTAGTTGTTTTAAATTATTTTAATTCATTATTTTAATAAATTTAAGGTAAATATTTCTTATTATCTTGTACGTAAATAGGTGGATTTGAGCGTTTACCTCTAAAGTATATACTAAACCCGCAACATTTCTACGTCGTGCCGAACTGTTGCTTGTAGCGCAGATTCAGCCCAACTGAATACGTGAATTAACCACAAGCCATGTACCATTTTACCACAATAGCAACAATATTTATGTAGGTTACAGACAAATGATCATAGATCGTTTATTTAAACAATGGAATGATTACTGATCAAATCTGAAAATTGTTTTTAAAAGTAGTTTACATGCTAGAAGGAATATAAAATAGAAAGTTTTTACTATCGTTATGCTCTGAAATAAGATGTACAATTAATACTAAGTTTACTTTTATATGTTGGTAAGTACTTACATAGTTACATTGTAAAACATTTGGTTGTTAAAATAGTGTATTGATCCTTTCTATTAAATTATCTCGAAGTTTCTAATTTTTATGTAACTTTCTACACGATTTTCAGAATCTTCCTTAATAATATTACACGGTGTGATTATTTAAGTAGTTAGTTATTGAAGCAGTATTAATTGTTTAGTTTACATTTACTTACATTATTTGCTATTATTTATTTCTTATTTACAAAAACATGTATACAGAAAAATGCTGTTTATTTTAACGTTATTTTCCTGGTCCTGCATGCATGCAAATCATCCAATTTGACAAAACATAATCTTTTAGTTCATGGCTGCAATGAATCTTGATAACACATTTCTCAGAGAATTATATGACAACTATCGTCGATTTTAAAATACCAACGATAGACCACTCTGCTGTCAAGAACGTTTTAAAAACGTTCATCGTTATATAGGAGAGGTGTATGATGTTATTGTTGTATATATTCAAATGGTTTCTTGAAATTGCAATCAGCAAAACTACGAGGCTCTGAACTGTTTATTAGTGGGAAATAAAACAGACAGTTCTGATCAGATGGTAGTATTAACTTGAGTTGGTAAAATGTTTGTCTGGTGCAATGGATTAACAAGTTTTGAGATCTGTTCAAAATAAAATTATACTCTAGAACAGAATTTTATAATTATAAATCATTTATAATTATAAAGCAATTATTGTTAAAGGAAAGGAAAGACAACCAAAATAATGATATTGTGAAAATACTAATATATATACCATATTAAATTAAAACATCAGCAAAAATGTTTTAATTAATGTTTGTTTTATTTTTGTTGTATGTTTTTTGTGTGTTTTATGTGTGTTTTATGTGTAGTAATAATAAAAATCATAAATACAACCAAAAATGAAATAAGAGGGAGGTATTAAAATTGTAATTATTTTTCTCCGTGCTTGTATGGAGTACATTAATTTCACAAAACGGAATTTCTGTTAATTGAAAGTTACATTTTGCCTGATTTTTCACAAGTGCGTCTATTTGATCATGCTATTTTTGTTTGATATGTAAAATAAAAAAATTATGTGATAATTTCGCCTTAGAAACGAGCAATTATGTCATTTAAAAAGGGAAGAGAGGTTTTGCATCTGGCCTGATAACATTTCTAGGTATTTTTTTCAACTTCTTTGCAAAATCATCACGTTTCATGTAGTCTACATAGTTTTGCAGTTAACTGTTTGAACTGAAATTTATGTTAAAAAAATTTTATGTTGCCAACCACTCTAATTTATCACAATAAACCTGATAATGCTCCACATCAATTGACATTTGGATCAATTTGTCTCAGTTAGTTTTAATTAGTTTTAAAATTGTATTTAATTTAACACGTGAATGTTAATTTTTTATAAGAATAATTTAGTCATATATTATTGTACCTTACAAGTAAATAAAATGATAATAAATACTATTTCATTTGCAATAAATTGTTTTAAAATAAAAGCTTACGATTGGATTGATTTAATACGTATTATAAATCACAATTAAAGATAAGTTTTAGATTTTATTTTTCTTACATGTAATTGAAACATACATTCATAATAAAAAAAATAGAGGATTTTACTAATTGATGTAGGGTAAATGACAATTGGATGTTTACCTACAAATACAACAACTTGTTATTACAAAACTTAAAATCTCAGGATAAATAATTATATTTATGTTACATTACATGTATATATTTCATTCCGATAAAAAATTATTTTCACTAAGGTATTTTATTAACGCCTCATTTGCCATCTTTAGGGAAGTCTGAAAACCAGCTAGTTTCTACTTTAGTCGCACCAATCCCCTTTCACTCTAATTCACCAAGTTTCTCACAGAATGCGCAAGATTGGCGAAAATATTGTATATATATATATTGTTTTTATTAATTACTTATTCTTACTGTATCATTTATATTGGTCATAAATAAGTCAATGATATTTTATAAAAGTGTTGCGCTGTTTTGGTTACAAAGTAGGTTGCCGGTTCCAAAAATGTTGGGTAGTAACGCCATTGAATATTTATTCAAAAAATAAATATGAATGAGAAATATTGCCATTGCCTTTATTTAAATAAAAACATCAGTATTACTACCATATAACTTATATCTGGTTTATCGTAGTAAAACAGAAGTGCTATATATTTTATCAAGTATATTTACAACCGTGGGGCAGGGGATAAAACCTCAAGTGCAATAACGCTTTAGGATCCCTATTGAACCATGCTTTGCAATATTTATTGGAATGTCATTAAGTTAAATCCGCTCTTGTCCTAGATTACAAACACGGCTGAAATAATTGTATTCCGACGCAACGTACGCCATTCATAATTAATCATGTATTGCATTATTAGGAAGAGGATTATTACCATTACCAGAACTTTACATATTAAATCTTCAGCTTTATAGAGGGGGAATTGTCTTCATTTGTTGCCTCTCACATTTTTCCCTACACTCACACTCTTATTTATTTCAAAAATTTATTCTTCTTCCTGATAGGTTTTATATTAATTACATGGTAGCTATCAACAAAACTGCATCAAAATGAACAAGGATATAGCCAATTTTGAAGGATTTATTTTATCTAGCTTATTCATTTTATTTTTCATATGAATTGCATTAAAAATAAATAGAAATTATGTTTTTATTTAAGGAAATTTAATTAAGGGATTTTGAAAAATAACAAAATAAAAGGTTTTAACTCTATAATTTTGCTTATTGGAGAGATTTTTTTAAACAATTAATAACGTGTACAATGTCCTCTCTAAGCTAAAACATCTGTGCACCTCTTAGGCGTTCTGGCAATAAGGTTGTGTCTAATTTCATGAGGAATTTCACTTCATAGATGTTGCACTCAGTTGTTGAAGGTCAACCGTCTTCAGACAGGGATCGAAAAACCTTCTCTTCAGGGGCAGATGGGAAATTTCCAGGTTTTGTAAATATTGAAGGACAACTCTGCCTCTATGATGTCTGGCATTGTCATCCAGAAACTGGAAATCCCTGCCCGTGAGAACCGTGGATTGAGCGATGTATTTCTTGATGATTTCGTGGACCTAACGGCCTGCAGGGAGGTTGCCTTCAACAATACGGAATCCAGTTCGTCCTCCAAATTCCAGCCCAGAACATTAACCGCCTTTTCCAAACTGCACTGTACGGAGCACAAACTTGGCCATTGTCCCACGTTCTCGGTAGACTCTTCGGCGCCTGCTGTCACCGTACAGACAGAAACGCGAGTCATCCGTAAATATAACTGCATTCCAATTGACTTCTCTTCTTGGCGCTAGCTGCACTATATTTTCCTGAGTTGCTCGTGGCAGGCTGTTACTGCAGGCGCTCTGAAAGGGGCATACGATGTGAAGCCAACTTCGCACAAGCGATTACAAAACGATTGTATTGATAAAGGCTTGCAAAAACGTCTTATACTTACTTCATTTAGGATCGCAATATGGAAAGGACGACCACGTCTCCTATCGCAATCCCCCAGCGACAAGACGGACCCAATACTACATAAACCGTCCTCAGGCAAAGTGGCAGAGTTCCTCATTGAAGATGGAGGAATGCCGAAACACGTTTGAATAACTCAAACAAAAACCCGCGAGTGAAGACCCAGTAAGTGGCCGTTTCCCGGTTCAACTTGAGTTCACCGATTCACAGACCAAAACCCATCATCTACTATGGAAAGGGATCGTCTTGCAACAGCGACAATATTTATGCCCTCCCTTAGCGTGGTAATGCGCTGAGATCAACGACCAGGTCTCCTGTTGGAACTTTCAGTATCTTGGAATCGGGCTAATTTCCTCTGTGATATCCACTTGCCGGTGACCTTGATGATCCACAATAATATTGCGAACTTCTGGTTCAATTTGATGTCTTCTCATGGATAAAGAGAAAACAAATGATTTGAAATCGAGAAAAGACGTGATTAGGTGTTTATTTATAAAATGAGTAATCATCATTTTTAAGCAAAACCGTCATTAAAACTGAGGATTAACATTTACTGGTTTTTGGTTTGAATTTTCTATTTTGTTGAATCCAACTAACAAGAATATATTTTTAATTAATAGAATAATTTAAATTAATAGAACAAGAATAATTTACAAATATCCTTATTCATTTTCGAACAGTTTATCACACTCTTTCTTTGCCTAGGTCACTGTTTACTTGACCCGCCCCTTTACAAACAGCTAATTTCCTTAAATTAAAACACAACTTTAATAAATATTTGCCAGCTTAACGAAATCCGCAATATTCCGTCATTAACCCACCCCACACATCTATCACAAAGAGGGAAACACTTACCCGATGCAACGCTACCCGACACTACCCGATGCTACCCGACTCAAATACAAAATCCAATTTTCCATACAATTGTACTACCCACGTGCACATCTGCCCAATGCCACGCACGCTAACCTACTCTACGTTATGCGATCCCAACTGTCCAGATTTTCGTCGCGTAGCATCGAGTACAGTCGAAGACGACAAACCGGACACTAATATTTTTATTTCAAACTATATGTATTATTGTCGTTATATTAATTACAACATCCTTATTTTAATATAAACCAAATTAAGCGAGATCAAAAAGTCATTAGTTTTTATTTAAAAAATTAATTTGAATGATTTGGCAGAGAATTGAACAAAACACCAGAATACCTTTTATTCATGTAATGAATTTAACTAACAATTTATTACATGGATTTGAACATAAAATTTAACTAATATTTATTATTATTTGGAGGTTGTTAGATGCGGTCTACTGTGACGTAGATTTTAGAAAAACATTTTTTTTTTATCGTACCAAACGTTTTGATCTTTATTGAGATAATCTTCAGGGTCTGGGATTTATAAACATTGTTTAAATTTGACAAATAATTGTAGGATGTGGAAAAATGAATTTATTCAATGCTAGAAAATTTACCTTAAAAAATGAATTTATACAATGCTAGAAAATTTTAGATTAAAAAAATAAATAAATAACAAATAAATAAAACCTACGACACACCAGACCGCACCTCACAACCTCCAAATAATCATCAAGTACGGTTACTAAACACCACACATTTGTAAAATTTATTACACGATTTTGCTCATATAATGTACACAACAATTTATTTCATGGATTTGCTCATAAAATTTAACTAACAATTTATTTCATGGATTTGCTCATAAAATTTAACAACAATTTATTTCATGGATTTGCTCATAAAATTTAACTAACAATTTATTACGTGATTTTGTTCATAAAATTTAACTAAATATTTATTAAATGATTTTGCTTACAAAATTACACCATTTTCGTCGAGTAGCGTCAGAATCGGACACTAATATTTTTTTAAGTGTATTTCGAACTAATTCTACGAAATTTCGTCGTTATATTAATTACAACATGCTTATTTTAATGTAAACAAAATTAAACGAGATAAAAAATTCACGAATTTTTATAAGAATAAGTTAATTTTCATGCTTCGGCTAAAATTTATCAAAACACCGGAATAACTTTATTTAAAACAATTTAGTTTAACTACTTAGTTGTGCTCATAAAACTTAATGAACAATTTATTACAAGCTTTTGCTCAAAATAATGCATAAAGAACGAAAGAGGCGTTGCGATTGTGATACTGATTTGTGATACACTCTGTGTGAGTGCACATTGTGTGCGCTTGGCATCGCATAAATGTGCACACCCTACCAAAACGAGACAAGTGTCGGGTAGCGTTGCATCGGTTAAATGTTTTCCCCGCTTAATGTGCAACGGGTCAAAGCATGACATCATTCATGCACAACTGCTTTACTTTAAGCATACACTCCATTGTCTAATTCGCTAATAAATATAAAGACTCCAATAAACATTCATCCACTACGCACGCTAGCTATATACAATTGAACACAACAGGGGTGACCACCGCGGTATTCTAAATCCCATTCGTGGTCTACCCTATATTCGGACCGTCGAGGTAGTGAATAGTCCGTCGATCGGTCCGATCTCTTTCTCGAATTTCGTTCCTATGTCTTCACCAATGTACGTGCAAAGAAAATCAAAAGAAGCTTACAAGGGGTGGGTAAATTAATCGATATACGTTCATTGCTCTCAGTTAATTAAATAATTTTTCTATGTGGTCACTGTTATGTTTCACTACTAATACTAAATTTGGTTTTTATAATTTTTCGACTTATGTCACTTTTCTTGTAGGTGCGCAATATGTCATAGCAACCAACCAAATATAAATTACAATAATTTTATTATATGATATTATCATTACATAAGAACACAAAATTAACACACGTTTTATTTTTTCTACGACTACGGATCTAAGTCACACATGTATAAATTGGTTAACAACTATCTTTATTAACGGGTTAACATTTATGTTTTAGCATTGCCATTGGAAAACCCGGCCCTTCGAAAAAAGCAATTATGCCCGTCATGAAAGAGTGAAAGATAAGAATGGCATCCATCTTTATTCCTTTACTTTAATTAAGACTCAAGAAAGAACGCAAAAAGGATTTAAATTTTTTCGCTTAGGTTAAATACGTCATAAGCTCTCCCCCTTGATACGCAGCATCATTTTGTGCCTTAGGTTTTCGACCATGCACAACGGAATTTGAATAAATTACCATAATACATTAATGATGAGAAAGATGTTTTCAGTTTTAGTTGAGTTCAATTAACAAATTTACAAAGTTAAAGGATCAAATAAAATTATTCATTACCTTTTAATTACAATTAAATCAGATATGAAATCTAATTCAAGCATATACTTTTTAATTAAAAAACCTAACGAACAAAACAGGGTTTTTTTAAATAATACTATTTTTAGAGCAACTGATAGAAAATTGTTACGTAGGTCGTAATTGGTAGATGTACGAGGACTACCCACATAATTTTCAATCATTCCAACTACAAAGCCGTACCTCGGTAAGATATGATTAAAGTTTTAATTAACGTTGTACGTGCATGAATATGCGATCGAATATGAACATGAAACGGATATCTAAATTCACGCCTAACTTTAATACAATTGCCTTCCTCCCTAGTTAGTAATTAATGTGTGGCGTAGATAATGCTTAATGATCATATTGACACCAAATCATGACAAGATTTAATAATACGTATACTTGATAAAGTGTGAAATTTTGACATTGCCCAATTCGGGATATATTTATTATTGTATAATTTTTTTTGTCCAATTCTTCTCTCTACTTCTTGAAAGAAAAAAATGATTGATTAGACGAAGTCTTCGTATACCAAACTAAGAAATGTGCTTGGATTAAAAACAACTCAAAACGAAAACAGCAACAATTATTTTAACGTAAGACTCGTAAGTTTTCACAAAAAACTTAAAAAAAGCTAAAAACGTTTAAGGAAGGTCGAACGTACCGGGGTCACATTTTCACATAAAAAACAATTGTTAAATCAATTGTAGAAATATGCTTTTTGTACCGGGAAATTAATATAAGCTTTGGTGATGAACTTAAAACTGGTCAAAAGCTTGGCAATAACAACTAAATTCGCTTGTTTCTTTAAGACCGTAACTTGATCTAGAGTGTTCGTGAATTATTTCAGTTTTGTGCTTTATTTTAATAGAATTCTTAATTATAAAATTTTGTTCATCATTTTTTAACAATTTGTCTTTTAACTTTTATAATATTGCATAATTTCAACGATTATTTTTATGTTTTAATTACATTATTTTTAATAATCAATCAATAAATCGTTTGAATTGACTATAGTTAATTTCGTAGTTTAAATAACTAATTGGCTCGGACTTGAGGAGGAAAATGCATTTGGGTCAAAAATAATGTTAGTAAAACTTACTACAAATAATTTATGCTCGTTCATTGTATGTTTTCTGTTGCTATCACAAAAAAATGAACACCCTTACAGTCAGTCATTTACCAACATTATCGTTATAGCAAACAAACTTAAATTACTTAACATGAGATCCAACATGTACAAGAAATATGCCACAACTCAAAAAGGGGTAGCTTTTTAGAGGTAGTGCAGCTGGAGTTTTAAAGTTTTGGGTTTTCCCTTAGGTCTTGGAGAAACGGACGACAATATTGATGGATCATGACAATTTTTATGGCCACCAACCGTAATGGCGTGTACTTAATACATAATACAGTCAAAAAAGTAAACTTCTATTTGTCTCTCTTGTAATATTTTCTTTTCTTGAGCTGCGCCACTTTTTTTGTGAGTGTACGATATCTTTAATATATTATTGTGTCATACGCACTGCGAAAAATTTGATATATCAAAAAGAAAGTTTTGACGCAAAAAGTTACTTGATGACAGTGTTACGTAACAACATCATTGTCAAGCAGCGCTGCCGTACTGGACCTACAAGATAACAAAGAAAAGAACAGGAGGGCAGGGCTGAAGGGAGTCCTACGCTGAACGCGGTACAGCAAACTTCTCTCTCTCAAAAAAAAAGGACACGGATTTATCGACGGTGAGCGATAAAGAAAAATACCTAATCACAAGAACGAATCTTTTTTTGTTCGTTAATAAGATAAGAATTTTAATTTATAATTATTTTTAGATAGCGAAAGAATTAATGTTTATTTTTTAATTATATTTTTTATTGTAAAAAGGAATTTTTTTTTTAGTTTTAAGGTTACAAAACAAACAACTTACAACAGCTGTCTATTTTTGTTAGTTTTGTCTGAAAATTGATCATAAATATAATTATCAATTTTACATCATGTCACTTTTATTCTATATACTTACTTAAAACTCTTATTTTACAAATTCAAGAATTTTAACAACCAACTTACAACAGAATTTGAAACAAAATTGCTATATTTTACTCACGACGTTGAACAATAATTTTACAATATAATTGTATATTTTTACAACAATTTAATCTGAAAATTTTTCTTTTTTTAGTTAAGTCTTCAGTTCACAACCATGAGAAGTTATCCTCTCTTTGCTATATGCGTTTTGGTGATGAAGTAGACGTTGTTATTTATGCTGGAGCCACCGGAATCATTTGCCTTACGCTCAATACTTGTAAAAAGTTCGTTCGTCATCACCGTTGCATTGAATGGTGCAGCAGTTCGAACGACCAGAATCTGGGGCAGATCAATAAGACTAGACTTTGTGAGATCGAACGCGTTAATTGGTTTAAATTAAAATATAGAATGTTTTACTGCTGAACAGTAATTCCAATCCTTAATTTAATAATCCGAAAGTATTCCAGGAACATTATGCATAAATGAACAACATTTTGGTTTTAGAATTATGTGCCCAAATAATAAATAGTTTACATTTAAATTGGGTTAAAGAAATATTTACTTAAGAAATATTTGATTATATAAAAACATGATTCCATACTTATTAGCTCTCTTTACACGCATTGTTAACTCGTCTCTATAGGAAAGAATCAAGTTGGTAATGATGATTTTGCTTCTACGACTAACATCTCTACGAGGGGATATCAGAACCTGAGCCTTTTAGTCCAGTTGATTAAATTATGTCTAGATATCAATTTTTTACACGTAAAATTGGGTATTATTGAAATTTTATTTCACTTTTATTATTGGTATACATATTATAACTAGATTTTGGAAAATAATTTCAAAATTATGTTGTAAAAAAATTATAATAAATAATCAAATATTAATTCTTTTAAAAAATCTTTTATTATTACAATTTTTTAAAAAGAAATATAAGAGAACATTACATATAATATAGTTGTTTCTACGAACGGCTATGCATATCTGTACAAATAACCATTTAACATTTTTAATTTAATGATTTTTTTGAAATCCACGTTGGCTAAAGACTGTTAAACATGTTTTCTTTAATGACCCAGCATTGGCAAAAAAATTTCGATATATGAATAATGTGGGAGGTTTATTGGTCCGGCCGTAAAACAGGTGAGGTCTTCGCTGGCTTTCAGCGTGTTTTCTGGTCTTTCACTCATATTTTGTTTTAAATTGCAGCCATTTGAGCGCCTCGATCTGGTTACTGCTTTTATTTGTATACCATGCCCATATTCTAAAATTCTCTAGCTATTCATTTCTCTACCTTAGGTTGTCAACTATAGAATAAAAAAAACATACAATATATATNATATATTATATTGTATTCACTATTTTCTGCAATTTACTCTCTTTTATAAAATTCATACTTCATACTGTTTTCTGACGCTGCCTCCACGATATCGGGTACGCGGCCTCTACCTTCTCTCTTAGACAATTTCTACAATGTAGTCTCTTACACATAGCGATCATGACAACGGGAGATTGTTACAGATATACATCGCCACCGATACAAAAATATTAGTCTGGTTACATTCGTTCCCCCCTGCGTATTCCTTGTGTTAAACTGAGACAGTAACGCGCGTTATTAAGGTGTGCCCTAAGTAATAAATTGTTAGTTAAATTTTGTATCTATCATTGAATATTATATATTTTTTATTTAAACTCATGAATTTCTGATCTCGTTTAATATGTTTTACATAAATCTCAGTATGTTGTAAGTAATATAACGATAAAAATGCAATAATTTGAAATAAAGTACAAAATAATGTTGACCGGTTTTTTTGTTTTCGTTTCTTTTAACACGTATGTAATTCTACAATTTGTCTCAATAATAAAACTTAATAAAATAAAATTTTAAATTGTTATTATTGCTAAAAGTTTATTACACTATGGCTGGCTGTATTAACTAAATTTTTCCTTGTAAATGTAATTGGTATTAATTCATACGGGTTATTTACCCCGTCCCGAGGAATATCGAGTACTCTGGGGTGAGTGAGTGACGTCTGGAGAGTACAAGTAAGTTATCAGAGCGAATGGAGTGGGTTCAAACCCCGCCCCGAGGAATATCGAGTACTCTGGGGTGAGTGAGTGACGTCTGGAGAGTACAAGTAAGTTATCAGAGCGAATGGAGTGGGTTCAAAACCTGCCCCGAGGAATATCGAGTACTATGGGGGAGTGAATATGTCCAGACTTATATGTTTGTGGCGATATATATGTTATGTATTGTATGTTGGTTATCTATTCTTAAATTGACAACCTGAGGTACTAACAAAAGGCTAGCATTTTAAAATAACGACGTAATATACAAGTAAATGCAGAGAGTCAGTAACCAGATCGAGATGCTCAAATGGCTGCAGTTCAATACAAAATACTGGAGAAAAGCAGGAAAAAGAAGGAATAGTCGCGGAGGGCCGGCAATGACCTCAGCTGTTTGTCGGCCCATAAATCCTCGACTTTAAATATATGTAACAGGGTATATAATTTATTTCCATATAAAGCAGTGATCACTGTTAGCATTCAACCCATTTTCTACTGAAAATATTAATAATGTAATATTTCCATACATATAATTTAGGTTTTTAAAATAGTTATCATCATTTTGTGCTGATTCCTGATGGCTTATTACTATATTTAGTTTCCCTTTGCTTCAATACACTTATTTAAACGTTACATATCAAAAGGTTCTCATCTTGGTAAAGACTTAAGAATGATTTGCAAAGAGAGTCTATGTTTCTACATTAATTGAATAGGATTTAGTTGTTAAATATGAATTTATTGATCAAATGCACTCGAAATATATACTAGTCAGGCGGCAATATCAAATAATAAAGGTTTCTTCTGCCGTTCCCGAAGGAGATCATCTTTCTACAAACTTATTTATTATTTTCATCAATGCCCTTCCTTCTATTGTGAAATATTCAACTCCTCTTATTGTTTCTGATTACTTAAAACGTTTCATGCCAAAGATATTATCTCTAAGGATAACCACTTACTATTTCAAGCTGACTTAAATGCTCTTTATCACGGGCCTTTAAAGAATAACCTGCTTCTTAATACTGAAAAATGCTATTCTATGAGCTTTTATTGGACTAAAAATATTAATATCTTTACGTATTTTAATAATGCTCTTCCTTTTAAAACTACTCCTAATGACCTCGGTGTTATTTTTCATAACAAATTAAATGTTATTATCAACATTGATCATATTAAATCCGACTAAGACAATTTGAAAAATATTTTAATTTATTTCCCCTAGATACACGTAGACTTCGTTCTGATTTACTTACTCTTTTCAAAATAATTAACTACTGAATTGAGATTTCTGTTTTTACTTAAACAAATTAACTTTTCTGTACCGAGCTATTTGACCAGACATGATAGCCTTTTTCATATTAACTATCCTTCTACTATCTATAGTATGAATAATATACTGGCAGAATGATCCGTACTAATAACTTTTCCAAATCTTACAATTTCTAACTCTTCTCTTCATGCTACAGTCAAGTGTGCAGACATGTTAAATCTTTAATTATTATGTATATTATATTTTAAATTACCTTTCATTATGTCTACAACAATAAGATATTTTTCATATTAATTATTTCACTACCACGTCTTTACGTGAATGTAATTATATTTATATATTTCCATATTTTTTAACTTCTATTATTTCTAATTAAAATATTTATTGAATATTATTAATCTAAATATGCACAAAATACTCTTATTTTACTTACTTAATCCATATATTTTATGTAATTGTTTTGTAATATTATTTATATAATATTTTAAAATATGTTTATTATTTCATAATGACAATTTAAAAATTTAAAATAACTTCTTTCAATTAATTAATCTTTAAGTGAGGTGTTGGTTGAGATAAAAAGGCCAGTGCCACGAGAGGGATTCAAATTTTATCTCAACTAATACCTTACATAAAGAATAATTAATTGAAAGAAGTTATTTGGTCAATCGGACCACGAAATCAAATGAATTTAATAAGTAAAATGAAGTATATCTTCACGAAAGCGCTCCGTGGTCATTTCATTTGTCGCCGAGAATCGAATAGATTACATGACATTTGAAAAATGGCAAAAAGGAGGGAAAATTCGAAAGGCCGAGTTGAGGTGGGAACATTTTTTGATTCTCCTGTAAAATTTAGTTTTTGAGACATGTCCCCTTCCTGCAATCAGTGATTCATGTAAATTGGCCAGTATGGATAATCTCGTATTTTTAAAACGATTATGTTTATGTTTTTTTCGCTAGATTTAAAACTACAACTTAGTACAAAAATTAAAATATTGTTATCTAGTGTTATAAACCATATAATAAATTGAAACCATATAAATAAAATAAATTTTTTATTTACATGTGAATATAAGAAAATTAAAAATGACCTCATTGTTAATTGAGCAAAGAGTTCGTATAAAGGAGGGAAAATTCAAAAGGTGGGGTTGAAATGGAAAGTTGGTGTCCGAGTGGATCGAAGTCACGATAGCTCAAGTAGTAGAGTGGCGGCGTATTTAGCCGAAGGTCGTGGGTTCGAATCCCGCTCGTGACACTGGCTTTTTTACCTCAACCAATACCTTACATAAAGATTAATTAATTGAAAGAAGTTATTTGGTCAAACGGACCACGAAATCTAATGAATTTAAAATAACAATGATAAATGTGATCTATATTAGGTATATTTATATGAATTTTTTTTAAAGCTATTTTCTTATTTTACATATTGTTTAATACATAAGACATTTTTGTCCTTTGTTTTCTCATTTTTTGCTTTTATATCGTTTATGTTTATATTGTATATTTCTATATTTAACCATTTTTTTTGTAAATTGGATTAATTACGTAAAATATATTATTATTATTATTATTACATTTAGATTGAGGTAGTGAATTCCTACAAATACCTGGGGGTGATTCTGACATCTAGGTCTTCTCTGAGGAAACATTTTGAAGACAAAAAGGCAAAATCAAAATTTGTAATAAACTCATTGAGAAATATAGTCCTAAACAATAAAATTCCTATTACATCTAAAATGATAGTATTTAATACTATATGCAGGTCCACCTTGTGTTATGGGGCCCAGGTATGGGGATATAAGTACCAAGATATTATAGAAAAAGTGCAAAGATCTTACCTCAAAAGAATTCTAAACCTACCCTCATACACGCATAACTATATGCTCCACCTAGAATTAGAAACTACACCTATTTTCCTATATACATTAAAACTACACCTCAGTTACATAATTAGGTGCCTCAAGTTGACCCCTGACAGATACCCACACTACCTAACAACAGTATTATGGGAAAAAAATTTACTCTGCTTTAGGGAATATAGCGAGATTGAAAAGGCACATGGTATTTCTATCCAAGCATTACTCAACTCAAAACAAACAATCAATGATATAATGAAAAAGGTTGAAACCAATATAAAAAACTCCTACGTAGAGAAAGCATGTAATTCCTTATATCACCCCCAATTTAAAACCATCCTAAATTGTAATGCTTACCTGCGCACAAACAACAACCTTGAAATAAGCTGGTTTATGAAAATAAGATGTGAATTATTAAATCTAAATATGTACAAATTCGGCCAGATCAATAAGCTATGTTCTTTATGCAATAAAAAAGAAGAGGAAAGCATTACACATTTCATTGCCCACTGCTCAATTCTCTCTGAATTTAGAATGCTGATATTTGGAAAGTGCTTTCTAACTAAAGAAGAGTTGCTTGTATACTTACGAGGAGAAAAAGACTGGACCAAATTAGTCGAGTATTGTAGAATGGCATGGAAGTATAGAGAGAGGTTAATACAAGAATTTAATTATGATTAAATCTTCATCACACCTGTTTAGCTTAATATTAAAGAACAATTTATTAGAGTAATTTTAATAGCATGTAAAATGACATATATTTATTATTTATGTATTTATTGTATTATATTATGGATAACTGTTATATGTTACTATTGTTTAAATTTATTTAATTTATTTATTTTATTTCTATTCATTTTATTTATTTTTTGCATGAATTATATCATGCACTTATATTAAACTAGCGTTAAGATAAGTTGATAATTAATATTACATTCTATTGCTTGGTTAAAACATTCATAGCTTATACTATTTATATATACATGTGCGTACTCCCCTGACGGTCCTGTGACCATGGGAAAAGCCTGCTTAAACATATATATCCAGATTGAACTGCATATTGTCAAAAACTATAAATTATTATTATTATTATTATTATTAATTTTTAAGGGCGTTTTAACGGCTAAGGTCATTTCACGCCCTAACATCCAAACCTTCTATCTTAGGTTAGCTATATCTCTTCTGAGTGCTATAAAGCTCTGACTCCAAACATCATATTATTATTATTATTATTATTATTATTACATTTAGATGTACTGTATACGTAAAAAGTTTTATTTCACTTTGACCCCGACAAGCGCAAAACGACTAGTTCCAACGAAGCACCACACCCTTGGGTGCCAAAAGTTATACGTCAATCGTGAAAGAGAAAACTAAGGCAGCCCCCTCGGGGACGAATTGCCGACTACGAAAAGAACCGAAAGATGTTTGTGAACAGTTGGTTAAAAACGGCTGGTTAAGTCAACACCGGTCGTAGTCTTTCCGACCAATTAGGAATGATTAATTAATCAGTAATTACACAACCGTTCCTTCCATTAAGCCGTCTCTTGGTAGGAGTATTCTAATCTAAAATTGAAAGGAATATCTTCTCCTTTTAACGTGGATATCTACTTCATACAATTGTTTATTTTGTTATTTGATTCAATTAAAAACTGAATTTAAAATTGGTTTAAATGTCTTATTTTCTTGCCTTTTACTATATCCAACAAAATTATATCTCAAAAAATGTCTTGTATATTATAAAAAAGATGATTTTGTTACATAAATTGTCATTAGGATAACATAAATAGTGTAATAAAAACAAATTATTCAAAAATAATTGAAATTTAGTGGACTTTAGGTCGAGTTTGATCGAATCAAACGCAGATAAGTGTCCGCAGCAAAGAATTATTTAAGTTATACTACAAAATCGTAAGTAGTGAATTTATTTTATAAACGTTCAATTAATTGCTAAACGTGTTTTTAAGCGTAATCATTATTTTCAAAGCTTAGATTCGTCTAAATTTTTTAATCCTACATTTTTATGCTATGTGAAATTCTCGTGTTTCAACATTTCTTCGCTCAAATTTGTCGAATCGATTTCTATTATATGTTTTCTTTCTTGTTTGTTTCTGATCCTTAGGTTTTTATTAGTTTCTATTAAGGACAGAACAATTTATAGTTTTCTTTTTGTTAGTGAACCACATTCCTCGTCTTTTTTATGTGATTTTTGTTTTGATAGATTAAAAGTCATTAGATCAGTCATTTTATTTAGTTTTATCTATTTGTTACTTATCATATTGGGTTGTCCGGAAAATAATGCAGGATTTTGGTATTAAACAAAAAAAAAGAAACTAGTTACTTTAAAGCAATGTTCTTTAATCAAAATAATTTNAAATGAGTAATCCTGTAAACGTAAACAGAATATTTTATATAGATTTTTTTTAATGAAAACTTAAAATCCTGCATTATTTTCCGGACAACCCAATACAATACAGCAATTTAAAATTTCATGAGGTTTATCGGTTTTTTTAAAGCCTTATTTTTATTGCATTATTATTTATATTTATTTTTTAAAGGACTCTAAACTATATTCGTCACTGCCAGCCCTTAATTAATTTCCTGTCTTTAACGCGTTTGAATATTCTATTTTCTTTACATGTTTCTTCAGCCAAGTTATGATGGAAGGCCAACCCTGAGCGCTTCGTCCATATGGTACTATAACGCAAATAACAAACTAAAACATAACAGTATAATAGAATTCGTTCTACGCCAGAGAACTCGATATTCTTCGGGATAATTGTGGATAACCCTCCACATTCGCGCTAATAAATTACATCCACACGCCAGAGTTCGTTGATACTACACAAGCGTTCTCGATATCTTTGTGAATAATGTTTGAAGAGGCCGTCCATTTATGCTAATTAGATACATAAATTTACAAACCTTAATTCATTTACACTACCACAGAGTATGCGATATTCCTTGGGGTAAGTGGCGATGTGCCTCTCCATTCCCACTAATTAATTACAATCACACATTCATTCACACATGTACGGATGTTGCGGGAAAGAATTTTGCCCCTGACTTCCCGCAGGGGTGTAATTGAGCAACAAACAGGATATAATACGCGGCTATGGCGCCGAACTGCAATCGCTTAATCTTCACAAAATTTAAGGGCGTGCCCGAATCCAACTTTCAGAGAATTCGATATTCCACGTGGTAATTGGGAATAGGCATTCATCAGGGTAAATACATTCGTTCCAAATAAATCCCACAAATTGAGAGTTGTTAACCGCATTTTACGAGGTACATTTGTTGACATGTTTTTGGAGGTGACTAAACTGAACGAGAGTGATGATCAGTTAGGTGATTTCGTATAATTTTCGTTTTTGTTGAATCTAAAACATAATGTAATTTACTGATTTATTTTAATTTTGAAAATGCATTTTTCTTTATGAATTAAGTTAAATTTTTTTCATGAGGTATACACATCTACTGATTCTGATGTCTTTCGCCATTTTTAGAAGGATATTTATGAGAATTCGTTTGATACACGAAACTAAATAAAATTATCAATTATTTGTGTCTCTCAAAGCAAATTCTACAATGGCTACAGCAGTACAGAAATAGCAACTTAAAATTTAGAACTGAGGTTAGTCAGATCAACTCTATAACATTTTTTTTTTAAAGAAATGTTACTTTTTAATTTTATTGGAGTGATTAGTCTGTTGCATTGATCTTATCTAATAAGTTTTGTTTATTTTCCTTGATGTTCTGAATTTGAAGAGTAATTTCGTCTTTTCGCCCTCAATGATTGTTTCTGTGATTGTTTTGAGGGACCCGCCCAAATAGAAAAACAAAAGAAATGACATCCCGGATAGAAAATTTAGTGTAAAACGACTGGAAAACCCCATGCTACCAAAAATTTGAAATAATATGGATATTCACGATCTTCGTATTAACCCTGCTATCTCTGTTTAGTCCGGTTAGATCGAGAAAAATGATGACGTAGATTTGTTAGAATCGGTTAGTTAACATTGCTCGATCTAACAGGCCAGGGCCAACGTTAGATGTTACGACGAAAATGTAGTCACATTGCTATCCGTTAGGGCGTAGGTAACCAACATGGCAGCCATGAATTTAACAGCTGTTTTTTGTTTACACGTATTTTTATTCTTAAATACGCATTAATTAAATCAGAGAAATACGTTTCTTTTTTTAATTTCTGACCTGTCCTTATACTCTCATGCAATATAAATACATCCCATATCCTATAAAGTTAGCAACATAAGCTGTTAGAAGTTAAGATACAAGCTAGGTATATCGGCATGAATTGAAGCGTGTCATTTGTTAGTACTTTTCGAGTGCATAGATGGCATTTGGAATGAAAGAGTAAAATGGTTAATTTTCCTTTTTTTTTATTAACTTCAGGCATCTTACAATTTAACATAAAAGTAAACCAAAACAAACAACAACATGCCTTCAAGGACTGTTATAGCTTTATTTTTGGTTCTACTAATCGCCACGCGCAGCATTGCGTAGCAATTGACGTTTAACATGCTAGTGAAAGAAGGGGGAGTTCACGGACATTTCTTTATTCGAGTTAACATCTTACAAACATAATGAATAACCATATTGTTTGTCCCCGCCCTATCCTGTCGAGTATGGTTGAAATTCGCGTTCAACAAAACGGTTGTTGGTCGTTTGGAATTGATGCCATGACTACCATTTGTTCGAAATGTTCTTTCATCCGTAATTGTTTTAATTGGTCAAAGAAATGGCGTTAGTTACGCAACTCCAACTTTTAATTGAGTTATCTAGTTTATGCACACCAACAAATTCTTGAACATCGTCCTCGTTAATCAAAGTAGAAGGAAGAAATTGTTTTTCAAGCTGTAGCTTCGGTTTAAATTGATTATCTCAACTTGTTCAGTATATTAGAAGAGTGCTCGTTTGTATTCTTAATCACTTTACTATCGACTACTCGAAATTTTTTGGGAAAATTGAGCATTAGCTCTCTCAGAGTAATCGATATTCGTTCGATTATGCTGGATGAGCCCGTCTAGTTATACTAATAACTTACATTCACACACCGCAACGAATTCGCACTACCCTGCACAACTCGAAATTCCTCGTGACCATTTGGGAGAAGCCACTCTATTCTCGTTAATAGATTACATTCACACTATACGAGAGTATTCGATATTATTCCTTGATATTTTAAATTGTAAGATATATTTTGGATTTACACCATCTTTGTTTCCGTGATTGTTTTAAGGGACCCGTCATTAACCATTAATAACAACGTCTTGTAATTGTAATCAACATTTGGTAGAATTATTTTTTTAAACCTTTTTTCATCATGCATATAGAAATATCTGGAACAAATAATACGGGAATTATAGTCCGCCTTCAACAATTGGGAGGAACGAGGAGAGATAGATAAATAGATCGATAGACAGATAGATGGATAGTGAGAATGAGAAAAGAAATAGAAAAAGTGTATTAAATCCTTTTGAAAAAAAAAATAGTTCCTACTCACAGTAAGTAGTTTTGTATTGATCCGGATTTCGAGCCCATAGCTCATCATCAGGTTGAAGGAGTTCTACTTACTACCCCGTCTCTCGACACGAATTGCGAAAATGAACTCGCTTATACCCCCACCAACGCGACGTTCCAATGAGAAACTGGTTTTTAATGCAGCTCAATATTGAACGTGCGAAAAACGAAAATTATAACACAAGTAAATATTGTAACAATAAATACTCTAAGGAATTAATTATAAATTAGTGATTAAAGATAAATGCTAAAAAATGAATAATACCTTAATATTATTAAATTATTGTAAAAATAATAGCAATTAAAATAATTAATTTAATTATTTGGACGTTTAGTATAGTTTATGTACATATTTAAAATGGGAGGTAGATCAAAATCTATTATATTATTAACGCATTTATCTCCATGTTCAATTTTACATTTTTTAAATTTCTCAAACCAATCTAGTTCTCTCCCTTTTGTAAAGTGTATTATCTCCTGGAAACAGGTTCTCTTAAGGACAATAAAACAAAAATACAAGTATTTAAAATAGCTGTCTAACCAATACAATAATAATTAATTAAATTTATTTATTTATTTATTAATCCAACAATAATGAACAATAACTAAACGAACTTTAAAAAAATAATTAAAATAATGAGAGAAAAAGAGAGTGAAAAGGAAGGGACAGAGGAAAGAGAAAGAGAAAGGGTGAGGGAGAAAGAGAGAGAGAGAGAGAGTGAGTGAGAGTGAGAGTGTCAGTGAACCCTAAGTGGAGCGGTCTGTTACGGCAGGATGATGCATATTTCAACGCTGTAATGTTATACCCTCAGATATGGATTTTCACCGTTCTCCCACAATTCGTGAATCAGGTGGAATGGGCATGATCTGAGGGAAGAGATTTTTTATTCACGGTCCAGCCTGTGCTGGACTACTGGTAGAAAGGACAATTCCGGATTATCCCCGACTTCTGACTTATTCATCGTTAAAAGATCAACCAGATTGAATCCCCTTTACAGGATTTTCCAATTAACTAAAACAAGGAATGCACGAACATGTTTGCCGCCCTGGTTCCGCCTTCTGTTCCTTCGTGAAATCATGAGATCCGTTGTAACAGGCAGAATAGGCCTTTTTACTGAAAAGAGAAAACAGATCACATCCTATCATGTTATATCTAATCTCGGAAAATGGAAACGATGAAACTTTGTTCTCAGAGTCACCCCCTTTCCTAAGCAAGTGGATTAGATGAAATGTATGAGTTTTCCAGAACAAGTGAATGGAACCCTCTTGTTTCGAAAGTTGGCTAATATAAAATAAAAGTTCGGTTTGTTTATCGCATTAGCCATTGCTTCTATGTTTACTAACAATAAAGAAGTTATAATAATATCATCCATAAGCGTTCTCATACTCTAGTCAAATGACATAATTTCGTCTTTTACTATTTATTCCCTAAAAAATTAAATAGATATATTCATATCGTACATAATTATAACTAACATAATCGAATCTAATAATTTTCATGCTGCTTCGGCTGGGTGACCGACCGACACCTCCTTGGACCCTTCCTGCCGTACTCGTCCGCGACGACCTGGCGAGCTTGTGTCGTGTACACCGCCACACCTCTATAAGACTAAGTTCCTTGAACTTAGGAACAAGTACGCCGGTTTTGGTCTTGTCTTTACAGACGGGTCCAAGACTGGCGATGGTGTGGCCTGTGCCGTGTATAGCAAAGGAGTGGCCACCTCCTGGTCGCTGCCCCCCCATTGCAGCATATACACGGCAGAACTGTACGCGATTTGGCACGCTCTCGAGGCGGTGCGGACCGAGGAAGGATCAGCCTTCCTCGTATGCACCGACTCTCTGAGCGCTGTCTGGGCCCTGCGGGACGGGTTCTCTTTGGACCCTCTCGTCGTGCTGTTGTTGGAAAAAATCGCCGAGTTGAAGCGCTTCGGAAAAACGGTGGTTGTTGTCTGGATCCCCGGACACGTCGGATTTTCAAACATTGTTTACTGTTATGCCCCCCTTACCAGTTAAGATATTAGGAAATAATTCAAAAATTCCATAACGTATGCTTAAGATCTTGGCTTCCGCGGATTCTCGAACTATCACCCGTGACTCCGGACGCGTTAACGGTGGTTCTTAAGGTGGGTACCCCCGGCACCGGTCGTTTAAGGATCGACACCCCGGCCCCTGTGTCAACCAATAATGTGGAGTTGATCTTCTCTAGGCCTATGGTAATCGTAATCCCGTTCGTATCCCCATTCCGGACGTTCGTAATTTGGTAGTGACCCCCGTTCAATTGTCGAGGCCTGACCCCGGGGTCCCGGTCAAGCCTTTGGCTTTTGGGGACTGGTCTTCTTCATCTTCTCTACACCAGCGCACGGCTATTCCTTCCGGTCTAATTCCCCAGCGTTGTCTACACTCGAAAGCCCGATGTCCACGGGCGCCGCAGATGTAACAGCCTCCACTTCCTCTCGACGGTCTCCGTCCATGCCCTCGGCTGGCCGACGACCCCCGGGAATTTTCCTTTCTAGTCGGCGTGGCTCGACTGGAGGAATTAACGCGCTCCGATGGGCAAGTTCTCGCCACGTGCCCTCGCCCTCCGCAGTTATAACAGTTTCTCGAAGCTTCCCACGAGACCGCTCCGACCGGGAACAGATGATCATCTTCATGGTCCGTCTTGCGTTTCACCGCCTGTTCTATTACACTGGCTTGTTTTTCGGCTTCAGCCATACTACCAGGAGGGCGGCTTTGCATCTGGTATCCCGTTTCTCCTCGGAGTCCATTTATAAAAGCCGAGAGCACAACCTGCTCTATCTGGGCATCAGTCCAAGTCGCCGTTGCATCACCCTCGTGCCGATAATATGCACGGTTCGCCAGTGTCCGACAGCGATCAGCAAAATCACGCGCACTCTCATCGGGAGCCTGCACGGCCGCGTGTAGAGATCGCGCGTGAAAATCCGCACCCAGCGGGTCACGGAACCGGGAGATTAACGCCTCCTTGAGGTCCTGAAAGGTCCGTATTTGCGGTTTCGATTGAAGGAAGGTGGAAGCTGGCCCCGTCAGCTTCCCTTCCGCTACTAGTAGTACATCTGCGTCAGACCACCCGCCGGCCTTGGCTGCCTTCTCCAGGTTACGCAAAAAGGTATCCACAGGCGGCGAACTAGGGTCGCCTGACCATGCCTTCACCAACTGTTGAAGGCTGATGTCTCTTTTCTTAGGGGCGGAAATCCCTCCCGTACTGGCGTCGGTTTTAATTTCCTCCAGTTCCTTCGTTAACCTTTTAACATTCCCTTGGTGCTCTTGCTCTCGCCTTTTCAAGGCTTCATACGCCTCCTTGGCCTCGAATAGCTGCGCCTCCATAGCCGTATCACTCCCTTTAATTCACACCTCCGATGTAACAATTTAGTGGAAAATTGAATAATCCTTTCCCAACGCTCTTACCAGCGAGTACTCAGTCCAGGGGGTATAGATAAAGTACGTAGTGTTCAATATCTTCGTTCTTCATCTTTCTCTCTCTCTCCTTTTTTTTTTTTTTTTTTTTCAATTAATTTAGTGTTGTATTTATTTATTTATTTTTTATTTATTTTACACGTACCCTGTATAGCTAGCTCGGGAGACCCAAAACCACAATATTTTCGAATTTAGACTGAATTTGGCTACCTTCGAGGGATACAGAGCGAGCGCCGCTGAAGGCCGTGTTTAAGTCAAAACGATGCGGACCCCACACCTGACACCAGTTGTTATGTCCCCCTTACCAGTTAAGATATTAGGAAATAATTCAAAAATTCCATAACGTACGCTTAAGCTTTAATATTAAAGTTCTACGCTAATTTCCGTTACAGCTAAACAGTTCTATACGGAACATTCTCAAATTCCTTACGCTAGATTTAGGGAACCGTCGAGCCAGATTACTTCAAGATTGAATAAAAGGAGCTCCTACCTAGGGCCAGCACAGAGAGCAGGGTCATCCACATTCTTCAATCGGTTTCACCTTTTCCACTGGTCTTGCTTCGCACTCGGTCAGTTGTCCATTGAACTCTCTCTCTATCCTGGCCCCGAGCAGGCCAGACGCACAGTCATCATTTCCATTGTTTCCCCGGCTCGACGTTTCCCTTTTAATTATTCAACTAACTATTAACTACATATTTCACTGCACTACATTTACATTTAACAAATACATTTAGGATGTGGAAAAAAGTGAATTTTTTACAATGCAAAATATATTTTTTATATTCAGTCAATGTATTTCTACTCACTCAAAGTGTTTGTCTTGTGTGTAATTGTGCCATTCTTGTATCATTGACATCATCAACAATGATCCGACATTGCTGAGTTAACGGATATTTTACATACGACAATCAATTTTACAAACAACTATTGTGGTTGTTGGTATAGCCATGGGTACCAACCTAGGCCCGATGCTGGCAGACATAATTATGACACATCTATTAAATACAGTCATACCACAACGGCATTACCCAATGAACGTGCAGACGAGGCGGCCAAGGCCGGGACGTCCAACCCCCCAGACCGGACCATCGCGACCAGGCCCTCTGACGCCAAGCTAGCAGTAAAGACCATGAAAAAAGAAAGATGGCAGCGTCAGTGGGCCGGGTCGTCCGAGAGGTTTTTGCGCGTGAAGAGCACATTTCGTAGATGGCCCCCCGAGAACCTGAGCCGGAAACAAGGAATCGTCCTTACGCGATTAAGAATAGGCCTTACACGGTTGACACACGGCCATCTGCTCTTGGGCCAAAGCCCGCACAGGTGTCCCTTAAGCAGAGAAAGGTTGCTCGATGTGTCCCTGGAAACATGCCATGCCTTGGCTCCCTACAGGGAGCACGTAGGCATGCCATCCAATCTGAAGAAGGTACTCGAGCACTGCAGCGAATTTCAGGGTCCCCTGTTCCGATTTTTACGGGAAATTGGGGTTTTTTATTGTATATAGTATGTCTCATGTGTTGTGTGTGTATATGTTTGTATTGTATGGATGTATTTATGTGTATGAATGTATTTATCTGTATGAATGTAGTGTTTGTAAATAGAAGTGCAAATAGAATATTGACTTAGCTTGGGGCTGAAATGACCCAGATGTCGGAAGCCCCAGTATATAAAAAAAAAAAAAATAAAAAAAATAAATAAATNAGATATCGTGAGATGCGGTCGGGTGTGATGTAGGTTTCAGAAAAACATTTTCTTTATCGTGCCAACGTTTCGATCTTTTATTGAGATCATCTTCAGGGCTCAAAGTGTTTGTCTTCTGTGTAATAGTGCCATCCTTGCGTGTCGTGTTGAGAGTGCCCAATATTTATGGCATATTTTATACATTTTTATTATGCAATGAATGAATGTCTTTATATGCAAATCCATATTCCTAAAAAAGAAATAAACATTTTAACAGATTAACTGGGCAATATTTTATTTCTCCAATGACAGGTTATCCAAGTTCAACAAAACTCTCAAAACGTTTTGTTTTATATTTCAGTGTAATTTAATTACGGAGGCAAAGTTTTTTCCGGTTAGTGTATGTCAGAGGATTCTAAATCAGTTTAATCATTTTTATAGATCAGTAGAATCGTTTCAAAGTGATCACAATTGGCGGAATTAAAAAAAAAATTGAGGATTTTAAAAGTGACAAATTTAAGAATTTTTATCTCACAAAAATCTTACTTTGACGATTTTTTAGGACTCTGAAGGATTATGAACATTGGTGGTCAGATTTTAATAAATAATGGTTGTTATTATTCCACGTACTACGAGTTTTTCACGTTCAACAAAATTCTCAAAACGTTATTTATTATCAATTATATATCTCTGTTGAAATTTAATTACGAAGGCCAAATTTCGTCCAGTATATCAGAGGATTCTAAATTAATTTAATGATTTTTATAGACCTGCAGAGTCGTTTCAAATTGACCATAATTTTCGGAATTTTAAGAAAAATTGAGTATTTAAAAAGTGACAAATTTAAGAATTTTCATATCACAAATATCTCACTTTGAAGATTATTTTAGGACGCTAAAAGTTTATGAACATTGGTGATCAGATTTTAATACAAAATTGTTATTTTTATCACGTACTACCGGTTTTCCGTTTTCAACAAAACTCTCAAAATGTATTATTTTATATTTCAGTTGTAATTTATTTACAACGGCCAAATTCTTCCAGTTATTGTACATCAGATGATTCTAGATCAATTTAATTATTTTTATAGATTGGTAGAGTCGTTTCAAAGTGATCACAATTGTCGGAGTTTTCGAAAAAAATGAGGATTTTAAAAGTGACAAATTTAAAAATTTTTATCTCACAAAAATCTTACTTTGATCATTTTTTAGGACTCTGAAATATTATGAACATTGGTGGTCAGACATGAATAAAAAAATGGTTGTTATTTTCTCCATGTACTACACTAGTCTAATCACAACATAACGAAGAAAATAGAGATGCAATTATGAAGATTGTTTTTTCGGTAAAATTTTTTAAAACTTACTTCGCTACGTCACAGAGCATTGATATTTGTGGTAAGAGAGATGAACAATCTCAATCTTTTGGGAATGACATACCTTCAGCACACATGTATGCCTTGATGAAAATACCTCCATGTGTTATCCGAAACGAAAGACAGATCGACTGTGAACAAGAAAAAATGGTAGGACTTAAAAACCATCTTTGCCACAATCTATACTATTAGCAGTAGACACCTAATTACAGTGCATTCTAAATAATTAAAATACATTATATATTATTATTCTAACGTGAATTTCGTTGTAATATATTTTTATATTATATATATTTATATATTATATATGTTGTTATATTAACTATTTTTTTCTCCTTTCAAACTTTGTGATTTCATGACATTATGTCATTCGTGGACCAGCTTTAATCACTGTTGGTATATTTTGAATCGTTTCAGATTCAACCTTTCTCCGAATTCCAATATATTGTTTATATTTTCGACTTTTTTTATTACAATTTTACATTTTGTAGTCTGTATAAAAATAAAATTTATTGAAGTTGAATAACATTTGTAAATGTCTGTCAACAACAATTGGATGAAAATAGAACTTGGTTTATTATTCCAATACTGGCTATTTGTCCGCGACCAAAACATTTCTCGTAAATACCACATTCAACTAATTTCCAACGAAAGAAGTGCTGATCAATTTCTATCGACCCAATGGTAGGATATCATCATCAAACTGGCTTGCACACGAGGTTATTTAAAAATGTAAACTATTGCATGATAAATTAGTATTCCTTGATTATCCTCGTTGAATACTCATTTCAACATTTTTTCAAATTATTAAAGGTTGTTTACTGTTTGATGTCCTCTAGTCAGAGATTTAATCAGCATTGATAATTGCTAGGCCATCTTGTTTCCTTAGCTATCTAGCGGGTGATATAATTAAGTTACGAAGCAATTTTGAGATACCGGTTAAAATTGATTTTAGGCAACTGTCAGAACATTTTCATTCACCTGTGCTAACTATCAGTCACAGGCCAACGTGGAAATAATTTGCTTTTTAGATAAAATCAACATTAAATTTATTACATTGTTGACTTTTAATCAGAAAGTCCAATATAAATTGAGGCTCTTCCTTTTGCTTTGAATTACAAACTCAATTTCTCTGCTAAATGTTGAGAGCAAAAGCTTTGGTTTATTGCAGCGCGATAAATAGTCGGTAAATCTTTAAAGTGTGAGATAAATTAAACGAGAATTAATAGGGCAATGATAACATGATTTATCCAACAAAAGGTGCCGTGTAAGCTGTAGGTACGGTTCCCTTCTTTGACTGAACCCGAAAAGATTTACATACATTAATAATGAAGAAATTTCTATGAAAATTGTCCGGTGAATAACTGTAAATAATTTAATACATGAATTGTTATCGCAAAAATGGTCAATATCCTACCATTTTTATTTTTTTAATGGTGTGTTAAAATATTTTACCTTTCAAAAAAATTTTTTTTATTCTGTCAAGTACAGAAAACATATTGCAAAATGGTGCTCTGAAAACTCATTTGGACGTCATATTGATCTTTTTCTTTGTTGATATTCAAATATTTATCCTCGCAATAGTTGAATAGACAGAACTGATGCAAATACAATTTTTTTTAAATTTCCAATACCTGAAATTAATTTGATGTTACATTGAAAAAGAGAATATGGTCATATTGAAAACAAGAGGGGAGAAACTACTGATTGGACTACAACGTTGTCCATTTAGTTTGATTGAATGAAATTTGAGGAAGATTTTTTTAATCACAATTTTTTTAATACATTTACTTTTTAATCATAACCACGTATATTGTATTAAGTAAATATTTTCTATTTATGTTTTGTCCTTTGTGTCACCAAGTAGGATATGTTGGTTGACAACCGTCCTTCACACCAATACCTCGTCATTAGCCAATAAGAAGATCTCGTGGCCTCTTCGATCGTTTTAAAGGATGTTCTGAGGGTTGAAAATGTTAATTGTGGTGCAGGTAGTTATTGTTGTGATTTGTTAATGAGTGATCAAATTTTTATAGCGGATTTTTACGTGATCATGTACAAACAAGATGAGTAGGTTTATGAATAGTATGATTAACAACAGAAAAAGGAATATTTAAAATTTGACGGAGAAATTTAGAATGAATTGATTGGAAACGTTGTGAATTCGCATAAATACTTGTGTTTTTTTAAATTGCTTATTTTATTTATGCAGGGTTTCAATCTTCATGGAAGTCATTAGACAGGTGAAGAAAAGAAAAGACTAATTGTTGGGTTCACCAAGCTATCGGCAACTTATAGTGCCATCATCAGGGCCTATTTATTAAAAATTAAAAAATATATAAAATTAATAATTAACAAACTAAAATAATGTACATACTTTCTCAATAGTGCAGAAAACGATTAACATGGTAAAACTATTGTAAAAACGTCTTCTTCGGTTTAAGGTTATGAAGCACATGGCCAGCAAATTACATTTAACATGGTGAAAACAGTCATCTATATAAAATTATAAATAATTATGAATATACACTAGTTAAATTAAAAAAAACATATTAATAATTATTTATAATTTTATATAGATGACTGTTTTCACCATGTTAAATGTAATTTGCTGGCCATGTGCTTCATAACCTTAAACCGAAGAAGACGTTTTTACTATAGTTTTACCATGTTAATATTTTTCTGCACTTTTGGGAAAGTATGTACATTATTTTATTTCGTTAATTGTTAATTTTATATATTTTTAAATTTTTTAAATTTTAATAAATAGGCCCTGATGATTTGGGCAACTATAAGTGGCTGAGAGCTTGGTGAACCAAACAATTAGTCTTTTCCTTTCTTCACCTGTCTAATGACGTCCATGAAGATTGAAACTCCACATAGATTGTTTTCGATTTCATGTGTAAATTGTAGGCGTGGGTGAAAGCTGTTAAATGTATCTAATGTAGTTTGAATTTGATCTGTGGGAACAGCGGTCAATATATCATCTACATATTTAGTGAGGAAGGGTAACGTGAAAGGAAGTTGTGGTATGACTGTATTTAGTAGATATGTCATGATTATGTCTGTCAGTATCGGGTCTAGGTTGCTACCCATGGCTATACCAAATAGTTGTTTGTAAAATTGACTGCCGTATGTAAAATATCCGTTAACACAGCAGTGTCGGATCATTGTAATGAACGTGTTCTTTGATAGAGTTGTGTGTGGTGTTATGTTGCGCCATTTATCTTTAATAATGTTCAGTGTTGTGTCTATGGGAATGTTGGTAAACAGTGATGAAACATCTAGGGATATGAGAGAGTAATGTGAGGGAATGTGGATATTATTAATTTTGTCAATGAAATGAATCATTTACATTATATGTGTTATCTGTGATGTTGTTGAGTATGTTGGTTAGGTATTTTGTCATGTTATATATGGGTGAGTTTACAAATGATATTATGGGTCTTAGAGGGTGCTCGGGTTTATGTGTTTTTACAGATTCAAATAAAATTTCGGGGGTGTTGGTGAGTTGTTTTGAAGTGATTTGTAGGTGTATATGTCAATTTAATTTTTTAATTAGAAATACTTTGAATATATAAAAAATATATTTTGCATTGTATAAATTCACTTTTCCACATCCAAAATGTAATTGTTATATGTAAACAATGTTTGTAAATCCCAAGCCCTGAAGGTGATCTCAATAAAGATCGAAACGTTGGCACGATAAAGAAAATGTTTTTCTGAAACCTACATCACACCAGACCGCATCTCACGATATTTGAATAATTATCGATTAACGGTCACTAATCACCACACATAATGGAGAATGATGTAGCGATAACCTGAGATTTGCTTTATTCCGTACAAATGACATGTAGTTTCATAATTATTGCTTTTATTTACAATAATAATTATTGTACACAAAAATAATAATATTTTATTATGTTTTTATTATATGATTGAACACTAGGATAGCACAGTTAACGTTCTGATGTGATCCATATTACCAAGGTTATAGGAAATGACAGCTTGAAAAATGGAACAAATTGTCGACGTGTATTTCTGTTCTAGACGTTTAATTTTAATCGAATAACACAATTTGTCGACGACGTGCTTTTCCTCTTAACATTTTTTTTAAGGTAATATAATCTCGTTCATTTTAAGAACACTTCATTCATCATCACGGGATAACTTTAGACAGGTTAAGTTTTGCGCCTATCGTTTAAACGATTTTTAAAATTCGATGTCAAGGCTCCCCCAGCTATATTTCTTTACAATATAGTTGAGTCTTAATGGGAAAGTTGGGCTGCCCGCCCGGACTAACTTTCTCTGATCAAACTGAGAATTAATTCTGCCAAGTTTGCAACGTTAAACGTTTGGCCCGTATGTTCCTCCTCAACTTTGCAGTGCCGAAAAAAAGGCCTAAACTCGATTTGATGATAAGATTTTTCTTCCTGAAGCCATATTATATGAATTTATTCTATGGCTTTAAAGGGTGAAAGGATGTAACCACTTCATTTTGTGTTGGATGTTGAAGGTTGGCAATTCCAAGACGAGCAATTTCAAATCCCAATAACTTCCGCCCAACCTGATCAAAGAGGGTATTCGAAGACTTCCGTTTGGTCTGATGGACTTCCGATTTTCATTGACGAGTTCAATTTTGGTATCAGTCCGACCAAAACGGAATTAATAATAATAACAAATGGTTTATTAATTCTTTTGAATCAATCAATTAATTAATTTGTAAACATTTTTGTTTACAAAATAAAAAATTATGCCATAACGTAAAATGACGGCACGGATAAAAACCGTCTGTCGCAAGTTGAAGCCATAACCATCGAAAATATATAAATAAAAATAAAATAATAATACGGTAATGATATTTAAAAAAGGACTATTGATCATAATTGATTTCCCTAATTAGATCAGGACGATACGACCAAGTCTGTTTGTATCTGATCAATTGCAAACAATTCCTGCCATTAAGGAATTTGAATATCTGCGTTCTGCTGAGCCTGCTGTGACTTGTATGGAGATATCTAAATTCCGAGAGGATGGGACATAAACCCAAGAAATGGATCACATCCGCACTTTCTTTGAGGTTAAAAGAGCGCAGAGGGACATCTCTCTTTCTCGCGAAGGAGTGTACATAAGAAAAAGCAACTGGCCTCTTAAATTAAAAAACCCGCTCAGCGTTTCCGTAAGCGAAAGTTCTGTATTTTTTGAATTAAGGGACAGCAAGATAGGGGGATACTGCAGATATTTACATAAAAGAAAACGGTTAGTATGTCGAGCCGACAGCACACACTCTTCCCGGTAACATCCATCCTTTGACGTATGACCATCAACTGAGCACACCATTTATCCCAAACCTGGAAGTTAGAATCAAAAGGGCATAAGTACTTTTCCGCCAAATTAACCCAGTATTGAACCAGAATGTTTTTTTTTTCTTGATAACCTCAAAGGCTAAAGAACGAGAAAGGCGGTGAGCAGGCAGATTCAAAGTCTTGATGCTGTATCTAACATGGAGACCTAAGGTGAAAACATAAATTATAGAGGTTGAAGTCTCAATAGAAACCATGTAATTTGGTGTTATGAGGGGGAAGCCCAAAATACTTCTCGATAAAGAAACGTTGAAATTTTTCAACCAACTCCTGTCGTTGAGACTCCACCACTGGCCACCATAGCCCACAATTGAACGGCAAAACTCTTTGAATAAGTTACATTTGGTAGAAGGAGGGACTTTAGGTTAATAATGAGAGCCTTCCGAAAACGATTCCAAATTTAGCCGATGATATCCTCTCCGTAAAATGCCGAGTCATAGACAGACGGGGTCAGGGTAATACCCAGATATTTGTAATGGTTCAATAAGGTTGCCTTTATACTCTCTCTGATCTTCTTTCCTAACGAATAAATCTTTCCCCTTGTACCAAAACGAAATTACGTTATTATGATTTCAAAACCGATTAAGAGACATCACGAATGATTGCACAATTAAATAGAGTGGGCTTACAAGGGAATGCTGGTTTATTATATCCATAATTGATTTGTAGAGTGATAACACGAATTATGTAAAAAATAAATCAAATACGTATGTAAAATTAAACGGAAAAATAACTTAACTAATGATTAATATAAACCCAGTTCTAGGGTATCGAAAATTAAAACCCAGCTTAAATTCTCAACCAAACCTTATTTTTGAGATAAATTGAGCCAAAAATAATATCAGTATCCTTAGATTAACAATTCATGAAGTGGCAAAAAAATGTCATTTTAGTACATGTAAAAACATTACAGACGGAAATAAAAGTAAGGAGCTAGTTTGATTGGAAAAATATTGTATTGTCACAGTAAGTTTCTGAATGGTTAAAAATGTTTTTTTTTTTTTCAACGAATAAAATTATTACTGCTCTATCAACAGCTTATATTTAAAATGTAAAAATGAACCACCTATAAATGTCCAGTAAATAATTGAAATTACACGAAAAATTTACATAGTAGTTGATTTGTCTATGGAAAAATAAATGTTACTGTCTTTGTTTTCCAATTTGCATCAAGCAAACAGACAGTTATTTTCTCATTTTACTTTAATTACAATTTGATTATGAAGCAGGGTCGCTGGACAAAAACGTTTTCACATTTGCCATTAGAGCTATTTGTGATGCAATTAAATATTTAAGTTTTCAAAAAAGAAGTGTATATAATGATGTTGTACTATTAGAAGTTTGCAAAAATTGAAAATAATATCTAATCTAACATAATAGAGTTTAAAAATATCAATTGTCATCAACTGAAGGTTTTGTAAATGAAATAATAGTCATACACGAACCCTCAAAAGTGGGAAATGGAATGTGCATGAATGTAAAGTTTAACTATGAATAACATATCACAACTTTTTTTCAAACCTAATTGATATGCATAAAAATATGTTTACAGGAAATAAAAAACAAACATCTCAAGGATGAAAAAATTATTAATACTTTTACATAGCCAGGTTGCTCTCCAAGTCTATCAGATCAAATCGTAATTTGTCTGGAACTGGATGTGAAGGAATTTTAGGCAACGAAGAAGCAGTTGTACTGTACTTGCTAAATAGGGAGCACGGGAACGACACACAGGTCAAAACTTATTTTGTACCATTGAGACAAGCAATAAGACAAATTGAAAAAAAAATGGAGAAAAAGAAAGATCTAACGCTAAAGTGAATGGGACATAGGTCATGAAAAAAATCACGAAGTAAGACAGCACATATAATGGAGCCTCTAAACAACCAATAGGCCCAAATCCAGTTTGCGACGTTAATTACAACTACATTTAACAAATAAAACAAAATGTATTCTTCAGTAATTAACTAAAGACAAGAGAAACTGGTATCGTATGCCAGTCGCGCGGTAAAGATTAGCCGTAAAAACAACCAAATAAAAAATAGAGGGTATCCTCAACGGAAAGTATCTAAAGATATTGTTTTATATACAAGATATACTCCATTAAAATATCACTTTACATTTTTTTGGGGGGAAAACAGATGGTCAATATCTATTATTTAAGCGATGATCGCCCGGACATCTTTCTTGAAGAATGTACGAGCGACCCAACTACAATACAAAACGGGGTAGGTGCCCTCTCGTGATGACGTAGAGATTCTGTATAGACCGTCAGAAAAGTCGGAGAGTCACATCCCTTGTGAAAGTCGGAATATTTCCAAATAACTTAAAATTAAATATTTTTTAATTTTTGTTGTGGAAATGTTTTGGAATTTTTAAATAGTTGTAATCACTCACATTTTACTCAATAATGATTGTACCGTGACGTTAAATTTACCTACACCGTACCAACAGAGCTGAAAACCATGTCGCTAGTGGGAAAGACGACGCAATACTTCACCTGCTTTATGGCGCGTTATGCATACATCAAATTTCGATTCGTAATAATAGGATTATAATCTAAACTCTCTTCCGGAGATTAAACTGTCGGATAACAAACGACTTAGTACAACATTTATACATCACCCGTTAGCTAGAACAAATGAATAATAGTTATTCATTCTCTCCTAGCCGACCGTTGTTACGACAAATTGGGAATAATTTTTTAAATTCTGAAAGCCCGTTGGAAAATAAGCTGTGAAAAGGTGTAGTAAAAATCTTCCCAGGTGCTCGCCCCCAGCAGCAATCTTCTCATTTCCTTTTACCATTTCCCTACCTGCCTGTTTATAACGTCGTTACAATCCTTTCACTCCTTTTATAACTTAGATGACTCAAGTCAATTTATTCCCCTTTTTTAAAGCTAAGTATTATTAGGAGCAGAAATAATATTTTTGTAATTTGTATAGTTAGAGGTAACTCATACGATTATTATGAAATTTTAATTGATATCGTATACTATATAATATTTTATTCTGAAGGCAATAGTATTTTAGAGCGATATATTATGCACAGATTACAAAAGGAGTGGAAATAATAAAAAAATTCAAAAAAGTATGACACATTATTAACAATCTAATAAATTCATGTTGCAAATTGTTGATAGAAAAATAATCATTATTATATTTAAATGAAATTATTGAAGGTTTAATTGGGTTAATAATAAGGAGATTTGGGAAGAATTGAAGAAGAATGAAATTTATTCTTGGTTTTCCCTTAAATGTTGAATTTTGGATATTTTTTTAGAATTAGACCAGGAGATTTGATTTTATTTTGCACTTGCTTTGCTTACTTTGAGAAAAGAGAGCAATAATGTCATTGAAAAAATTACAAGCAAGTTTTCATATTATTAAAAGCTTTTGTCATAAACTCATCTGCCTTGCTCACTTTCACTCTATCCTTTTCTCTACCGACTTGACTAAAGAGCCGTACTTAATTAACAGGAAATTGAACATCTTTAAAAATTAAACCTTCTGGTCTCAGGAACAAAGCGTCTCTACTAAACGCCCTTAATTATTATTTATGAGAGGAAAAATGGCAAAAAGGATGCACAAAGAAGACTTCAAAGGGCAGAGGAAACAAAAGTAATTAAAATATTTTTGAAACTCGGAAGTTAATAATTTTTTACAAATTAAATTTAAGGTTAATTCACTATAATCTACGGTACTTCTTGAAACCCATTTGTCTATTTTTCTTACTAGATTTAATATCTGCCGTTTCTGCTTTCTAAAATTATTAAATATGTTATTAGAACTGCCTTCAAATGTTTTTTAATCGTGCCGTCAAAATAATGTAAAAGCAAAGCAACAAAGCAAACTAAAGATATAGAGGTTTCGTATAGTATACAATTGCGCAAGGATGTGGAATTAATATTCGTATGGCATAAGGCAGCCTAACTACGAGCCACATGGCACTCGGCATCATCGCGACAATTTTTCAAATGTAATTGCTTCCTATAAATCATATGCTCATGAAATCACTAACAAATACCTTGAGGGTACAACAATAGCAATGCTATCAGATAACCAGGTAGGTCTAAAGGCCGAAGCCTGAAGAAACTGGGATGTACAAATAGCCTAACGCTAAAATGGTTTTCAGGAAATAAGAAAATTTTGAACGGTAAAACTGCATACATGTACGAGCTAAAACAAGAGCCTTCTGAATCACTCCAAAGTCCATTTTTTAGCATAAAAGTATAACATAAAAACAACTACTACTGGGAACCTCTAATAAATGGTGTGGAACATACAAGTAAAGCGACTACTCGTAAGACCAACTCAATAGGAGCATGAAATTTTACTCAATAGAACAAAAGTGTAAACCTTATCAGTACATGATGTACTAAAATACCACCTGAAAAATAGAAAGATATAAAATTAAAGTGGACTATGTCTAGAAGAGGAAGAAACAGAAAGACATTTCAATTGCCTTTTATTTAGGTAATTATGTCATTTGCCGTACGATTTTCCACTATTTGGGGTAAATAAGGAATAAAATAAGGACACCAAGGAACAAGATGGATACCTGGAAGAGGATTTGAGGCTGTAACTAGGGGGAGGCCATTCCAACCGTCGTACGTTGAAGAAGACTTTCCCGAAGTCCACCGGATTTCAATAGCAACACCGACTAACATGCACCAGTCGCCACCCGTGGAAAATTTGATAATATTTGTTATATGCATTGAATTCATGTTCTATTCTATAATTAGTATAGCACATATGCTTCTATTTGCAGAGGATATTTATGCTCGTTATCGTTTTGTTGGTCAATCATTAGTTCTAGTTAATTTATTTAGTTATTCAGAAAATATGTTAATTTTTTCGTTAGAAATAATATAAAGGTTCAAAATATTTCTGTATAATTAGAAAGTATGTTTATTTACTTTTTTAACACAATACAACCATGGTCAGGGTGAGTTGGGATAAATGTTGTTTTCTTTATTCACTGAAGCAGGGGAGTTTTAATTTTTCTTTAATTTTTGTTAGGTTATTTTTTTCTTGATTTTACGACTGGCGTCCGACTTGTTTAAAATTATTTCTTCATTTTTTTAAAAATAATATTCATTTTTTTACCTATCCTCGTCTATAGATTGGTTGGCACGTCTTGGATAACCTGAGTCAATTTTGGGCCGTATCATGCAATACAGTAACGAAGAAGAGGATAGCAGTCTTTTGTAACATAGACATAGATATCATACCCCTAAGAATAATTCTTTATTTCTGTAAAAGAACACTTACGTTTTTTTAGGATAACAGATTTTTCCAATTTCTTTTCGCTTTAATTACTGAAATGTTTGGCATATTGCATGCATTGTAATCAAGTAAACAGTGTCTTTGCTTTTCATACCATTTCTGCAGGGAGAATCCATTATTTCATAAAAGAAACTAAGAATCGGTTAGCAGAAATTGAAACAATAAATGAAAGTTTCAGTTTTGAAGGAAGATATCTTTTAGGAAGATAGACTTCAAATAAGAAAAACAACAGTAATGTTTAAAAAATAAAAATAAAATGAAAGAATAACATATATAAATAAACAGAAGTAATACATATAAGAAATTATATTGTTTTAAAATAAATTTCTACACAATTTGGGGAGAAAAACAAATAAATTTAACCCTAGTTTTAAAAAATTGTTGAGTATTAGAAACTATTGTTAAACTTGTCTTTTGTGTTCTAACACAGTAAATAAAGATTGGACAAAAACATAAAACGGAAACTACCTCATTCAGTATACTAAAAGTACGTAAAAGAAGAGTGTTTGTAGCCTAACTTTATGAGTCTTTGACATTACAACATTGTACGTTGCGTTTAAATGAAAACATCCACTGAATTTCTTCAATTTACAATAGTAAATTTTATACATTTTTCCTTTGCTAATAGTGTTTGGGAGGGGGTTTTGATGCAGAAAACAATTCTTTCTTTCATTGCGACTTTAACGGGTCTATTGTGGAATCCCTAAGCCTTTTAGCCATACCTTGGAATGTGCGATTTTTCTTATAAAACTGAGCACTCTTCATGGATCTGTTTGGGTGCGAAAAATGTCCTGCCAATGTAGCTGTACTGTAATCGGTCTAACGCATTATATTCGGCGCCGATATCTTTGGTTCCTTCTTAAGATGATAGTTAAGAGGGCTATGAGCGGTGTGAGGCATATAATTTTTCTTAAATCCTGCCAGGTGAAAGAGAAGAGTTCTTTCGTCTTTACTTTTGAAAGATTTACATATCTCCTACCTCCTTTTCATCCCAGGCGTGTCTGTTCAATGTTTGAGTTTTTCTTTGTCTATATTCCACGGGACGATATTTCCACTCTCCAGACTCTTACCCCAGAATACCCGGTGCCACTTGGCAAAATACGATTCTCCCAGCCGCTAAGACTTTCTCTTATGACCAGCGGCCCAGTTACGCTTATCTTTCACTGGATAAAATAGTTACTAAGACCAAAATACAGCATTATTAACACAATTGATATAAATGAGTTTCACAGAAGTGTAATATCGATCTTTTTTTTAAAAAGATAATTCCTACACACAGTAAGTTGTTTTGCAACGAACCGAATTTCGAGCCCTCTAGCTCATCATCAGGTTGAAGGACTTCCACACCCACGTCTCTCGACATGAACTGCAAAAGTGAACCCGCCGATACCCCCGCCAATGAAACATTTGGTGGATTATTGGAAAAAGTTAGTAAAATTTTTAAACAAAAAGGTTTTAGAATAGCTTTTAGAAGTAAGGGTTCACTTAAAAACATCCTCTCAAAACCTAAAGACAATTTGCATAAATCGAGCAAATCTTCGGAATTTAAGGACCATCTAAAAGAAACAAAACATAATTTCAGTTCAAATTTAAATACAACAGTGTTACATAGTTTCTACAAGGGGAGAGAACTAGATTGGTTTGAGAAGTTTGAACTTAAAAAATGTAAAATTGAACATGGTGATAAATGCATTAATAATATAATATATTTTGATCTATCTCCCATTTTAAATATGTACATAAATAATATTAAATGTCCAAGTAATTAAATTAATTATTTTAATTGCTATTATTTTTACAATAATTTAATAATATTAGGGTATTATTCTAATTTTTGATCTTTTATCTTTAATCACTAATTTATAATTAATTTCTTAGAGTATTCACTATTGTAATATTTACTTGTGTTATAATTTTTGTTTTTCGCACTTCAATATTGAGCGGCATTTTCTCAACAAGTTTCTCATTGGAACGTCGAGTTGAAGGGGGTATCGACGAGTTCTTTTGCAATTCATGTCGAGAGACGTAGTTGTAGAACTCCTTCAATCTGATGATGAGCTAATGGCTCGAAATCCGGATCGCTGCAAAACAACTTACTGTAAGTACTACTGTACTTACCTATTAAGTAACAACTTACTGTAGGAACTATCTTTTTAAAAAAAGAATTGAACACCACACTCTCTTCACCATTCATCATGTCTCTACAATATCGATGTTTTAGTTACATTCTTATGAATTTTACCAATTTTACAAAACCAAAAAACAAATGAAATTAGCAACATTCATTGAATATGAACTTGCCTTTACAAAAACGGAGAAAAGAGCAAAGCTCGCGTGCATTTCATAGGCGTACGTGAGTCAACTGCCAATCTCTGGCTTTGGATTAATACAGAAATAGATCATAACTGTTCAAACGATTATGCGGAGAATAAAAACGGCGCTTGTAACGTTCAAAATTTATCACAAAGCGCGTGTAAATATTCGCATGGCGAAATTATTATTTACCCCAATGTAAGGAGTAAACATTTGCCCTCCATTCTACCTTGGCAAACACAAACCAGGCATTCAGCAAACGGTATATACATTTTTTAAACATAAATTATAAAACCTTAACTATTTACTATCAAGGTATGAATTTCTTTCAAGACGTTTTGATTTTTTAATGGAAAGAATTTTATCTGTTATAATTAAAGTTAAACATGTTTTTGTTTGTTTGGGAGTCAAAAGTGTTCGCCCTTATGAAAATTATTAGTAGTAAGTCTTTTTTTATTGTGCCTGACTCTACTCATGATTTTCTTGGAATATTTCCGTTTTTCAGGAGAATATTATTAATGTTTTCATTGATCAGGAATACATTTTCGAGATATCATATCCTTTTCGTTGATATTGCCAATATAAAAAAAGGCACTGTTAGGGATACAGAATTTATTCGTTCCAATTATTTTTAAAATTAAATTTACACCCTTTTTTTTCTTTTTAATTGTAATCTTCGAACTTAAAATTTACATAAAAATAAAACCTTCTCTCCTTGAACCAATATAAAAAAAATTAAAAAAGAAGCATTTAAACTACTATTAAAAATAAATTAATTAAAATTTATGTATGCGCAATCCCCAAGGAATAAAATTAAAGAAATATGGAAATGGGAAAACTCACACGATGAATGCTGTTTTCTTGATGTTCTCTGATCAGATGGTTCTTCACAAGCAAAGTTGAAGCAGCCAAGTTCGAGGTGGTTTGTTCGCAGACTCCCCATGGAAAGACCCCAGTCATCTGCCTTTCAGCCTTTCTCCACGCTTGTCTCCCACGAGTTCCAAATCCGTCGCCTCCATCTTGTTCATTTCCATTTGTTTGTTACAAGGTGACTAAAGGTCTACGACTAAAGACACAGTCGTTATGGCTATCTTTAATGCGTCTCGTCATTACTTTTCAAACAATTTCTGTTGAGAAGTAATCCCACTTTCTCTCACATAGTTAAATTTGCGTTAATACGTCTTTCTAGTTTTATGTCTGGCATACGCTCCCACTATTTGCCTTTTATTAACCCAGATCCCAGTAGTTTTTTACTGGGCCTTTTATTTATGACAAATAAAGGATTCGCCGAATGTCATGTCTTAAGAATGTTTGGTGACTAGGTGGTCTGCTGCCGCGATACATTAACTTTCCTAATTACCTGAACCAAACTGTAGCGACAAGTTGTTAGTAGATACCAGTTTTTAATGGTGTGTAAGCAGTTCCAGACTAATAATGAGTCATCTTGTAGATTTTTGACCTTCCTGACTAACTCGTAGTAATGCTATTGTTGCATCCTCAAAATGTTTGTCATGTCCTCTTGTATCTATCGGTAATAATTAAGTTTGAAACTAGTTGTAATTTGGCTGAGGGTCATGTGGTTTGTAATTAGGCCTATTTATGTATCATACCCATACCATTTCCCACATTTCAGACTTCCGTGTACCATAGAAGATATATAGGTTTTCCTCCTTTTTTACTTAAATATTACTTTGACTTTACTCACTTTTAAACATCACTTAATATTTTAAAGATAAATATACTGTATTAGTGCAAATGGGCAAATGATGAAATAAGACGTTCCATTATTTATGGTTAATTAACCTTAAATCAAATTTGTACAAAATGATTAACTTCCGAGTTTCGGAAATATTTTTCATTATATTTATCTTATATATTTATTTACGAATTTTACAATGAATTCATTTTGCTTGCATCATATTTGATGCTTCCAATATTTGATCTTTAATAACCCAACTATGTTGTTTGCTGCATCGTCATCTGAACTTTCTTTAAACCCTTGAACCAACCTAACCGTTAAGCCATTTGTAGATAGCAGTTTTTAATGGTATTTAAGTAATTCCAATCTAATAATATGTATGTATGTTTACAGAGATTTTTAGACTTGCCTGGCAATCTGATCAATATTGCTATAGCGGCATCCGTTAGATATTAGTTATTTTTTTTATCTTCAGATGTTTTTATGGCTAGCGATTCGGCTTGAAATATGGTCGAAGTGGAGTTTATGGTCAGGTTCCTACTACCCATTGCACATACCATTTTTCATATTTGAACACTCTGACTATCATAGAACAAGCTAAAAATGTTAACATCTTTCTAAAGTATCTCCATTTCAATAATTATGTAGGTTGTTTAAAAATATGTTTATCAACGAATAGTATTTTATCTGAGTCTTTAGAGATAATTTAGCGGTATCAGTTATTTCAACTTGATCGACTTTCTTGACGTCCTCAAATGCTGCCATCTTTTTAAAGTACATATGTGGTTATGGTTTGCATCTCGAGGATCAGTTTGATTGCAGGTGTGGAAGTTGTTTAATAGCACCAGTGATGGTAAAGTGCGCAATTCTTGAAACGTTTTTTAATAATGCTTTTGTTTATCTTTGTCTAATTTTGGCGATAAGAAATAACTTCCATAAATGATCAAGGATCTGAGTACAGTAAAGTAAGATCCTTAAGTCCTTAAGGCATTACCTTACAATACTCAGACCCATATCACTTATGCAAGGTACACCAATGGCCAAATCTATAACAAGAACAAAGTCAAAAGAAATATTGCAAAAAGACAGCCTCATATTCTACACTGTCTTTGGCATATATATTGCGCTATTAGTGCTCTGTTGTGGAAATTCATGAGGGTCTATTCGATGTTATCCTTTAGCGGATAACTATTTCTAGGTGGATTTTTTTTCAGGATTGCTTTATTTCATCATTTTACAAGGAGGGAAAACTCATAAGTCAGGGTTGAGATAGGAAGTTGATGTCCGAGTGGATCGAGGTCACGATAGCTCAAGTGGGAGAGCAGCGGCGTATCTAGCCGAAGATCGTGGGTTCGAATTCCGCTCTTGCCATTAGCTTTTTTTCATCTCAACTAAAAGCCTTAATTAATTGTCATTTTACAAGGTTAAAATTGTAATATTGAGTTAGTTTTATTGGAAAATTACGCATTGTTTCGAGAAATATATAATTATGCCCCTTTTCAAGCAAGAGTGGAGTAGATGTTGAAGTAGTATTGCGAAGTGACTGGTCTATTTGCACCTAATTATTATGAAAATATCATGGGCTTAGCCAAGTACGTCAAATCCCATTTCGGACAATGAAATTGTATTCACAACATTAAAAAAAAGATGGTCCTTCTCACAACTGATTAATGAAATGCGGTTTTAAAGTATAGATTATAATGTAGATATTGACGTTATGCTAGGAGTGTTGTTCATGTTACTCGATGTATACACCCACACAAAATACTTTGGTTTTATAATATTTTGTACAATTTTAATATGAACGCTTCATATTGGTTTATTTTCATTGGATAATTCTGCACATGAATAGACATATGTGCACAATCGAGCCTATGAAATTCAATGTTTCAACAAAAGAATTATAAATCGACAAAAAAAAGTTGTTTGTCTAAAGTAAAGATTGATTATTACTATTATTGATTTATTTCAAATTCAAATTTAATACATTTACAATAATGAATTTTTTTCATTCTCCAGTACTCTATGAAAAAAGAAAGTGAAACTCTTCATGTTCCTTGAAATATAATACATCTATGCAACGGATATTTATAACAAATTTATAACCCGGAAATATTTGACATGAACCTATGAAATTCAATGTTTCAACAAAAGAAATATCAATCGACAAAAAAAGTGTTCGATTAAAACAAAGGTTTATGTTCATTGCATCACGTAAGGATTATTATTAATTATTTATTTCAAATTCAAATTAAATACATTTACAGTAATGATTTTTGTCATTCTCCTCTGAAAACATTGTGGGAAATTCTGCATGTTCCTTAAAATTTAACACTTTTATGTAACGGATATTTATATTAACATTGATACCCAGAAACGTTTGACGTTTAAGTGCAGCTTAATTTTTTGTTAAAATCATTTAATTATCAAGTCATTTCATGTAAACATATATATATATATATATATATATATATTCGAATTATTCGAAGACTGATCATATGATTAGTCGGATTATGCCTAAAATGTTTCGCATGGTTTTATTCTCCTTTAATGTTTTCTCTAAGTTTACAAGCCAACATGCCTTTTATAACTCGAAAAACGTAATCTGTTGCCAAATTTATAGATATTTTGTCCTTTAATCGGGGTAACTTTTTTCTATCTTGTTATAAAATAAGCGTGTAATTGGTGAAGTCTCAGGTGTTTACAGGTGGTCTAAGAAAGGAATAGGGGTGTTTTGCAAGGCTCTGTTCCCCGGGCAACGGCCCACTGTCTCGGGTCCCTCACACCTTTCACAGCTGATCGATAGCAAAAATACGCCAAGTCGCGCATCCGACCTTCGAAGCTAAGTCCCTAATTAAGCCCCAAACCAAACCCGGTCAAGCTCTCTTACTATCCTCGGGCCAAATACGTGTTTTCAATCTCCAACCGGTTATTAATTATTGATTAGAGGAACGAGGGATTGAAAGAAATTCTTACTAAATCAGTATTTTCCTAAGTGGGTATAGATACAACACATTTTCTGAGTTTCAGAAATAACGATGTCCTTTATTCCGCCACTTTGGAGTTTTCTCTTTAAAAAGGAGACTTTTATTCTTGACAAATGTGCTGGCTGGGAATTTGAATTGTTTTAGAGGGAAAAGACATATTGCGACTAAAAGTTTTACCAAAATGAAACCTATTTTTGATATATTGTTCTTTTTACTTGCTTTAGATCAGATGCGATTAAAACTCTTTTTGAAAATATGTTATTTGCCTTTAAGATAGCATTGGCATTATATNATACATATAATATTTTTAGTAAAATTGTGTGTGGGTGTCTTTATATTTAATTTTGAATTTTAATTAATGTTGTTTTGCAACCCTGATAAATTACAATTTTTTCAACCTTAAATTATCCAATTTGTCAGGAAATGTTGGGTTACAATCCTTTTTTGGATATCTCACGGATAACGCGATAATGCGAATTTTTATAAAATGGAAATCCATTCCAAATTTTTTTACGAATGTGAGGATACGACAGGAAGGGCTGAAAAGAACGAAATCGTGTTCGTAGATCAACAACATACTATATGAAGTTTTAAATCCTCTTTGCAGAATACGGATTGATACATGCTCTACTCTGCGCTCAGTACCTGAACAAAAGTCGAGTAAAACACCTCCCTCGGGATTTCGCAGTGGTTCATTAGGCTAATGGGGTCATCAACAGCTAGGTCGTTCCAGCCCCTAACGACTGCAGTTTTTAAATCTAACCCACATTTTTACTTACATTTAAATACATTTTTTCTTATTAAATACCACCTTCTCAATTAGCGAAGAGGAGTCCTCCATATTCTTCAAACACCTTTTAAGTTAAGCTTCGTTTAACTTTCGAACCATTTTGCATTGCATGGAATAGTCCTGGCTATAGTGTTAAAAAATTGTTATTGGTGAAAAGGCTTATAATTTCAACTATTACTTCTTACTAAACTTATTGCTATGTATGGGATTTCTGCTGATTCTGAAAAGGCCTTGCTGACAGGCAATTACTAAACGACTGGAAAGAGGCACGTTTTCTATCACGTATTGGAATTCTTCCAGTAAGGTTTTATATCCGCACCATCACTAATCTTAAGTACAGAGGTCAGCGGCTATTTACATGCGCATGTTTTCCTCTAAATATCTGCCTGAAAATTCTAACCATAAACCAAAAAAAAAAAATATATATATATATAAATGTGTGTGTAACACAAGTACAATTGTAACACTCGTTTTTATATAAGATGCGTATACATTAATTAACGATCATAAATTTGTTGCTGTATATACAAAAAATTGTATTTCGATATATGCACTTAAAGTTAAATTTTTTTTATTGAAGGTGAAATTACGACCGTTATGTAAACTTAATAGAAGGAAAACCACCCATAATTTCTTCTAAACATTTGTTTTTCAATTTTATTACTATTTCTTTTTTATTACTATACATTTTGTACATTGTTCTTACAGATATAAAGTATATTGTCAACATGTGATAAATATGTAATATTTAGTCAATTTATGTTTACCATTTTTAAAAATTTGGAATAGAACAAAGAAGATAATTAACCGTTTCACCAGTTTTTAGTGAGCCAAAAATATATTTTTCTATATATGTTTATTCATATATATTTATTCTATTAAATATCTGTATTCGTACAATTGGCATTGTCCAAATTCATGTTAATCTGATAAATTGTGCAACAGAAACGTATAGAAATTTTTCTCTCATTAATCAATATATCGTAATAAAGGTTGACTTACTACTTGGATCTCATTATGTGGAAAACGTAATTGTTTAAGATATTTTGTTAAATAAATGAATGATAAAATTGTTGTGTGAAAAAAATTTTTGTGTGAAGAAAAACAAGAACAAAAACTTATAAAAATCACAATAATTACTAAACTATTGTATTAATGCAGTTGGTGTAAAGTGTATTCACTTAATTTTTTGTTTTATATACTGTTTTATTTAATATTTTATTATATAAGTGTTTGAACATCAAATATTTTTAGTTATATGCAGGTTATTTAATTCATTATAATTTACATTTATCCAGTTATTTATTGATTTTACATATACGTCATATTAATAAATACCCATGCGCATATATATTACTTTGCATAGAAATACTGTAGAAAATATGATATAATTATAAAATTAAAATATTGACAGGAAAAATTATGGGAACCTTTGATGGATAAAAAATTAAAATAATTTTAATACTTTCATTTAAAAGGTAACCAAGATTACTTTTTATTATAAAATACGATCATTAATAACTATTTTTGTTATTTATTTATTTTTATTTTAGTTTAACAATGTCAGTTTTGTTTAGAACTTTTTGAAAATTTGCAAACGTCTAATATCAAGCAGCTTGGTGTAGCTATAGACATGTCGCCGCCTTGTGAAGAGAATATTATTCTTCTCTGGCATAAAATCTCCTGCAGGTGCCTCGCAATGTTAGGAGTGTAAGTATACCAGGGCGTGTAAGTTGTCCTATATGGGTGCGACACGGCAAAGCTCAGCTCGGTGGATATTGCCGCGGCGAAGTTTGTTTGCCTACTTATTGAAACTTCTCTCTTTCTCACATTGTCCGTATGTCGAACGTCCTCGTTTCAAGACGGATCGAAATGTGCCATCGGCGAAAGTAGTTCTGTTTATTTTCCAACGAACCGCCTGATGATACTACTATAAATGAGCCGTTAAACAGCCTATTCGTGAGGAAATTATTCTGGCTGATCTCAATCACAAAGCCAGTGAAATAGCACCGTTTGTACGACGGTAAAAAAATTACCTATCGAATCGCCGTTAAATCATTGATTGTTTATCATTCCTGCGTGGTAAAATATTAAGATCGGGACAATTTTAAACCTTACTTATATAACTTCATTATAATAATCCTATCATTCAATATGTCGAAACATTTTTTTGAAGACTAGAATGATTATTGGCGACTTAATGGAAATGTCTCATCATGGGCAGAACTCAGCTTTTTATATAGTTGTTTTTGTTTTTGTTCTGAAGAAAGCTAAGGTTGTTCAGAGTAGGCGGGGAAGATTGTTTGTCGCACCATTAGACTCAGGCGAGGCGAAACTCAAGAAAACAAGGATCAATACGTCAAAAAAATTATTGTTTGGTATTTGCAGGGCATCTTGCTTGTTTGAAAAAAATCCTAGCTTATAGACAACAAACCAATGACGCTATCAAAAAAACATCCGGCCGGGTTCATCTTCAAAATTCCAAATACGACACTATGCATCCTGACTCATTTTAGAGAATTTTTACACTGAAAACAATGGTGCGATTGCATTTTAAATTGGTCAAAACATGAAAATGTTATGTCGAAACGTTTGAAAAAACGCATTACGTTTTTCGTTGTTAATTCTAATAATTTGTTTCTTCTCTAAAGTAAACATTAATTGCCTTTATTGTTTACAATCTATCATTGTTTGTCATACTCGCATTATGAGAGGAAATCGTAATTCCTGGAAGTAAATTTTTTTTAAAAAGTACCTATTTGTTATATCCAGTATTTCATTCAAAATGAACCAAAGAGCATATTTTTCCGATCATCAGCGAACTGATGTGTATGACTGCTTTATTGATAGTTGTGGAATTGCGCGTCGTGCAGTCGAGTTGTCCTCCTAGAAATTTCCTCATCGCCCCAGAGTAAACCACAAAACGTTTATTCGTGTTGCTCGCAATATGAAGAAAAACAACGGATCACTTGCTGTTCCATAACCAAGAAAAAGAGCTGAATATTAAACTGTATGTTCGCGAAAATCCGAATTCCTCTTTCCGAAATGTTGGAAGGGTTTTAGGTTTTTCAAAAACTAAAATTAGAGATGTATTCCGGACTTGCAAATTTATATTTTAAGCCGTATCGCTCTCATCTTGTCCAGGGACTTCGGGACTCTGATTATGACAGATGTCTAATGTTCCTTGTACAAATGTCGATTTGGGAGAAGAAAACGTTCTTTCATACATCTTACAGACTGCTGAATCCACTTTTACCTTTAATGGTGTACTAAACTATTGGAATATTGACTGAGGTCATACTTTTTACCAGGCGTCGCCCTATTTTTAGACACCAAGTATCTGTTAATAGCTTTCAAATTCCATAGGATTAGAAAATTAAATACTTAGGCGTTATTTTGGACAGCAAACTCAATTTCTCTAGTCACGTAAATGTAATCATAAAAAAAGGGAAGGTGGTTACGAGTTACCTCTTTCCGCTTTTGTCCCACAACTCATGACTCAATTTCAATAAACAACTCCTCCTTTACAAAGTTTTGGTAAAGCGTGACCTCCTGTATGCCTGGTCCGCTTGGAATTCCACTTCCAGATCAAATTGGAAGAAGTTATAGTGCACACAAAATAAATTTCTGAGGCTGGTAACCTCTTCTAGCCGCCGCACTATGATTAGCTTCCTACATGAGAGTACAAACATGAGATTTATATACGACGAAACTAATCGGCTCACTGAAAACTTTTTCAATAAACTGATTGAGCACAGAAATCCTTCATGCCAAGAAATTGGAAGGAGCACAGGAGAATAAAACATATATTAAACTAATAATCAAGATAATGTATGGGTAAAGATGCGTATGTGTGTGCGTGTATGCAAACTGCAATCTTGGAAATTATGTGTACTAACGTGTATATAAATGAGCATACGATTCATATGTGTTTGATTATTAATCTTTTAATTTATTAATGTATTTTTCTTATTTGTTTTCTATTTATTAACTTATTTATTTCATTTGATTAAACTTAAATTGATTATCCTATTTATTATGCCAAGATGGTACTATATTATATTGTATATCATTTACTCCTGTGACATCGCTAAAGCTACTTAATTCAATATGTACCTGATTTCATTTTGCTTATATCCTATTTTTTGGATTTTTCTAATTTTCCATGAGCACAATATTTTAAAAAACCTTCTATATTTAGACTATGCATGAATAGATCAATTTTTGTAATGGGATGTAATAGTGCCCCGCCACTTCCCCTAAAAACATAAAGGAATGTGTTCTATGCAAATTTATTGCAAATAAATCAAATCTAAAATGAACCATTGGATTTTTCAAATGTTCAAAATTTTCAAACATTCAAAGATGAAAATGAATTCCATACTCTTGTCATCAACAAGTGGCTCACAGTATCAAGTTTGGTGTGGACTTAATTGGTCCTTATTTCTGCGGAAATAATTTAAATGGTGCTCAGTTCCGCAATTTTTTGACATAGGTTTTACCAACACTATTAGATAATATTGTTCTGAAACAACGACAAGGTATGATTCTCCTGCTTGATGGATGCCCCGCACAAAATTGTTTGCAGGTGAGACGTTAGGTGAATCGTTACTTCCGAGATAGTTCGGTAGGACTTCACAGCCCGATCGCTTGGCCTCCTCGGTCACCCGACGTAACGCCACGTGACTATTTTCTGAGAGGCCATTTAAAAAACAGTGATTACGCCAATCATAACCGAGCTTCCTCAATGCAAAAACTGCGGCAAAGGATAGAAAATGCTTATCAATCCATCTTCCCTGACTCTATTACACTGAGCACCGGTTAAGAGAGATTTAAAAAAAAAACAAATCTTCCCATCTTTACTCAAGGAAGGCAGTTCGAAAATGAAATGTGATTAATAAATAGCAAACCAAATGACTTTTTTTCAAACTTTTTGCCATAACTTTGTAATTTTGTACCTATTTTATATCCGATTGCGCAATTGTTTTTGGCATAGAAAATGCGTTAAAAGTCAGGATGTATAGGGTTTTAGGGTGTTGGATATTTCACAACTGAACTGAGCGTGAGGTACCCTGTATAATTTCTTCTCGAAATAAAAGGTAAAAACGTAACAATAAAAGCAGTAAAAAGAGCACCCTGTATATATATATATATATATATATATCGTTGTGTTGCTTGGCTAATACACTTTACATAAAAAGAATAATTAA
>NW_019392652.1:2246950-2340689 GCF_000648675.2 Cimex lectularius
TTTAGATTAAAAGATATCACGATTTTCCGACGCCAGGACGTGATATCTTTCAAAATCGATAAAAAGCGAAATTACTCTGAAATGGTTGAGAATCGGACCATGGTCAATATGAACTTTTTTGTTCATTTTAGGGTCAAGAATCTACTGGTGAAGTTTGTAGCACGAGTAGCAAGTCACCCTGTATAATTTGAGGAACACTGCAATATAGTACTACTCGCTCGACATCTTGAATAAAGACATAAGTGTTGTTTTTTAAATTTAACCTTGTACTTGATGTTTTATTACAAAAATTCAATATTATAGGCTTTCGACAAAAATAAAACAAACAAAATACTAGGGGGGACTATCCAGACAAAAGGGGAGACGAGTGGAGACTGAGTCCGGGACCGAAGTAAAAAGTATAAATATATAATGTTATAATATTAAAAATATTATGGGATGAGATCTCGTTTCTTTTTATTAGTACAATGTATTTTTTTAAATTGTTTTCTTTTTTAAATAAGGTCGATATTATTTTGTTTTGAAAAGAGATAATTCTTTTGTTTTTTGTAAAAGGTTTTTATTTGTTTTATAAAATTTTATTGTAATATTACTTTTATCCGTCTTATAATTATCCTATTGTTTCTGCATCTGCCTAACAACGTTAGCAATTGTAATTAAGTATACTTTTCATATAAGGTTTTGGGGGTTTCCTGCTATCGTGACTTTTCCGTGGCCACATCATAAGTCGCTGAAAATCGAATTCTTCGATATTTGAAAATATGGCAAAAAGAGGGAAAATGCGAAACGCACAAGTGGTTAAAGTAGCGGCGTATTGAGCCAAGGGTCATGTGTTCGAATCCCGCTCGTGATACTGGCTTTTTGATGACAACCAAGACTTTAGATTAAATGTATAATTTATTAATATAATGCGATCAACTAAGACTACTAAAAACATATATGGGACGATGTCAATACTAAATCCAGACAATTAGCACAAAGTAAATGATTACCTATAGGAGAGGACAATATTAAATTAAACATAAAATAACCATTGCTTTTGACAACAAAACATCAAATTACAATTAAATTACAAGAAAAATTAGAAAATTACATTCAGACGAAAATAAAAAATTACGTTCTGCTATTGCTAATGATTAAAAAAATTAAGCTGTAAAGGGCATTAATGGAAGAGAATTTTAAAGTTTATGTAAATGCTTCAAAAATAAGAATTTCTTACCGGTCAAAAGTTGTGATAATTTCTTTTTGAAATTCATTTAATTTGAGTTCCACGTTATTAGAACTTTTCGAACTTAAAAAAAAATCAAAGATTAGAACTGTTCAAATTCATTTTACTTGCTTTTGAAGGAATCGACTGAATCCGGCAGATTGGGGTTAGTGGACCATGCAAGCTGCCATAGCAACCCGCGTTCCCACCCTCCTCATATAAGTTTTCATTATCGTCAATGGCCCCTAAAGTGGACAGTTCCTTTTAGTACACACTCATGAAAAAATTCAAAAATGCATTCTTCCCTAAGCATAAGTTGTGCGATGAAGTACTCCGTAAGGTTCATTTTAAAGAACGTGTGGTTTCGAGAGTGTATTTAATTCGACATCGGCTTAATAAGTTTAATAACTGTGTGAAAAATGTCAAAGACCTTGTATGAATTGATAATGAGATTCTTAACTGAAATTATGCAGCTATTGCCTACCTGCCTTTGCACTTAACTATAATAAAATTGATCGTCATTATATCCCTTAGATAATGTCTTTAATTAAATTGTTATTGCTAAAAAATGCAATTTAATCTTCTCCCTTGACATTCCATTATACTAAAATTTATAGGAAAAAACAATGAGAAACATTGTATAATCTTTCAACATTTAATAGGAACCGTTTTAATAATAAAGAAATAAAATTTGGTGAATAAATAAATCATAATGTTATTACAAAATGTTCAAACTGTTCTTTCTGAAGTGCGAGAGGTTATTCGTTTTAAGCGATAGTTTAGTATGTTAATAACCTACCAACGGTTTGTCTAATTGCTTAATTCGAGTTGTTTGAATAGGTAGCCATCCTTGCAGTCAGGCAGATTTCTAAGCAGCGACAATTGTTTCGGCTTGCTTGTTTGCGGCTTTGTCGTAATTGTGATAACAATGGTTTGATTAACACGCTCTTTGTTGTTCTTGGAAGAAAAGTTCAAAAATAAAATTATTACAATAATTCATAAGTGATGTCGAAACTATTAATGCAGAACTGCTTTTTTAAAATATTACGGAACATGAATTGTTACTAATTGGTAAATAACATTGAAATTAAATTTACACTGGAAAATTTATTAGGTTTTTATTTAATTAAATTCATTATATTTCGTAGTCCGATTGATCAAATAACTTCTTTAAAATAATTAAACTTTATGTAAGGTATTGCTTGAGATAAAAAAAGTCATTGTCACGAGCGGGATTCGAACCCACGACCTTCGTCTAAATAGGTCGATGCTCTACCACCTGAGCTACCGTGACTTCGATCCTCTCGGACACCAACTTCAAATCTCAACCTACCTTTCGAATTGTCCTCCTTTTTGCCATATGCCAATGCATTTTTTAAATTATTTAATGATGTTCATTTTATTCTGTAGTTACAATTCACTGTGGTGTTAACATTCTCAACTTTCCTTCGTTTTGGGCAAGATAAACTTACGTTTTTAAAATTAAAACAAGAACAAGCATATATTGAAAACACTCAGCATTGTCAGTTATGTATATTATCACTGTCGACTCATAATAACAAAAATATGACGAAAGCTGAATATATCATCTATCAATTTCCTTTTGTATGATTTTGTTCATGCAAAATGTACTGGTCAAGAGTGATTTTATAATAAATTGCATTAAAAGGTTCATTCAATAACATGTTACTAAATTATTTTTAGTATAAGTGCTATCAATAAAAAATATGAATGAATAGTAATAAGGGTAGAATGGTAATAACCTGATTTTCACCCTATGTTTAAAATTTACTGAGGCAGGGAAAAAATAATGTAAAATTAAAAAAAGCTTAATAATGTGTGCGATAACTATGCTATGTAAACATATCTACGCTCAGATTACCTGTATAAAAAACATTATAGTAGCAGTAATATACGACATGGATTACAGAGTTACTAGATAAAGCGATGACGTTCAAAAAATTACGTTAACTACCTTTCAAAATATAAAAAGAGTAAAAAGAAACAGAGAGAGAGAGAAAGAGAGAGAGAGAGAGAGAGAGAGAGAGAGAGAGAGAGAGAGAGAGAGAGACAGAGACAGAGCTAAAGAGAGTGAGAGGCTGAGAGAGAAATATTGGTAAGTTGAGTACCACATTGCAATACGCAATTTTCTTTTAGGGGTGATGATTAAAAATTAGCCGAAGCAGAATATTGCAGTACTATAATTTTTTTATTTTTTAATTGTTTATTTTTTTTATTTTTGTTTTTGGTGGTGAGAGAGCCAGAACAAAATTCCCGAAGCGAAAATGTAAATGAAAGCCATGATTGTGGGGTGTACGAGCAACAAAGTCGTTAAATAAAAGTTGTTGTTATAGAAGTTCGTTATGACAAAATACAGAACTTTGATGCAACAGTTTTTGGATGTACAAGAGAGGATGTATCTTTTGACGATAAACTAAATTCTGAACATTAACACAACAAACCAACCCACATAATGTAATATCTGATTTGCCAGGTCTAAGTAATGTATTATACTACACAGTTTTATATGACTTGCATTAAGGACATTTATTTAGAATTAATTGGAAGCACAGAAAAAGTAGTTTTTTAAAGTAATTGGTTTGTAGTGATAGATAGATTTTAAGTACTGAGTCAATTTATTCTTCCTCGTGAATAATGAGTTCATTTAAAATAGTTTATTTTACATATTAATCGTTTAAATATGTGAAATGTAGCGTCCAGTATGTTTCATAGAATAGTTCGTTTATTAGTTTGAACGGTTAGATGAACCGCAAAATATTCCGTAAGTTTATATTGGCTTTATTATTGAGCTTTATAGAAGTCTTTTTTTGGACAGTGATAATTTGAACTGTTTTTCAAGTAGTCGTGAGAGTATTTTGTATTGTTTTTGTGAAATTGGAAAATTAATCATTTTAAATTTTTTATCAGTAATTATCAATTCTATCCAAGCAGCGCATAAGACGGAATAAATAGAAGTGGATGTAATAATTTGCAAGCTTCCTGGATCACGAAGACAGAACATTTAATTTTAATATTAACAAGAAACATTCTGACAAGTTGATCATCATTATAATACGGGATTTTATAATATAATATTTTAAAATTGGAAAGCTGGAAGATTTGCGAGTGAATTTCCGCGAATTAATATTAACTCAGAGATATTTTTGAACCAGAAAACTCCGTCTCATTAAGAAAAGTACCAGGACTGGAGAAAAAATTAAAGTTTAAACTTATTTTAGGTCAGAAAAAAAACAGGTCTAAAGGCAATGAGGACACACAATGGAATTCTGGTACATTTAAACAATGTATCAATTTTTACAAATAATCGATCACGTTTTTTCGTATATTTCTAAATGTTATTCCGTCTTTTTGCAAATGTACAAATAGTACACACGGCCGAGTACACTCCAGGCGCTTTAGCAGAAGGAAAAGCCTTTACAAGTCAAATTTATTCTTAACATATGCACCCCTTTCTCTGTTGGTATGTATGTAGAAATTTTATCAGACTTCAACTCAATCACTCAACATTATACTGGTATATCTTTCAAAGAATATGACACAATTTTGTTAAATTTGCTTGAAGCAATAATTGTTTCATAAATATATTATTGACTTAGATACTATTTGTAGTTTTTATCAGTCATTTGTCGTTTTGGCATTTTAAATAGCAGATCCCTGTGGTATTAGTTGTTATAAAACAGACAAAAAAATAATAAAAAATATAGACTCGCCATGGCACATACCTCGACATCGATACGCGGCTGGCTGAGCAAACCAGAAAGGATACGGTTAGCAAAATTAAAGAAAACGACGAAACAACTATGTCATATTTTCGGAGAGAAAATAACAAATTTCAAAAATTAAAAGTAATAGTTCAACATACAATTGGACGTTACGGATGTGGGATCACAGAGTTTGACCTATTTTTTATGGTGAAATCGGTGAAAAATATTATACAGGTTTCCTGGCCAATTCCGCCGGTAAAGTTTAAAAAAATTTTAAAAAATTCGTTATTGTTCTTTTGTTGTGCATGAATTTCAAAGAAATAATAATAAATAATAATGAAAATTTCACAGAGTTCCTTTCAGTGTTGAAGGAGACATTTTTTATAGTATCTTATCTAAATACAATTTTACCATTTAAATTTCCTGTTAAGCGGTAGAGAGAGTTTAGTGGATAACTCGTTGCAAGGCAAGTGACTTCTTTTGGCAAATTCGTTCCAACTATTAGAAATATTAATTGTGTATTACAAATATCGTTGATCATATATTAGCTATACAATTGACTGAGAAATAGAAATAGGACTGAAGGTATATATTTATTTATTTTTTACGAGGGTTCGCAACAGCAGAGGTCATATAAACCCTCAGAGTGACGTGTTTTTGAAAAAAAAAGCTTATTGAAATATATGTCGGGTTCGAATGCATGGCCGCTGGATTCGAACCGGGTCCTTTACCTTACAGTGATGAGCGCCGTGTCAACCCATAAACCGTTGCGGCCATCGACGCCCCGTTAAAGATAAGACTGTAAGATCTGGAGATATTCTATAGAATCGTAAGATCAAATCTTATGCACAGGACGCTCTCGCTAGCAGTGGTTTTTGAAAAGCATACACCTCTAATTACTCCGTTTTTTACATGCTGTCAACTAAGGATTTATGCTTCAACATTTCTCTTTTCATCTCGTTTATAATTTAAAATACTAATATATTTACATAATGTACTTTCGCAAAAGTATATGCTAAATCCATGTATCATTAAAAAAAAGAACTTTCCTAACGTCAAGTGATTTAGGTTTCTGACGACATTGAAACTCCATTCCCCACTCCAATTATCAAATATCGAATTGCAGACTGTCTGAATCATGTGAATTTCCTCCGCTACGACAAATCCCCGTGGGTACAAACCGAGTCTCCTCTCGAGAGAGATCCGGATGACCAGAGGGAAGTTGTCCTTTAATTCTAATTTGTGACATCTCGAAGCAGCCAGGTACCGTCGGACGTGTCGTGAACCATGATCACGAATGGACGAGACTAGCATGTTCCGGCAAGTAACGTAGCTGATATTATTATTAATGCCCCTATTTATATAATTAAGTGCGCCTATGCTCAATGGAATCTATATTGAGCAAATATTGGATTATTTGTCTAATTTTGTAATTTTTAATCGCTATCAAGTGGGACGTAGGAGACTTTTGCTCCAATTTAAACTACATTTAATAATCCTTTATAGTGGTTAGATGTTGTGGGCTTTAGTTTTAATACTTTGTTTTGGAGATTGATGTTATCAGGCCATAATAAATAGACTTGGAGAATAACTGAAGAATTGTGTGGGGTCACCCTCAGTGACACCAAAGGTGACACATCTAACGTACAGAAACAACACATCGCAGGTATATCAGTTCGTTATTTACAGATATTTTTGCAAGTTGTATACATTTTTAGTTTTTCTTAAAAGTACAATATAAAAGTGTTGTGATGTTTGTGGTTTAAAGATTAAATATAAGTATATTTGTATGTACAGATTTACTGTTTTTGTAAAAAATTGTTTAAAACTGACACAAATTATTATTCGGAGATCGTGAGATGCGGTCTGGTGTGACGTAGGTTGTAGAAAAACATTTTCTTTATCGTGCCAACGTTTCGATCTTTATTGAGATCATCTTCAGGGCCTGAGATTTACAAACATTGTTTTAAATTTAACAAATACATGTAGGATAAGGAAAAATTAATTTGTGCAATGCAAAAAAAATATATATATTCATTCAAAGTATTTGTACGCACTCAAAGTGTTTGTTTTCTGCGTAAAAACACTTTGAGTGAGTACAAAAACGTTGACTGAATATAAAAAATTCTTTTTGCAATGTATACATTCATTTTTTTCGACATCCTACATGTCGACTTGTACCACCATTTTCCACACATTTGAAGTGAAACCTTGACAATGGCCAAGTTGGTTAAATTGGCCATTGAAAGTCTATTTATTGCGGCCTAATATCATCAACCTCCAAAACAGAGTATTTTATAATCTTATAACGCAATGTAATTTACATACAGATAAAATAATAGTACTCTAGTTACAATAGGTTTGTAAATGCAATTGCAATGTGCAATAGTAATATAAGTTGTGACCGGTTATTAAGTCCAGGTCCATGTCCCAGCCATATAAAAAGCATGAGGAAACAACCCCTCGCCTCCGCGTTTAATAGCTGTAAAAGCTGTAGGGTCGGAGAGAAAGACGCCGAGGTAGGTGTCGGCAGGATCTCGAGGATAGAAAAAGGAATTTACGGATTGGTCTAACATTTTTTTCGTAAACTGGATGTACTGTTTCACGTTTCAAGTCCCGTCAAGTGAGTGCTCATTGTAGTTAAATTTAAAAGGTATATTTCACATATATTTCTATAAGGAATAAGTTAAGTTAGAATTGTTTTACTGTTTATTTTAACCTTTGTTTTAATTGGTTATTTTAATTGTATGAAATTAGATAAACCATCACACTTCTTTCTTTTATTGATTGTAATCCATAAATTAATTGTTAATTAGCGAACCTCCCGACTCAGGCTTAGCTATCTTCTGGCTGCCAATACTCTGTTTCCCGGATGATAGTCAAAGACTATCTGGCGGACGTTGGTCTTTTTTTATTATGTGTCAGAAATTTTTAGTCTGAATAAACCAGACCGGGGTTACAGAATAAACACCAATGTTTTTATTGTTAGTTTTACAGCAGAACTTTTGATTAGGCCGTCTAGTACTGAATTTTCTAAGTTGTCAGCAACTACAAATAATTAGGAATAAATATTATCGCAACAAAATGATGAAGTTTAAATCGATTATGTAAAATTACGCTTGACTTCGCCAAACATTTTATATCCTCTTTAAGGAAACATCATAGATTATCTACGCTTAAAAATTCACAACCAGATCTGTCTCGAATGAAAAGTTTTAACTAAAAGAATTATTACATTTTTTATACAACCGCTAATTATTATCATTCATTCTCCTTCAGTTTTCCAGTTTAAAATCGGCTGTATTTGTCGTATAATAAACGACTGATAACATTTTTCAAAAAGATTCATTTTAAATCGAGTAAACAGTTTTCGAGAAAAGGGGGACAAAACATAGCTTTTCTTCATATGGATAAGCGAGCCTGTGGATTCGCTTAATGATTGTAGTTTAAATCGATTACTTGAAAGTACCACCTACCGCGAGCTTTTCAGTTCATTATGTAGTGACATCTTGTACTAACTACGTTTAAAACATCCCAGCCTGAGACCTCTCATAGAAGAATTTTTATGAAAAGAAGTTGCAGCTTCAACCAATTAGCGGATGTAAAGTTGAAAATCCATTCAAAAAATGTTAAGTGCTGGACAAATCTGGGATTTTAGTATTTAGTAGAAGATATAAGAAACAAAATGAGTTAAAAATTGAAGGATCTTGGAGGGAGCATCGGATAAATATTATGGGGACCGACAAGCTAAATTAATCACATGGAAAAATTGCTATGATTTTGATCCGTTGTCTAATAAACTACTAATGATTTGAATAAAATAATTTGCAAAATATTCACAGTCGTTTATTCTATAATTCACAAAGAAGAAAGAATTATATTGTAAACAGAAAAGTATTAGCTTGTATAAATGTTATAAATTAACGGTTGTAAAAAAATTAAAAAAACAAACAAAAAACAATCAAATAAAATAAAATTCTTTTCCTTACTATATACCATACGAAAAAGATCTGGGAGACATTATTTTAACATAATTAGTGTAACATGTCAAAAATTGAAATAAAAACCTTGGTAGAACTCAGGAGTACTTTCGTGCCATTGATTAAACTACAATCATTAAAATTTATTATGAAAAAATTTAACAGCAAATTGGCAACAAAAGACATACTAATAAACGCGCAACACAGATTGAATTTTGTTTTTTGTTCAAAAATGTTTAAATTACTATTTTAAATATTTTCGATACCTACCTAGTACCCAGCATTGAAATTTGTCTATTGTCGACCAAGTATCACCAAATAGATTGATTAAAAGTATAATATTTTTGCACAATACAAAATGTACTACATAATTTAATTAAATAAGTTCAACTCTCAAACATTAATTTCTAAATATTTTTCAATCAAAATCTATTATTTGTTGTTCTATTAAAATTATGTATTTTCATCGATGAATTCATAGCTTTTCAAATGTAATTCAATCCTACTTCAGGGTAAACACCTACATGGGGATGGGTTATATATCTATGGAAACTTTTATTAAATTAAACTCAATCATTTCTTTGTTTATCGTGTTCAATTTGACAACTTCTGCGCCTTACATAAACTATTAAAAACGTTATTTTTTGCATTTCTAATTGACCAAATTACTTCTTTCAATTATTTATTATATTTATATAAGATCTTGGTTGAGATGAAAAAGCTAGTGTCACTGTGTGAAAATGGAATCCCGGTTGCACGATATTAGAAAATACCGCAAAAAGAGGGAAAATTCGAAATATTGTAGGTTCAGATGAGGGGTGTCAGAGTGGACCGAAGACCGTAGCTCAAGTGGTTAGAAAAGCGACGGATTGAGCCGAAAGTCGTGGGTTCGAATCACGCTCGTGATACTAGCTTTTTCATGTAAACCAAGACCTTATATAAAAAGAACAATTAATTGAAAAAAGTAATATGGTCGATTAGACCACTAAACATAATCGATGTAATACCAATTGTTTGATTCATCACTAAAACTAAACAGGTACAAATTTCGCTCAAAAAATTATAATTAACAAATACTTAAATTTACACAATTATGTTTTTAACAATTAATTTTTTTAAGGAAAGGTGTCTGTAAAGCATAAAAGTTCGTAAACAGCGAATTTTTAAAGAGCAATTTTTAAAAATAGACAGAAACGTTTAAATAGGTCAACGGAGATGAACCTCGGGTATTGCCACGACTATAAGGGAAGTGAGCCATTCCGTTCGTGTTATGCCCGATCCACTAAACCCACAATGGTAGGATAGGTCGTGTAAGACCGGTCGACTAGCGCAGTAAACTAGGGATTAAATTGATTTTCTGATTGTAAAACATGCTTTTTAAATCACCACTCAAAACGTAAAATTTAAAATTACACCACAAATTAAATTTAGCAATTTTTACCAATTATAGTTTTTTCAAAAAAAAAAAAAAAAAAACAGGCTTATTTCTTTTCTAAAAGTTATGAATTATTTCTAAAAATTGTGAAATGTACATTTATTGATTAGAAAAAAATTATATTTTTATGAAAAGATAGGAAACTGAACAATGATTAAAACGTCGACAATAATTCTGATATAAACATTAATTATGGTAAATGTTTAAATATATAAAAACATAATAACTATTTTGACGGAAATATATACGTGTGTCGAGTTGTTTACACAGTCTCTCTCTATTATAATGTGACACACACTTTTCTAGAAAGCGAAAGGTTATAGAAAAAAAGTTTATATGATAACCATCCACTATTCAAAGGATATAAAATAAAAGACATGAACATTCTTTATTGTCACAGTAAGATTTATGCAATTGAATATTAACTTTGTTTTTACAAATGAAATCTATCAAAATATTTTGGAAGATAATCTTTTTCTGTTATTAAGTGAATTAATACGTAAAAGTTTAAGCTTGACGTTCATAATTAATAAACTTTTTTGTTTATTTAGAAATCGTGAGATGCGGTCTGGTGTGATGTAGGTTTCAGAAAAACATTTTCTTTATCGTGCCAACGTTTCGATGTTTATTGAGATCATCTTCAGGGCCTGGGATTTATAAACATTTTTTACATATAACAATTACATTTTGGATGTGGAAAAGTGAATTTATACAATGGAAAATATATTCTATATTCAATCAAAGTATTCAACTCAAAAGTGTTTGTCTTCTGTGTAATTGTGCCATTCTTGCGTGTCGTGTCGAGAGTGCCAGCGAGATTTTGCTATTTTGTGTTTGGATTTTGAAGGGCTGGGGAAGGATGTCGGTATAGAAAAGACATTTTTGTATAAGGCGTCGGCTTTGAGGTGAAGAGCCGACGAAGGGAAAAAAGTGTTGGTAATGGTTCGGCCAGATTATCCTTTCAGGATTATATAGAAAGGGATAAATAGGAAAAGGAAAGCTAAATTGTTGGGAAATTAGACTATGTGAAAAATATTTGATATGATGATATAGGTATGTTATCTGTATTGAATTTGATTAATGATATTGGTGTAGCTGCGACTGAGTTTACATGTATCTGTTCTGTAATTGATGCTGTGTTTATCTCTGTTGATGTAAACCATTTCTAAGAAATTACGTTTATATTAGATTTGTTCTGTATGTAATATTTTTGGATTTTTGAAGTCGAAATTGTTCAAAATGGTGGGTAGCGAGTGCTGTAAGATTTTGATTGGGTTTTTTGCAATCATAGATATGTTGCTTTACTCTCTTGTCCAGATATTGAGATGTAAGACCGATGTAGGTTGCCGGACAGTTTAAAAAGTTGATCTTGTAGATTACGTCAGATTTATTTTTTTGTGGTGTGGGATCTTTAATTTTGGAAAAAAGTTTTTGCATTGTTTTATAATTTTTGAAAGCTATTTTAAAGTTATCGGACAAGAGAAATGCGTTTAATTTATGTGATAGGCCTTGGATAAATGGTATGGAAATGTATGCTAGTTGGTTTGTATTCGATAGACTTAATGTAGTATTATTAGTAATAGTAGATGGTGTTAGTGTTGAGTTGTAATTGTTGATTATTCTGTTAATTATGTGTTTAGGGTAGAGATTGTTATGGAGGATCTGTTTGTATATCTTTATGTTTTTGTTGTAGAAGGTCATGGCTTAAGGTAATCATAAAGTGAAGTAACTCTTTGGCCGTGTTTATTATTGTATGAAGGAGATGGTGAGATGTAAAGTTGAGGTAGCGATCTGTGTTTCGTGGTTTTTGATACCAATCTGTGATTAATGTGCCATCTGGTTGTTTTACTACGAATATATCTAAAAATGGTATTTTTTTTGTTGTTTTCGATTTCATGTGTAAATTGTAGGCGTGGGTGAAAACTATTAAATGTATCTAATGTAGTTTGAATTTGATCTGTGGGAACTGCTGTCAATATATCATCTGCTTATTTAGTGAGGAAGGGTAACGTGAAAGGAAGTTGTGGTATGACTGTATTTAGTAGATGTGTCATGATTATGTCTGCCAGTATCGGGCCTATGTTGCTACCCATGGCTAAACCAAATAGTTGTTTGTAAAATTGATTGTCGTATGTAAAATATCCGTTAATACAGCAGTGTCGGATCATTGTAATGAACGTGTTCTTTGATAGAGTTGTGTGTGGTGTTTTTGTAAACTTTTTGTATTTTTTTACATTTTTCTTTACGTGGTTTGCTTTTGGCTTTTGATTATATTTGTTTGAATTAATTTGTGATATACCTATGATGCAACAATTTTCTACGCAAGAAAAGGTTTTTCGCGGGAGTACCAATAATCTCACCTGCTACGAGATCCAGTAGAAAACTACCCACCAGGGTCGTTTTTGAAAATTGAAAATTCTATAAACTCACTGGTTTGCAATCTTTGCGTCAATAAGGAATTTATGCAGAATAAACCTAATTAAACAGACTGAAACATTTTCAATTTTTTTTCAGTAGAGCACATTCACAAGAAACCTCTTAAGCAAGATATGTTCGAACGTTGAATTATAACATTAAATTTTTTTTTAGTTTATGAGAAAATATTACTCAATGAGATATTGTGGGAGATAATAAAAATTATATCTTTCTGTCTAAAGTATAAAAAAAAGGACATTGGTTGTTTCTATTTTTATCTTTTTTAATGGCCAAGAAGATACATTTTATTCTAAAATAATTTGTAGGAAAGTAAGACTGACCGATAACTAAGATGGATTTTATAAATACTCTCAAGATATAAACAAGAAATATCCAATTTTTACAGTGTCTAATTCAAGCAGAAATAAATTATATAAAACAATCTTTTTTCCATGTTTATAACGAGCAGTAAAAGTTCTCATCTGCATTCATGGCATCCATTGTGGAATACATTTGCTTTTGTGCATTTCGTATAATAGCAGGCCATTAAAACCGCTTTAAAATGTCATGACCATTCAACAATGAGGATTCATTTCCTATTCAAAACAATATTATTTCATTTAATTACCTAGAAATTTATAAATCTTTTTAAAAACAAACCTTAATTTTGTTTCAATAATGTTTTATAACAAATCATTAATCAGGCATTAATTATTTTGCTTCAATATGTGCATGGAGACAAGAGGTATAATTGATAACCTGTACCTAATATTAGTGTAAACTAATTAAGATATTCACATGCAAATTGTATCATTATTTATTAAATATACATTTGAACTCAGATTTTACAAGACGTTAAACTATTTTTTTTCTTTCGTAGGCATTATTATAATTCAATCTTATGTTTATTTATTATTATCAATAATCAGTTTTTAATTAATTTTATCTAGACCCTCAATTTAATTTAGTTTTGTAAATGTATAATAGGTCATGCTAATTTCTTATGAAAGGCATGTAATTATTTATTGAATTTTTGTATCTGATTTTTGATGAACAAAACCAACACTTATTGACTTTTCCAATAATTGCAATTTCAAGGCCTAACAGGCACCTATTAAGAATGTAGAAATATGTGTATGTAGAGCCAAAAGGCATCTTCATATTTTTTCATAAGATGACCATTATAAACAATTATTTTTCCATTAGCTAGCTAATATTTTTGTAATTTTTTAAGGATGGTAGTAAAGTGTATTATTTAAACAATTAGTCTGTTCTCAGCGGTAGCTCAAAATTTAAAACGGCTACTAAAAGGCCCTGACACTGCTCTGTAATCTCCTAGCTCCCCATAAATTAAGCACAGAAAAAAAGTTGGATGGAGATTGTTTTCCTAAAAAAGGGTACGTTTTTACCGTTAGCCCCACACCATTGCTTAACAATCAATTTGCCTATTCATCCGCGAAAAGAGACACGAATAATCCGCTACCAGGGACGTTTTCAACGAATAAAACTTTAAACATTTTATCAAACATCCCTCAACGTTTATTCAAAAAATTTATCTATTTTATACAGAAATCATTCGGGTAGTTATTCTTAGACGTGCAGAGTTGAGCAATATTAAACGGAGATGGCAAAACTTTCGCGTGAGTCAAGGATTTCGTGCGATTCTGAATATGTATGCAGGATTGACAGATGTTTCTGTCTAACCATAGACAATTTCGGGTAGTTACATTACGTCACAGCAAAGCTAGAATTTTTACAAGCAAGATATAAAAATGAACAAAAAACATTAAATGACTTTTATACGTAGAACAAGGGAGTTTACTATTGAATTTGTTTTATGATTTTATTTACAGTGAAGGTTTTCCTTGTTCTTACAGCAGGTAAACTAAGTAGTAGTCAGTTCTCCTGTTTCTCCTGCCTATAATAAAGATACTGAAAGCCTTGATGTATCTTTACATATATTTGAAAAGAAATGACTTTTTGAAGCACTTAGTTTTCTTTTAATGTAGGGTATGTTGTTGCAAACATAATAAATTAATAAAGATAAGACAACTGTGTTATATTCAAACGTAAATGTTGAGAAAAATATACAGATAGGTTTAAAGCCGGCCAACTCATTTTTTAAGGAATATAATTTGTTGGTAGTAGGCAGCATAGAGGCTTGTATTTTTCCTCAATTCCTGCCTGTTGAAATATAATAATATATAAAACATATTTCGTTTTAACGAATATGCTGGGTCTGCAGTAATATATTTTTCATATAGGTCATGCTGATATCCACACTATTCATTAGTAAAGAGTGATCGATACATCTAACTTTTTAAACATATATTTTATTTTTTAGTTATAATGTGTAGAAACAGTTTTGATTGTTTTACCCCCATTGATTTCATCCACTGTGTAAATATTTTTTTTCTAACTATTCGTTCAGTCCCAATCGTATTATACTTTATGGTGTTCCAGTTTTTAATTTTGGCCTAAAGGCTGTGAAGGCCTGTCTTTACATTCACTCAACTTGCGTTCAGGTAATCGCATCAGAGTTTCCTGTTTACGCATTTTCAGGAGTTCCCTACATATATTAGACATTTTTAAACAAGCATCCAACAAGACAACATGAAGATGTATAAGTATTCAAGCATTCAGTGCTGCTTGGCTTTTTAAAAATATGTTTTTTTATATGCACCTTTAATCTCTTTTGCGCAGAGTTTTTCTATCACGTGGATATCATCCAAGAAAACTGATGGAGCCATGATCCAGTTCACAAGTTAAACCCCATCTTCTTTAATTCTATAATTATACGAATATTTATTTTAGAGGAAAAACAATGGCAATTCTTTTTTTGTCTGATTTAAAGTGTTGATTTGCAATAATGAATGTATTTCTCTACTGATTTTCATATAGTTTTAGCCAGTTTTAATATTTCTAATGGAATTGGTGAATCTAAAAATGAAAACCAAATACCATTCGAAACACGAAAATTTCATTTTTATAAAGCCGGCAAAACCGGAATTTATAGCAATATAAACTGCACAAAAATTATTAGAGATATTTATTCTATTTCTGTTTCATTAAATTAAATTAACCAATATATTCATGTTTGATAAATCGAAACGGAAATTATAAACGAAATAAAATTAATTAATCCTCATTTTTAATAATGAATTTACTTAAAAATAGTACACATAAAGATTATTCATTTTTTAAACAAACACTTTTTCTCGTCTTTTATCCATTTTAATCCAGTAGAATTCTTTTTACCTATAACGTTCATTTCATAAAGCCCGCTATTTCTCCTCACCATGGAGACGAATAGAAAAGATAGACCTAATGTGAGAGGAGATAGGGCTGACCGGCTCATTCTTGTTAAGAAAAGGTGAGAAGAAAAACGTGGCCCATATTAAGTTTTAAAATTGATAGTAAAGTGTTATCAGTTTATGTTTTTTTATTTTAATTTAGTTAAAGGAACATTGTACACAACACACACAGTAAGTGTTTCTGTTTGTGCATGCACAAGAATTTTGGTTAATTTTTCCTTTTTGTATTTTTCTTATTCTTATTGTAAGCACTAATCTTTTTATAATTTGTGATTAGGAATTTACTTTTTTATATAATTTGTGATTAAGCATTGATCTTTTTTATAATTTATTATTGCAATATATTTATTTTACAAGATGAAGTTTTTTGTTCTATTTGTTCAAGATTTACTGAGGTACGATCCTCCGATTATAAAAAAGTCAAATAATTATTACATAACCATGAAAAGACATCATCTTGATCCAGAAGTGAGAATGAGTCATCGAGGTCACCGGCAAGTGGATATCACAGAGGCAGTTGGCATTTCTTCGTGGTTTCCCAGTCGTTAGCACAATTTCGAAAAATTGGAATTGCAAATAGGAGGCCTGGTAATAGATCTCAGCGAATTACGGCTCTAAGGAAGAACAGAAATTTTGTTATTGCTGCAAGAGGGATCATTTCCATAGTGTCCAAGATGTTTTGGCTCGGCCTTTAGCGACACAAAAAAATCGTACTCGTTTCCGAGAAGTTGGCCACTCATTGTTTGTCCCTTTGTGACGACCTGCCCGAGACGAACAGCCCACCACCAGCAACTCAGATGAATACGATAGAGCGAGCGCCTAGATGAGAACATCATTTAGAATGCTGTTATGTTCACTGAAGAATCGCGTTTCTGTCTGTGAGTTCCAGTTTCTTCTGTTACAACTTTAAAACTAAAAAACTAAAACTAGCAGCCGGGCAATTGAAAAAGACTTTTTAACACATTATTGGGTTTGGTAGGTACTCAATTCTTGTAAGTATATGTTTCGTGCAGATAAACTCATTGAAATTATTTTCAAAATATATAAGCTATTTATAGTTATATTTTTATGTTGTCTTGCTCGTTGTATACAGCATTCATTATGCAATGATCTGGTTAGTATTCTGTTAATTAATTTCGAATTTTTAGTTATGTTTAAAATTACTTTTTCGTTTTAAGGTGTTGTTTTCTTTTCTAAATTTTATGTAATATTATAATGGTGCATGTAGTTCCTGTAGAAACAAATAATGCAATATCAGAAATACTACTGAAAGAAGAAAAAATTACCCGACTCCATACATGTAAAAGGAAAGTAAGATGTATTGAATTGAACCAGATTATAATTATATCTAAGATGTCATTCTAGGACAAGAAGTTTAAAATTACTGTTTCGTTTTAAGATATTGTTTTCTTTTCTAAATTTTATGTAATATTATAATGATGCAAGTAGTCATTTTAGGAGAAGTTTAAAATTACTTTTTCGTTTTAAGGTGTTGTTTTCTTTTCTAAATTTTATGTATTATTATAATGGTGCATGTAGTTCCTGTAGAAACAAATAATCCAATAGCAGAAATACTACTGAAAGAAGAAAAAATTGCCTCTCTCCATACATGTAAAAGAAATGTAAGGTGCATTGCATTGAACCAGATTATGATTACATCTAAGATATCATCAAGTAATCTTGAATTATATTAATAATAGGCTGAAACAGTGTTGCGACTAGCAACAGGAGCCTGAATGATTCAATGTGCGGTTTACCGTCTTTGTTCTCAGTAAGCATGTTAATTTATGAATCAATTGTCAAGCTTAGCAACGTAAGCCATGAGCATAAATTAAGGATAAAAGAGCAAATAGCCGTGCTTAGAGAGAATTCTGTTGTTTAGACCTACAGACTACGTGGCATGGATATAATTATATTAAAAGAACAAAAGAAATTTGCAATAGATGAGTAGTTAGGTGCAATAGGTCCAATAAAAGAAGTTCCTTAAAAAAATATCATAATGAAATATGCTTTAACTTTTAGCATAATGTGTGGTGATTAGTCGGTGATTATTCGAAAAACGTGAGGTGCGGTCTGGTGTGATGTAGGATACAAAAAACATTTTCTTCATCGTGCCAACGTTTCGATCTTTATTGAGAAGATCTTCAGGGCCTTGGATTTACAAACATTGTTTACATTTAAGAAATACATGTAGGATGTGGAAAAAATGAATTTATATAATGCAAAAGTATAGTTTTTATATTTCATCAAAGTATTTTTACTCACTCAAAGTAAAAGTCTTCTGTGTAATTGTGTCATTCTTGCGTGTCGTGTTGAGAGTGCCAGTGAGATTTTGTTGTTTTATGTTTATATATGTTGGATTTTGATGGGGTGGGGAAAGAAGGCGGGATAGAAAGACATTTTTATATGAGGAGTCGGTTTCTTTGAGGCGAAAGGTGCCGACAATGGGAAAAACTGGTTCATGGTTCGGCCTGATTATCCTTTCAGGATTATACAGATGGGAATAATTAGGAAAAGGAAAGCTAAATTGGTCAAAAATTAGACTATGTAAAAATGTTTGTTGTGTGGAATGTGATGAATGTTTTATATGTTATATTATATGTGTGTGATTAGTGACCGTTAATCGATAATTATTCAGAAATCGTGAGATGCGGTCTGGTGTGATGTAAGTTTCAGAAAAACATTTTCTTAATCGTGCCAACGTTTCGATCTTTATTGAGATCATCTTCAGGGCCTGGGATTTACAAACATTGTTTACATTTCATAAATACATTTAGGATGTGGAAAAGTGAATTTATACAATGCAAAATATATTTTTTATATAATCAATAAAAGTATTTCTACTCACTCAAAGTGTTTGTCTTCTGTGTAATTGTGCCATTCTTGCTTGTCGTGTTGAGAGTGCCAGTGAGATTTTGCAGTTTTATGTTTATATATGTTGGATTTTGATAGGGTGGGGAAAGAAGTGGGGATAGAAACATTGCTTCTTTGAGGTGAAAAGGTCCGACGAAAGGAAAAAAAGTTGGTAATGGTTCGGCCAGATTATCCTTTCAGGATTATATAGACAGAGATAATTAGGGAAAGCAAAGCCAAATTGTTGAAGAATTAGACTATTTAGAAATGTTTGCTGTTTGGAATTTAACGAATGTTTTATATATTATATTATATGTTTTGTGTGATGTGATGATATATATATATATATATATATATATATATATATATATACATATTTATATGTTATCGATATTGAATTTGATTAATGATATTGGCGTAACTGCGACCGAATTTTCATGTGTGTTCTGTAATTGATGCTATGTTTATCTCTGTTGGTATAAACCATTTCTAAAAAGTTTCGTTTATGTTTGTTTTGTGTGTAATATTTTAGAATTGTTGAAGTCGAAATTGTATTTGTGTTCAAAATGGTGGGTAGCGAGTGCTATAGGATTTTGCTTAGATTTTTGCAATCATACGTATGTTGCTTTACTCTCTTATCCAGATATTGCGATCTAAGACCGATGTAAGTTGCCGGACAGTTTAAACAATTGATTTTGTAAATTACGTCAGATTTATCTGTTATTGGTGTGGATTTTAGTATAATGGATTACCTTGATATACAAATTTACTGGTTTAACATGTGATTCTCACCGTTTAAACAACCATAAAATAGCGTAGAATTACTCATCCATTTCAACATTTTTATCATAGCCGATTAATAATTAGATTTCTTCACATTGCCCAACTCTGTGCCATTTTTGAAACATTTCAACATGTAGACGACGTGTATTTACGAAAGGAAAATTGTATTTTCTACTCCCTCCATGTCATGGCCATTACTTTTAAATCACAATGGCTTCTACATCACGTAAACCGCTGGTCGGGAAATCTCATGGAAATGGAGGTTGGACGAGGATGGCAGGCACATTTTGCCGGATTGTTTTTGCTGTAGTCCTACCTGGAATACGGGATCGCCCGTTGGTAACAACTTTTAGATAGGTTGCGCCTGACACCGCTCCCCTTCATGTGATATTCATGTGAAAGCTCGTTAACGCCTTATTGATCAACAATAAACTTTACAATTGTATGGAAATGTTCAATCTATTTGAATACTGGAACGGTAAATAGAATAATTATTGTTTTCTCTTACAAGAAAATGGTAAAATAGTTAATAACCGTTAATGTTTACTATCACTCAACAAAAATAATAGATTATATCAAACAGACACCGGTTGTATTATGTAAAATTTCTATTTTAAAAAAATAAAAGCAAAAGTATTTGTTATTCAGTTTAATAAAGGAAAGGTTGTAAAATAATTACGGTCTAATGTTAATGCTAAATGAAATATTCCCGTTCTCTAGTGTCTAAGTATTGCAGCAAATATTTTTTTAAATATATTAAATAAATCAAATAAACATATGTACGATTTTATTCGATGATTTTTTTTCCTCTTTAACATAATTTGTGATTTTCTATTTTTGGAATTGCTATTGGAGCAATGAATTCCTATCTTATTCTCCTCATACAAACTACAGCGTTTTATTTTTAAAGAGGTTTATAGCCTGGAATAATTCAAGATCACCAAAGCATGAACAATTTTTTGTGTGTCTGCCAAAACAAGCTAGGGCGAGCGTCAGAATGTGTAAACAACTACGACTAAACAAGAATTGCTTCAAAACTGAAGAGGGATATGTTCAACTTATTGCAAAAAATATAGGTGTTAGAGAGATTGAGAGAGGGAGAGAGAGAGATGAGACAGACAGAGTGAGTGAGTGGTAGGGAGAAAGAGTGAGGGCATGATGGAGGGGAGATAGATAGATAGATATATAGATAGATAGATAGATAGATAGATAGATAGATAGATAGATAGATAGATAGATAGATAGATAGATAGATAGATAGATAGATAGATAGATAGATAGATAGAGAGAGAGAGAGAGAGAGAGAGAGAGAGAGAGAGAGAGAGAGAGAGAGATTGAGGGAGAATTAGTTCGAAAAGGGATAAACTCGTATTACGCGGCGAACTGTTCTTTAGTTCTGCAAGGACCCAGAGCTATGGTGGTTTAGCGTATCTAAAACGCCGTGAATCTTTATGTTGGTAAAGGAGTGCGTTGAGACTGATATATTAAAAATAAAAAGACAGTTTTGATTATACGATAAATATTATTTCGCCTTCTTAAATTTATACCGCTTTCCAATCTTAAGTATTTTTAAGAAGCCTATAAAGAAAACTTGAGAATCTATTGCTCATTTTTTATTATTTTGATGATCTTTAAATTTTACGGTTATCTTCAACGTTTAGCCCTCGTCTGGATATTTATATCGCTTATAAATATTTGTTTATTACCTCAAACATTGGGTCCAAATGCCAATCCTTTTATTTCTTCAGATTTTTTGAAAATTTCTCGTATTTTTGGATTTGATGAAAACATGGATTGGTCATCTTATGCACCTCCTGAGGATATATAGTAGTCGCAAGTCATCTTCATCAAAAAATGTCGAAATTTTCCAGGTTGTCTTTAATTTTCGAAAGAAGGAACAAATTCTGCCTTATATGTTATTTCTTCATAATTTGCATCCAGTTCACTAAGGCTCGGAAGGTTTATTCCTTATTGGTTGTAAAATTGGGTTTTAAACCCATGGACTTTTGGATTGAACATTTAGCCAATCGGTTCTTTTTGTTTGTCGAAAGTCATTGAATCGCTGGTCTTTTTCGCAATTTCAACCTAATTCATTTCTGGTTCGCCTCTTATTTCAGCCCACACAGTGAGTAATTAATGAGCCAAACATAGGAACGCTCCCAATTTTTCAAAGTCTATTGTCAACTTGAAAATTTCTGCTTTGTTTAGAGTGAATAATAAAATTGGAAAATGTATAAATGAAAATTGAACTGGTGAATCCTTTCGGTAAAACAAATTATGGGATGTAACTTTATAATGTGTTATTAATAGATTGTTGCATTCGTTGATGATAAAACGGAAACCGCTTAGTTAGAAACTTGGAAAGCATGAAACGTTTTGTCTCACATGTAGAATAACTGTTCTGACTCGTCATCAAGTCAACCCCTTATTTGTGGTATTTCTATCAGTAATAAATAGCGTTGGGCTACATTTATTGTAAGAATATGTACAAGTTTATACATAAAAGATACATTGATAATTTGGGCAAAATTAATCGCATCATAACTCAACAGACATTATTTATAAATAAATTATCGTCGCAAACAAAAGTATTACCAAATAAAACTAATTTATATCCATGTAGTATCTAGTTACAAAAGGACATTAATTGTTTTTGGAATACATATAAGACAACTAGATTAATGAAAAATTTCTAATAATAAAAGCTAATGTTGAAAATCTTCGTGAATTTCAAATAAAAACGCATTCTAAAGAAATACACAGTCTTGTGGGAGTTGTTAATAAACATTGTTTTTGCCATATTAAATAGCAAAGAAAGAATATTATTTAATATTGGTAGAACTTGGAATATTGGTTACTCAAATATGAAAGGAATATGCAGTTCACAAACCTCTAAAAATATTTTGAAAACAAAGAACTGAATAAAGAAAATTAATTATTGGGAAACGTTGTTCTCAATCCATAATATGTTATAGTTTACAACTGTTCTTGTTTTCTTCTGTTAATACAAATATAGTCAATATATGTGTAGAGATTAGTGACCGTTAATCGATAGTTATTCAGATATCGTGAGATGCGGTCGGGTGTGATGTAGGTTTCAGAATTTATCGTGCCAACGTTTCGATCTTTTATTGAGATCATCTTCAGGGCCTGGGATGGCACTCTCAACACGACACACTAGGATGGCACAATTACACAGAAGACAAACACTTTGAGCCCTGAAGATGATCTCAATATAAGATCGAAACGTTGGCACGATAAAGAAAATGTTTTTCTGAAACCTACATCACACCCGACCGCATCTCAAGATATCTGAATAACTAGTCAATATATTTAAATACAGTTAATAAAAGACTTACTGATCTTTTACATATTTGATAGCTAGTGCATTATGGGATAATGATATGTCAACCAAGACCTTAGATAAAAGGTATAATTTAAACAAATATTATCATTTATGTATTTAAGTAAGTTCAAGGTTATTAACAAAGTTGTTACTTGTAATTAGAAATTCTACATATTTTTTTACAAATCATGCTTGCCACATCAAATCATCAAGCATTTTTTATTTCGTTGGAGCACCTACAAGACAGTGATGGAATTACAGAACCTATCTAATTTCGTTGATTTAGAGTATATTATTTAAGTTGCCTGTTTGTTTAGTTATTTGTTTGAATGAATGTATTATTTAAAATTACTAACTTTTCGTTTTACTTACGTTATTTCAACTAGTTTTCTTAATATCATACAAATTGAAGAAATACATCAATTTATTGTCAAACTTGAATGAACAAGAAGTTCAATTTTTAATAGAAGTATAATGCATTTTTTAATAATCACACTCGGACATTTGAATCAATACTGCTTTTTAATCATTACTTAAAAGGAGTGTAATTACAGTTTATACTAAGAGAAAACTCTTTCACAAAACATTCGGTTTTAATAATTCATTCATTTCTTTTAACAAATTATTTAAGAAAAAAGCAATATTTATCTGGATTTTGTTTGCCTGAATAACTTGTTAAGAGAAATAAAATCCAAATAACCCATGTTTTTATTTTATTGTTTTCAATTTTTTAACATCTCTGGATTTTTTACATTTATTTCACACACTTTTTTATCATCGTTAGAGCATGATGCTCTCGCAATTTAACTTTTTTAATTTTCTCGTTTTAGTACCGTAAAGTAATTTTGTCTAACAATCAGGATATATATATGTCATATTCTATTGAGCACATTACCATACATAGCCACACAGAGCCGCTTTCCCTATTTGACCATAAAAATAAAACGAAGTTTGGACGACAAAAAATATATAAAACATTCCGCAAATCTGTTCCTGACATTTGGCAAAAAATAAACGCAACAAAATTTGAGCGAGATATGCAAAAAAAATTGCAATAGCGCTGATGAATTTGGTTAGTTTCTCCCATTAGTATAGCTATTCTTGTTAACTATTTATTGTTAATATATCCGTAATTATTGTGTTTGTTGTTAAATACTAGTTGGTTTTTGCATAATTTATTTTATTTATCTATGTATTGACAACAAATACAGATTACAAAAATCTATAATACGATTATTTTGCCAAATGTAAAGTTCCAACTATGTAAAGGTAAAAGATAATCCGTGAGTGAACTCACAATCCTTGGCCTCCGAGTGGTGTCAGCAATCAATACTGATCATCACAGGTCGTCCGTTCTCGTCATTCCTCTTCAGTCTGGAGCTTACGACGAAAGCGCGAGAAAATGATGCTTATTGTGGACAAACAGCCTGAAAAAAGATCATAAGACGTTACTTTTTAAGATGATTTTATTGGGACGAGGGAATGGAGGTAAACAATTACCCTTTTAAGGAAAGATAGAGAAGTCTTTCGAACTTTTTCTGTATATTTAGGGAGTTGTTTGCCAAGGAAAGATAATACTTTCCAATAATATTTTAAATGATTTTGCAGCTAGAATTATTCTGTAAAATAGTGTATTAAAAATTCATAAATAATCATCTACAATACAAAAACTGTCATAATAGACAGATTCTGATCGGCAATATATTATAAAAATTATAACGTACAATACCAAATGTAATATATAATGTAAAAATTTTAAATAATAATCTGTATGGGAATACGAGGCAATGAAATGTATGTTTACTACAAACTAAAATTATTCATTTTTAGTAACAAGTCCATCAATTGAATTTGAAGATTGAATTGCGTGTGTATATTTTTGGCAATATCCTCTCTCGAAACCGTCAAAACAATCGTAACATATTATTTTCTAGTTAATTTAAAGTCTTTGTTTGGACCTTTACCTGGATGGTTTTAATTCTCATAAATTAGAAAATGTTAGTGGCGGGCGGTTTCAAATAGTGGACCGATATTCCACATATAAACGTTGAAATATTTTTTTTCAATTTTATACTAGCAATTATAGTTCCACGTATATTTATTTTGAATGGTAAAAATTAGTGGAGGGCTAAGTGACAAACAATCGTAATCTGAGATAAGAACACATCAATCACGTATTTTCCTCCGTAGATAAAATAAGATGATAAAAGATAACTGAAATCTCATCAGAAATAGATTTAGTTGATACGGAGCTTTCAGATAAAAATAAATGTTTTGGCCTTTATAAGAAAACTTTCCTCCAAGAAAGTCCATTACTTCCACTTATTGTGGAAATTGCAAGAATGCTTGTCTAATTCCACTTTTGGCGAACAGTTTTTGATAAGTCTTATCGTATTCCTTTCTGTAATTATTAAATATATCATTTTCCTAACTTTCGATATGCGTGTGTTCAAATAAAAAAATTAACAAATTTTGTTTTTCTAACTTCAATTTTTTTGCAGTAATGTTATTAATGTGTAATTACTTAATGTTTGCTCATATAATGAGGAACAGTTGTAAGATTTAGAATAACATTTATTTTCTAATTTAAATACTCTTTCGTAATACTAAAAGTGTTTCAATTTATAGAAGGTTCGGCTAAAAAATTATGTTGTTGGAGGTTGGTAATTGAGGTATATTAGATGGATGGACGTACATATACAAAACAAAACTGAAAAATAAATACATATGCGATCATCTTATTAATTATATTGTATGCATAATAAATGCTGATATTTAGAATGTCGGTTTTAGTGACTAGTTTTGCCAAAAACTGCTGAACCTAAACAATTAATAAGTTTTTTGCATGAGCTCTTATTTCAAACTTTGCAATAATTACATGTTATTTGTTCAATTTGTTTGAAAAAGTTGAATAAAAAGGAAAGAGGAAGAAAAAATAGAATCTAAAACAGAAAGAGTTTACAAATGATAACCTGATAAATAACCTGCATTTTCCGAATATTTTGGCTTTAACTGTTGTTATTTTTCGGCCTGACAAACAGGTTTCGAGTTCGCGCACTTGTCATATACCAAAAACGAAGGATTGATTGGCCAAAATGATTGACAGCCAAATTAATAACACTGTGACGAGAAAGCTTCCGTTTCTACTCGTAGTAAATCAAGAACCAAGCGACCAAAAATAACTCGAAAAACACCATGATGTTTTTAATAATAAAATCATACCAATATCAACTTGCAAAAAGCTTTTTTTTTAAATAGAAATAGGGAATGAATCATAAGTACAAAGGGTTTGGAAGGTGACTTAATAAACAGTCAACTTTTTCGAAAAATTAATCCATTTATGTTTAATGGTACTTATTTCGATTAATTATTTTTTATGGATGGTCTTATTTGAGATGAATTTTTTTAGAAAACTTAATATTTACCGATGAAAATTGATGAGAATAAAAACCATGTAAATTCAATTCATTCTAGACTGATGACAATTGTAGGGAAAGGAAGACAAAATGAGTACAACAACATCCAATTCCATGAAATTTTGATTTGAGGTTTTATGGGAACATCTTTCTTAGGGAAAATTAAAGATGGCGTAGGTGGAATATTTTTGTTGAGTACGTATAATATCAAACCGTGTAACGAAAATATAGGTTTAAGATGAAATGTACTATTCCAACACAATTACGCCCACAAACAACTAAAAACAAACGTGAAGTTGAAAGGTATACATAATACAGTGAACAGTATACAAGAGTCAATATCCTTTAGCAGTGTATTGCTGAATAAAGTCCAATGGTGATGGAAAAAAGTCTTCTACCATAAAAAGAAGCCCAAATGGATCGAAATGACCCAACTGGATTATTGTTTATTTTATTTTTCTTTATTTCTTTGGAATGATTTCATTATTGTTTTTGTCAGTGAACTAATTCCTTATTTTTTTCCGAATAACTAGTCAGGAATTGCACTAAAATCTATAAGAGGGGTGGGGGTTACCAAAATACAAGTGGACGGATTCTTAATGGTGAAATGATGGTGCAATTATTTACCTTCATTGTCCCATCCCTCGAGAAACGCGGTCAGGTTTAAAATCAATTTCTCCGCAACCTCGGACTAGTAAAAACCAGACGTTTCATTTAAGGGGGCGAACAGTAATTCAATTTCTGCCTGAATCGGGGGCAGCGATGGGGATGTTTCGCTAGGATGGTGGGGAGGCCCGGCGCCTCAGTCTTGCCACGGCCGTTCTGTGGACTTCCCGCAATATCCTCCCGTTCCTTTTGATCGCTCTTAATTTTTTCGGATTAACCGGAAGTGGGATTTGTTGGCAACGGTTATTTCTGTAAGTACCTTGCTTGGTTTTTTATATTAACTTTTCAACAGATTAGTTTGTAAGATGCTCCAGTCAAATAGTTTCTTACGAATATAGGCTACTTTAATCACGAATATCCTAAATTGTTATAAAAAACGTTTTACTTCAATATAAATATCTTTTAAATTTATACAATCTACACACAGTTTACTTAATTGCAACTCTATTGTAAACAATTTACTTAACAAAACATGTCCAGTTGTAGTACATGGTTCTTTGTAAATTTTACAATATTCAAAACAATTATTTAATTTTTTAAAATTTACATAAAAACATAACGTTTAATAAGTTAGCCCTCTTTTAATTTCAACGACATAAACACATTTAATTTGAAGATATCTTAAATTTTGAAAAAGTTATAGGTGAATTTAATTTTATAAGACAGTTACAGCTGGTACTAAATTCTAAATTGAACAAAATTCCTCGATTTACTTTAAATTAATTTTTTTTTTCATATGAAAACTTTTGCTAAAAAATATCGGGAATTTGTAATAAAAAGAAAACACAATAAAAAAATTATTCGATACTAATTCCTAAAAACTAACAGAAAGTAAATTAAATAAAAAAATGCGATAACAAGTTACAGATTATTGCATGAATATGCTCCTATGTCTATGTCTAAAGAGCCGTAAATAAAAATGTTACAATAATTCACCAGCATAAAAGTTTCAAAAATTATTTCATACTAATTGCTCAAACGGTATATTAAAAAATGTATACTGCCGTCTTAAAAATATCAACTACGGTTCGTCACTAAAGATGGCGAAATTTTGAAACGCGTTTGAATACCTTAAAAACCCGCGAGTAGAAATTAATCTCCTAGTCTCACATTCCTAATTATAATGTTGCATATTCATTGCACCCGAAGATATAGGAACATGCAATATTCATGAAATTATATATTATCTAAAATTTATGAAAACGATTTAATTACAGAAACTACTTCGATACGTAAGAGATATAATTCCAATTTTTAAATTTAAAATGATAAAATTTATGAAAAACACTATAGAATCGTAGGGACAAATAACTAATTCTTTAAACTCTCAAGTCGTTTATTAAATTGTTGGATCGTTTTAAATTTTATTGGGTTTTATAAATTGTAACGCCTCAAGCTAGAAAAATATATAAAGTTGTAATTGTTTATGCCATTTACAAAAATCTATGTAAAAATGTTAACGAGACAATGCGCATAGATATTATTTACCCAAGATATGGATATTTTGAATTTAGATAAAGCGTCTAAATTGCGTTTTTTAAACAAGTTAAAGTTTGTAAATTTCTCCAAATATTTTTGACCTGAAATTGCATTTTATTTAAAAATAAGTTTTTCGGGTAAATCATTTATATAAGCTTAGGTCATTCAAAATATCAGAACCTATTTACGTTACTTTACCGGGAGATTTTCTACTGTGGTTTGCCATGTGATGAACCTTTCATTTTATCCTTACTTTATTTGTTTTTCGTACTTTCTTGTCGTTAAATGTGACTGAACAAGCATCTGTAAATCTCAAAGTGCTTAGTCAGTGTAATAAGGAACGTTAAACAGTGACACAGACCCACTGAAAATGGCCAAATGCCAAAACGCTTCTTGCTGATTTACTCAGAAAACTCACGCAAACCAAAATGATCGGTAAGGATCCAATTTCTTAGATTCAAATTTGTTCAATGTTATATTATTTCATGTAAACCAATTTATTTAATGTGAAAAGATTATGATCGGGTTTTATTGTTTATTCACTTTATTAATGAGTCCTCACCACACCAAATCATTAAACTTTTTTCAAGTTTAATTTTTAAATGTTAAAAAATCAGAAATACCATGAAATCTTATAATTTGTTAAATTTGCTAATGTAAACATTTTGAGTAATGCAAAAAATTTGTTTATGGATGAATATTTCAAATGTATAAACTATTTAACATAATATTTATAATAAATAAATTATAGTTTAACAAAAAAGATGAAATTACAACACCTAACTAATTCCATAGGTTTAAAATTCATTATTTATGCCATCTATGGGCTTATTTATTTATTTGAACGATTATATTATTTAAAGATTATTTGGTAATAGTGAGATGCGGTTTGGCGTGACGTAGGTTTTAGGAAAACATTTTTTTTATTGTGCCAACGCTTCCAGATCATCTTCACGGACTGGGATTTATAAACATTGTTTACATTTTAGATAACACACATATATCATCATCACATCAGTCAAAACATATAACATATAAAACAATCATCACATTTCACACACAAACATTTCTACATAGTCTAATTCTTCAACAATTTCGCTTTTCTTTCTCTAATTATCCCCATCTATATAATCCTGAAATGATAATCAGGCCGACCCATGACACATTTTTTCCCATTGTCGGCTCCTTTAACCTCAAAGAAGCCGACTCCTCGTATCAAAATGTTTTTCTAACTCAGCTACCTTCCTCACCCCTTCAAAATCCAACGTATATAGACATAAAACAGCAATATCTCACTGGCATTCCCAACACGACACACAAGAATGTCACAATTCCGTAAAAAATAAACACTTTGAGTGAAGAGTTACAAATATATGTAGGATGTGAGAAAATGAATTTATAAAATGCTAGAAATTTTAGATTGGATCAAAGTATTTGTACTCACTCGAAGTATTTTTACGCAGAAAACAAACAGTTTAAATGAGTACAAATACTTTGATTGTATATAAAACATTTTTTTGCATTGCATAAATTCAATTTTCCACATCCTACAAGTATTTGTTAAATTTAAACAATGTTTACAAATCCCAGGCCCTGATGTTGATCGCAACTAAGATCAAAACGTTGGTACGGTAAAGAAAATGTGTTTCTAAATCCTACGTCACACCAGACCGCATCTCACGATCACAAATTAATTAACGATCACTAAACACCACACATATTATTTTAAATGAGAATTAATTTTTTCATTTTACACAGAGATTATTTAAATCCATTGCTTTCAGTACCATAATCACAGAAGAAAAGCTTCAATTTATTATAAAACAAGAATACAACATTTAGTTGTAGTGCAATGTATTTTAAAACATACTCCAATGTTTTTAAACAGTAATTCCTTTTTAATTAGCGTGCCTTATTACATTTTATACCAAGATTCTAATTTTATTTTAATTAGAAGCTTTGTTTAAAAAGAATACTCCTTGAATATTTATTTTTGTGATTTGGGCAACTACCTCTTAGCCAAACCATGCGGAGATGACCCTTATGCAGAGAAGTTTTGCCCAATGTGTCCTACATAATAGAAACTCGTTGTGCTGACGACTAAAGAATGGTTCTTGGTACTGGAGGAAGTCGTGTTTTTTTATTTTATATAAATATGTTTTATATGTTTTGTCCTTATGTGTTTTGCTATAGTGAGAGTATTTATTAGTATGTGGTGACGGACTAATAATGAAAAGTAGCGTCACCATCTCTCCATTAGCAGAATATTTATAAAAGTACCCCATCGACCTAATTTAAATTAGATTATTAATATGTGTAATTCTATGTAGGAATATCAAGTGCTCCACCGACTAATCAGAAGGAGGACAACGATAAAACGTACAGAAACGTACAAACGATAAAAAATATCTTCGTAAAAATGTACATGTGGAAATATACGTATCTAAGTTATGCATACGTTTCAAGTTAAAAGTAATGTTTCACATAGTTCCGGCTAAGGTTACGTAACATTATTTACAGTCAGTACGGCTTCAGTTACCACCAGTTTCCTATTGAACATTCTCTATGTGAATTTCTTTATTAAAATGTGTTGCTCGTATGTTTGCCTTTTCCTTTCCATGATGATTGAAAGAAAAATTGTTGTAGTACAGCACTTCAGTTGTAAAAGCTTTACTTGTACCAATGGAAAAGACACGACCATATTTCTTGTCATGAGTGGCAAGACGTATTGGCAGAAAATGAAAGGGCCTTATAACCGGCACCCTACGTTTCTCGGACAAATTATAAGAGATTGGCTTCAATTTCCGCTCCATTCGTTACTTCCAATATTCTCAGCAAGTTTTATGTTCCTATTTAACCTTTTATGTATATTAATCAATGAAAATGTTTTATATTAGTTTATTACATGAACAGTCTTTATTTTACTGTAGTTTTTGAAAATTTTCCTATAAATGTTTTCGTCAGCATCGGCCCCTAAAGGGAACCATTTGGTCGTCAATTGTGCAATGGGATCCTGATTTGAAAATTTCGACCGTTTCATTTTTGTTAAGTATAATTTTATTCTGTACACAAATTAATTCAATATTTGTTAAACAGTTGACCGGCGCTCAGGTTATACAGTACCGACAGAGCAGTGCTGTCTTTACGGTTAGGTATACCTTCGGCGCCGTGAAATTGGCAGTTCATCGATCCACGCATTTCGCTAAAAAAAGCAGTCCTTCTGATTTTTTTAAACGTCTAGCCTCGTAGATTTTAGGACGCCTTGTAGACAAAACCGTTCAAAAAGAACTTTTTTTAAAAATTAAGGTAAATATCTCGCGTTGCTGCCAACTAACCAATAATTATTAATTTAATTTTTGAATTAATAAAAAATGATGAAGTCGAAATTAAATATACATCATCATTTTCTGTCGTTTTGGGACAAATATTATTTCACCACAAGGTTGTTTAGAAGGTATAAGACTGAATTGCACAAGATTGAAACACCAGAGGTTAAGAAAGATTAATTAGGGAAAGATAAAAATATTCGTTGGTTTCTTATTTTACATTATAATACATTAGTTAAAAATTATTATTATTACATTATTTTCATTATGACATAATAATTTCCTTATGATCTAGGCTAAATACAGAAGAAAAATAAATTATTAATCTTCGTTTGTTTTATGTTAAGCGAAATATTATCAACAATTAAACTTAGTGATTACCATCTTTGACACGAGTGGAATTTTTGGGTTTTGCATTTCGTTACCAAGACGGTTTGGTAAGTATTTCGGCCAAGGTTTGATCTCAAAGCTACCTTTGAACGGGTAAGGTGTCAAGGGGAAAGGAAATGTTGAAAAACAAGGAAACTTTCTTAGTTTTCCAGGAAAGCGATCATATAATACAAGAATTTCTTTCTCACTTTACTCAGGGTTGGGCTTTCCTTTGATTATATTTTCATTTTTCAACGAATAATTTTATTTGGTATATTAAACAGTTAGGACAAAATGTTTTATTAAAGTCAGTGAGCAATAAAGCTGCTAACATGATGAATATTTTATTTGATGAAGTACGCCTGAAAAGTTAACCGTTTTTAATTACGTTGAAATGAAAAAAAACCTGTAAATATATTGTGTAGTGTGAAAAACTTCACAGACAATTTTGATTTTACTAATATCTGTACAGAGGTAACAATAGAAATAATAACTATTACTTGTTTTTGCGTCTATACGTTAAAAGCTTATCTTTGAACAATTAACTTTTGAAAATATAATTTCTAATAAGAATTATAGTAATTACGTGTGAAGATTACAATTTGAGTTGTGCTTTAATTTATAGGTATAATTAAAATTTACTTGAAAATATCGTTTTTGATCAAAATAAACACCCAGTTGAAACAATAAAATAGGATATAGATTATGTGATGTTATCCGAATAAGGACTGTAAGCTTTTATTAATAAATTCCTTTTGTTTTTCAAGGCCCAAAGATAAAATTTTATGAATTGCTATTCATAAAGTCTTTTTTTATATAATTCATTGGTCCAATGTTTAAGCTTTTTATTTTGTTTTTTATTTTTTAAGTTTGTCCGGTTGAAACCTTAAAATAAGTCAATAATGGGAAGTAAATTTTGGGGTTTTATGTATATATTTATTACTGAATATAAGGATAAAATTTTGCTGAACTACAGTTAGTAGCTTTTCTTCGTATATAACATTTTTAAAACATTTTATTAGTTTTAAAAAATTGTTTTTTTTTAGACAATGGGGTAAGGATAAGTTCTTGCAGTCAATAAGATTATATTCCAGGAAAGAAGCATGCAAAAAAATCATTGTAATCTTTAGAATAATTAATGGCAAAAATAATAAAGTTAAGAAGCTCTAGGGATAGAATAATAATTCGACTGCAGATCGGTTAGTGCAGAATTCGGCTACATAGTCTGGATCCAGCACAAACATGGCTGTTCATTTACTGCCAGAAAAATGGAGAAACAAGAGAAAATGGCCTTAGTTATTGATGAAGGCTTATGCAGGCTGAGATTACACTAACCTTCGCTTTTTGCCGGCAGAAATTAATCCAAAACCAAAAACGTTTAATAAGGATGCTATATTTAATATGCTGTTAAGATTAATGAGAACGGTTAAGTTCTTTCCTTTCTGAAGAAAGCAAATTTCTTTCAAACCATGCTTGTTCTTTTGCTTCTGATAGTATTAAAAAACTGTGTTTTTTTAATAACTATAATAACGCATTAATGTTTACTAAAATAATTGAAAATGTTTTATAAGCCATGCTTTCAATATTTAACGACCCCAAAATATCTAAGATGTTTTGATCTTTGCGCAACGTCAAAATGATTGAAGTGTTGCCGACAAATTATGTCCGTCAACAGATCCCATTAGTTTCCAACCATGGTAAGATCTGGAAAAAATCTCCGCATGAAGAAAGCTAAATATTATTTTGTTCAAAGTTATTTATCTTTTGCTGTATTCTCTTGGTGGAAAATAAATCCTCCCTCTCCTACATTCGTGACGACCCTCGATTGTCGTTCCTTTTACTTTTATTATTTCTACACATTTTTGTTTTATTTTTCTGATAAAAATAACACGTTTCCGTTTTATCATGCTATTTACTATTTACGTGCTATGATATGATAAAACGAATAAATTTATAAGAAAATTATTTTTCTACACCGTAACGATATTGGTTAGGACATTTCTATTTTTCCTTGATTATTAAGTAAAAACGTCATGTTTTAAGTAATTTTTCTAATTTTCTAAAAGTAATAATTTTTTTATATTTGTTTTTTGTTATTTAACTAACTGCTAATTTCATGGAACTCCAAAACTGTAAGCACTAAAAACTTAACATTTTATCCATGACTATTGATGTTTGAAAAACTTGATCGCGTAAATAGTGCCAATTTTATGTACACGGCCGAAATACCCCTATGCTTCTGTTTGATAATTTGGTATGAAAACTCACACGTACAGGAAGAAATGGGTTTAATTCGAACGGGTTTTGCATAATTGCGTACCAGCACATCTATGATCTTCACAAGTCCATCAAATCCCATAAAAGTACTAAATGAAGCTCGGTCTCGTTTTGAGAGGTCCCACAAGGGAAATTCTACGGCTGTATTAAAGCCGGAATGTGTTTCTCTCAGTTATATTGCGAGGGGTAATCTGCAACATACTTGCTTCTATATTGGGACGGAGGTATTCCCTGACCGCAACACGGCAATTTTCCTTTTAACGCTTCTCTTCGATAATCTAGGGTATTCAAGCCGAGGGAGAAGTTTCTGTTTTAATTATTGTTTTTAAGATATTGTTTTCACAGCGGTTTGAAAAGCGGATTGGAATTTGTTTACCATTAAGTATACGGTTGTGCCAAGAATGCTAAACCAAGAAATCAATAGTCCAACGCCATAGGTTTTTAATCTTCTAATGATTTACTTTAGGATTTAATTTTCCTTGTGTTTAGAATTTAATTAAAAAAATTAATTCTCAGATTTAGTTTTCGGTGCACAGAGCATTTGATTTTTTTTACTATTAATAATATTACGTTTCACATATATTTTAAAACAAATTTAACACACAAAATTATTTCATAACTGAAATTTTATGCATCGCTTAAAACTTAGTCTTATTTGACTCACAATTTTTTATAACGTCAGTGCTCACAGATAAAAGATACAATAATACACTGTTTGAACTGTAATTTCTTATTGTTGTTCATGTTCTAAACTTTTTTACGGTTTGTTTGTCCCTGGTCTCCGATTTTTGGTTCTCGTCGAAGATGATTATAGTACTGTTACTTTCTATTAGAAGAATAATAGGTGGGAGAAAAATATGTTACACTTGTACATAGTAACAACATAATAATAAAAAACGAGTTTGTAAGATAAGCATTAAAATACGATAATTAGAATGGTAATAATGATTGTCCCCAATACCATAAGTTTTTTAAAAACAAAGTTTACACCAGTAACATATTGTCTTTAGTTTTAAGTTTTAAAACATATATAAGCCTCAGTAAAAAATAAATAAAACCTTTTTTGGTAATTACTAAAATTTTTAAAATGAAGACAGTTACGTTATGGGTGACAATTTTCAGCTTTCTCAACTTTTAAAAAGTAATATTAATTGTAAACAATTTTCTCTGCATACATTTTTATTCGAACGGTCAATATACAATAACATGATAACATTTTAGTGTTAGTATTCATCAATCTCCATAAGAGATGTGAATTAATATTTCCGGTCCTTGAATTTTCGTATTTGAGTATGTTTATAACATGAACTGTTTCAAATTTTAAATGAAATTTACATTAATATTCCGCGCCTATTGGTATATGGATATTTTTACATTTTACAAAATATCGGACTCTTTCCTTTAAAAAATTAGGTTTAAATCTTACAATTACACCTCGTTTTAGGCTTTTTTTCCTATTAACTGCATCGTCTTTTTTTCTATTATGTAACGGTTTTTAGATTTTGATTAGATTGTGCATTTTCATTAGTAAAGTATAAAATCTAACGTTCCTCATATAAACATTTAACTGATAGCGATTTCTGATTTTATAGGTTAATGCTCTTAATTTTTAGTCCTGTATTTGTTTTATAATATTGTTCAACTTTACTTTTTTTGATAAACATAACCTTACTTAATCTTAACATCTTAACTTTAAATTTTTAAACATCTAACTGTAAAATTGGTTACCAATTCTCATTATAAATTTCCATCGTCTTCATTTTTATTTCTTTGTATTTTTTGTAAATTCAGCTCGATGTTAATTATTAATATTTATTCTCCATCCCTGCCAGTTCTATAATTTTCCAATAATTGTCGAACATATTAGTTTCTAATGATTTGTATTCGATACATATTTATTTAAATTTTCTAATATCTTTAAGATCCTTTTGTATTCAATTGATTATTCGGGGTGGTTCATTATTCTACAAACCATCACCTGCTTAAACAGATTCTTGTACAATTTACGTAATATTCTAACTAATAATGTTTCTTAGTAAGCACTCGTGAACACGTAGTTCAAATTGCAATCCACCAAACAATCGTGAGCCCTGACAGTGTACAAAACTGTATCAGTCAATGATCGACTAAGTTTCAAGGCTACGATGAAGAAGAGCCCCTTCATTTTCAATAAAACAACAGGAGTTCTGGTATCAGCGGATGGTATACGTTGATGAATCTTTTTTACTTTGGAGATCCAATTTTTTTTTTTAAGAACACACTATGTTTCCAAACGAAGACCAGTCAGAGAAGGACTTTACTATCCGCACCTTTCCTCCGCACGCCTGTTCATACTTTTCGCTTCATGATGAGGCACCCGAATAAATTGTTATATTAATTTTGTAGTAATGAACAGCACAGATAAGCTCAAGAACACACAATCTACATTTTTACACCATGCAAACCAAATTATACAAAGCGAAATACATTTGAATTTATAATCCGTATCCATGTTGACTACAGGGATTAGTGTATCAAAATCATATGTTGTCTTATTGTTTGAATAACAATTTATGGACGAAATAAATTTTTTACAAGGGTTCGCAAGAGCAGAGGTCATATAAACCCTCAGGATGCCTATGCTTTTGAAAAAAAAATTCCATTTGTAAGTATGCCGGGTTCGAATGCAAGGCCGCTCGATTCGAACCCGGGACCTTTACTTTACAATGATGAACGCCTAATCCGTTGCGGCCACCGACGCTCCAATAAACGTGTTATAAAAAAAATTATAAAATCTTTACATAATAAGTATCACGGACAAACAAATTTTCATTTATCTTAATAAGTAAGAAAAATGGATTTAAATGTTGCAATCAGTGTTAATACTAATTAAATTAAACTATGTCGTTATCTCTGATGTCTAAAAGTCTTTTTTTAATATTTATTAAAACGTGTCGACAAAGAATGTGACAAGGCACTTTCATTATAAATGCAAGCATTCATTATAATACATCACTGTCTTGTAATTGATTTCCTGATTCTGACAGGGATGAGGCAGAACTTTCCACCGTTACAAGTCTTATAAACAGGCTAAGAACTTGATAAAAAGTTTAACAGTGTTGTGCAATTTGAAAAAACCTGATTTAAAATATGAACTCATGTTATTAAATGGAACTTATTTATATAACTACGGAAAATTTAAATATGTGTTTCAATTTTCGCAACGGTTATAGATATTTGAAATTACACAAACTGGATTTTTGCTCAAAGAAATCAGTTAAAGACGTTTGACTGCAATTTGTACAGAACTATTTGTGTTCGTAGTTAATTCCTTTACAACCAAGAGATAATTACAATGAATAAAATACGTATAAGGTTATCTGTTTATTTTTTTACACTTTTGCACCGTTAAAATTGTGGTGCAAATAAAGAAAACATTTGTTCAGAGATTAGTGACCGTTAATCGATAGTTATTCAGATATCGTGAGATGCGGTCGGGTGTGATGTAGGTTTCAGAAAAACATTTTCTTTATCGTGCCAACGTTTTGATCTTTTATTGAGATCATCTTCAGGGCCTGGGATTTACAAACAATGTTTACATTTAACTATTACATTTAGGATGTGGAAAAGTGAATTTATACAATGCAAAATATAAAAGAAAGAAGCAAAGAAAACATTGCTTAACACGAAGTTCGATCAGACTAATGCATTTTAACACAAACACATTTTCTTGCTTTCATCCTGGTTTTATTATTTTTGTTTAATCACGATTTGTTATTCCAACCAGTTAAATGTATTTTAGATCTGTAATTTTTTGTAATATGTAAGAGTATTTTAGGTTCAATGTATACTATTGTTGTTTATTGTGTGACCTTAAACCATCTATTTAATTACTAATCTGTAGTGCTTATTATAGAATTAATTATATCAATTGAAATGTAATTTTCCTCATTGTTTAAAAATTTGTTGAAAACAGTTGTCTTTATTATAGCTGATTTTTGTGATGCGTTTTTGCTTATGTTCGTTTTCTCAATTAAGTAGGACATAAATTGTTTTAATAGGCATATTTTAGAAACTTTTTTTTCATTGGTTATTTATTGTAGGAAATTACAAAGAAAAAAAGATAATTACTTAAAGCAACATAAAACTTGCTACTTCACGTTAGCTAAAAGTACGACAATCGCTGAAAACAGACATTTCTGCTCTTTACCTATTACTTATCAATAGAAGTTAACATTTTCAGTTGGATCTGAATGTAAAGATAATAGGGTGAACCGGAACACAATTATATTCCCGATGTCTGGGCAAACAAGTACGTTTCTCCGCATTATTTTTGGAAATGTTAAATGATGTTACTCTTCCTAACTACCTGAAACGGAAGCAATATATCGTTAGTCAATCATGCTAAGACTGGAATCAACCTCAGCCGAAAAGGAAAAGTGATTCTATTCACTTAACATATTATTTTTCATTGTTTATATTTTGTCAAAAGCACGCATTAATTGACCTCATCTGTATGAATACAGCAGCATTTCTTCCCCTGCAAGTGTTCCCCTTCACAGGCAAATAATGTGCCGGGCCAGGGCTGGATCAACATACCGGAATAAGACGGGCGAAATAAACGTGGGGGACATGTAGCAGCCAGTGGAATTTATTCCTAAAATGCTGCACCATAAATCCATATTGACAAAATATCTCTGGTGACAGAATGGGTTACAATAATGCTATAACCTGATACTCATAAAAAATCGTTGCGGCTGAAAAAACACTAAACTTTTTATATATAAGACCTTTTTAAACATATTCCGACGGAGGTAAGATTTTTGTTTGTTCCTCTATAATCATAGGAATTTAATAAAAAAAGTACGCAAACTCTCATCAAATGATTATTGATATAATTTTTACTACATATTTTTTAATAAAATTTTCTGTATTTTGGGTAGAATCGTTTAACAAAGTATTACCTATGTTCAGAGGAAAGTATTACCTAAATGATTACCTTTCATATTATTTCTCTCCATCAGATATTGAATCCTAAAACTCATACGGTTTATTATACTTATTTTTTTTAAAAATAATTAAAACGCTTTGTATATATTACTAAAATTGAGGAGGGTTCATTTTTTTCTTTTTTTTACGCGGGTTCGCAACAGCAGAGGTCATATAAAACCTCAGGGTGCCGGTGTTTTTGAAAAAAGCCCATTTGTAAGTATGTCGGGTGGGCCGCTGGATTCGAACCCGGGACCTTTACCTTACAGTGATGAGCGCCGTGTCAAAGATAAACCTTTCGGCCACCGACGCCCCTGAGGGTTCTTATTAAAATTACAAATAATTATTAAACAATACGAAATTACCAGGACGCCCCAACCTCCCGATTTATTATCCTAACTCCCGATTACCTCTAGTTCCATCCCTAAAAGAATGATTAGCAGCAATAAAATACACGACTGAAAGAAAATGTCAGCGTCGGTGGTCCGGATCGATAGAGAAACTCTCACGTATCAATTGCAGTGTTGTTAGGTGGTCGTAGGAGGATCTAACTCGTACTAAAATGGGTCATTCTCACCCGATTAATGATAGGCCATGCTAGGACGCACACCGACAGTTACTTTTGTGCCAAAGCCCGCATATTGGTCCGTCATGCAGAGAAAGGTTGCTCGATTAGACCCACCTAATTGAGGGATGGAAAGCGTGTAGAATTGTCGTCCGATATAAGAATTGTGCTTAACCATGGCGCCGAGTATCTGGGTCCACTGTTCCATTTTTGGAGGAAACAGGGTTGTTTTATTCTATATTGCTTTGTGTCCATAGCATGTGTTGAGGATGAACGTATTTATTAGCGTGAACCTGCAAAATAGGAAGGCCTATGTTGTAATATTGAGAACCACATCGGCCCTCAATTACGCTAACGTTATAATAGGCTTAAATGGTGATGGAGGACTAACATGTGCTCCACCAACCTAACTGAGAAATGGCATGTAAATTGGAAAGAATGTTTATAAGAATTAAAGAGAGTGTGATTGGGCTTGCAATAGGAACTGCATGCGTTTAGTTATGAATTGACCTAGCTATTGACCCGGAACCCATTCTTGGTTGGATGGATAAACCTAGATTCTACCCCGTCTGTCAACCTCCAAGATAAGTTATTCATGAGACCTGATGATAATTTATTGTAAATTACAAAAGCAAGAATTGCTTATTGGTAATCCTTATACTTGCTACTTTTTAAACTCTGAAAGCTAATTCCGATTGTTTTTCAAACCCCAATAATAATGGAATAAGTATTTGAGATCGCCATCAGATGCAAAAAAGGATGTTGAGTTTTTTAATGTCAAAAAATTTCTCTTACTTTTTTTCAAGTTGTAAAAGCTTAAGGAATGAAATTTAAAAAAAAATTTATCTTTAAATAATTTTCTAATAAGGGCAATGTTTAATATTTAATAAGTAATATTCCAACAAGCAAGTAAAGAGTACCTTATATTTTAATTCATTTATTAACATAAATTTTTATATAAACAAATCAATAAAAATTTAAAAACTAAGTGGATCATCTTTTAGTTTATAAGAACGGTAAGTTGTGTATGTGAATAATATTTTATATATATATTTGCTACAGGTTTGTTTTAAATGATTTATATTCTTCGGGGAAAAATTGTTTGTAAAAAGTGTCAAAAGTGTTCAAAAGCGGCTTAATTTTTCATTCATGTTTAATATATATCGGCCTTAACTATTCAATCGTCAATCATTATTTGTATTTTTCATTCGACATTTGTAACAACAAAAACAAGAAATAAACTCTTTCCGGATCAATACTCAAGGTTTGTCCTTTTACATTACTTATTCCACAAGAAGCTGTTTCAGAGCTGTTGTTAAAGATCCTTTTAAAGCCTTTTCTCTTTGTTTTATAAAACAACAAAATTTTAAATGGAGGCTTGCTTTCATAAGAAATACAATAAATAATCAATTGAATACTGATCAAATATCTATTACATTAATAATAAAATTACCAATTTACTATTTTATGGCCCTTTTTATTCACCACTGCACTATTTGTTTTAATTTAGTTTTATATTTATAATTATTAATTATTTGTCCAAAATATCATTTTTGTTGTTATTTAATTTATAATTAACTTAGTGTCGATTATTTTTTGTCATGTTAGTAATCAATTATTGCTAATATTTATATATTTATTTTTAAGGTTTAATTTGTATATTTCTTTTCAGATAATATTTGTGAGTATATTTTTTGTTTATGTTGTCTATGTGACAAATTGCGCTTTTGAATTGTTTGTCACTCGGTTGGAAGAAAGTATTATTGGCGAAACGACAGTTCTCTCACTTCCTTATTGATAAGGGGCGATTAACGAGATTGTAGGGCGATAAGTGAAACGCTTTATAAAACCCCAAATAGCTACCAACTTTTAGGGATTTATCGTTCAGAGATGCGATTATCTGATACGTAACATTAATCTATTTTGTAACAAAGGCGATCAACGAAAAGGGATTTACAATAATTCATTTGACTTTGATCTTTTGACTGTTGGACAAATTTGAAATCATTTTAGCAATTAATCAAATACAACTAGGAAAAGCTAGTCTAAATATTAAGCAATCATGAATTTAACAAGATATTTTGGTTTATAATAAAACGATAAGAACGTTTTTGAGTTGCAAAAGCTACCAATCTTAATTAATTAAAATAATTTAGCACTCATTAATCAATAAATTAAAAATTTCTCTTGTATTTAAAGTGTGTGTGGTTATTAGTGACCGTTAATCGTATAAATTCACTGTTTTCCACATCCTACATGTATTTGTAAAATTCAAACAGTGTTTATAAATCTCAAGGCCTGAAGATGATCTCAATAAAGATCGAAACGTTGGCCCGATAAAGAAAATGTTTTTCTAAAACCTACATCACACCAGACCGCATCTAACGATTTTTATTTAACTTTTATAGCGTCCCTAAAATATGGTCGTTTTTACTTTCACCAATTAATTTATTAGTATATATACATGATTTGATTTTAATATTGCAAAACAAATGAACAAAAAGTAGTAGGATTTGGACAGATTTTGACAAAAATGATCCAACTAAAATTCGTTTGTTTTTGGCGGTTTTTTTTTTAAACTTTAGTTATTTTAATTAATAGGGCATGTCAAATAAATTGCAGGTACTATTATTATTACGTATTTCTTTTTTGTATTGAAAATTTCTTACTCTGATGTAAAAGTATCATAGAACTTCTCTTCGAGTGCTATCGAGGACAAGGCCATTGCAGACACAAATGCGTGCAGTTTTGACCTAAACACCCACGGCCTCCCACTTATTCCTAAATATATTATTTCTTATGTACATACAATTCATTCAAGTACACAATGTTCCCTATCATTCCTCATGCATGCACTAACGGGAAAATGTTGTAGGTGTGTTGGTTGATGAGGTGCTTCATATTCTGCGATCAACACCCATGTACAGCACACACATTCACACCTATAACAGTCTCATGAAAAGTTAGCACAATACAAGCCAACAAACTTGTTATATGTACAATAATAAGGTTACTTCCTATTAATAAAAACGTACATACTTAGCTCTTCTAGATTCTTTCATAAATTCAAATTGTGTTCCCAAAGAAACACTGCAGTACACAAGGACAGACTCATATCGGATATGGGACAAGGAATGGCACCCTTCAATTATGTGGGAAACATCGAACAACCTTTCTCATTGCTTTAACCGAAAAATAATTGTCCGTGTGACAACCTCGCATGTCCTATTCCTTTTTAGTTCCATGATCCTTCGTCTATGATTCTTCCGAGCCACTTATTTACTGGTGCTCTTGATACACGGGATCTTGATTCAAGCTGTAATTACGTTTTTCAGATTCGGAGGTGAGATGTTTCGGCTTTGGCCGCTTCGTCCAAACTTTCGGTATCCACGTCGCTTTCAGATGAATATTACCGGGTCCCCGAATACCACCACCGTTTTGCCGAGATGCTCCAGGTCAGTGAGTTTCTTGACCATGATCCCTGCGAGAGGGCCCATGCGAAGTCACCCTAGGGGGCATGAAGTAAGCAGGGCCCCTTATCTACTCGAATTATTGCAAGCACGTGCCAAATCGAATACAATTATATTATTAAAGTTGTTGTTATTAATATTGTTCGAAAAGACGAGGCGAAAACCGAATTAGCTCGATCTAACTTAAATTCATGTACGTTGGCCATTGAAAGAAGATGGTAGATGAATTGGCTAACTCAGTGAGACGTAGAGAAACGCAGGACAGAATTTGCCGGTTGTCAACCTCGAGTAACGTTCCCAGTGTCATCTCCCCCCTCACTACCGCTATTAAACATACTGCATCCAAGCATGGAGTGTTCAACAGGTCCATGAAAATCAAAAGGTAAAATGAATGAACACCAAAAGTGTAGCCAGAAGGAATTGCTTTAGAGGAGGAGAGAGAACTTTATCGCTCACTGACATCTGAGATAAATCCTACACGTCCTGGGTATATTCATTGTGACTCTATTTGTAGGGTATGCTATAAGTAGTATGAAATTGCCTCATTTTATATTTTCAAATCTAGGCCATAACCTAGGGTACCAAAAACACACTGACAAAAGAATTGCAGTAATCACGGTCAACAACTTACTTGGTCTTGACAAAAGCATCAAGTCAAATGCACTGAAGGGTTTTACAATACACTAAGCTAGCAGTCAGCACTGCTTGACAAAAACGAAAAACCTGCTTATTTTCATTGCCTTCATCATAATTTTACCTATAAACGAAGAGAATTCCAAGGTTCAAGGGTTAATCCGGTGCCCAAGTTATTCAAATATTCCGCTGTACGATTCTAGAAATTTTTGGATGTTATATCATCTTACTGAGCGTTCTGAAGTAATATTTGCTATGAATTGGAAGTGCCTATTTTTTTTAGATTTATAATGAATCATTACAAGATGGAAAATTTGGATAGTAGAATTTTAACCGTTTTGATTAAATCTAACTTTGAGAAAAGTAAATTATTGGGAAAACGATAATTTTCCCCCTTGTTATAAAGTTTTATCGAGTCGATAAGTGCAAGATTTTGCCAAGTCGGAAAGCAGCTACAAAAGAAGCGATTATCTGAAGAATTATATTAATTTATTTTGAAACAAGAGTTACCTTAGCAGGCGGTCAAAGGATAACGCAATTAGAAACGTCTGTGGGTGACGGTGTTGAAAGGTCGGTAATGGGTAAAATCGTGGGATGGGGTAGGACCGACCCCTTCGGCTAAAGTTATTAATGGGGCCACCCTCCATCCAAATCCATTTATACTTCACTCAATTTCCATTTGGCCGCAAGTTTAAGCTGACCGGTAGCACCCTTACAGACAAGTCAATACGGGGCATATATTGTTTCATACATTTCGGAGCAGGAAACAGAAGACGGTTAATATAACCTTAGCCCACCTATTCGTTTTCTTCGATGAACTAATATAAAATGTGTTCATTTTTTCCTCTGATGTACAACAAAGGCGAACATATATTACAAATACGATGCAGGAAAAAAGCAAAACCCCATGACAATCGTTCACACTTTTTAAATAGTATCTGCGTTATATAGATGTAAATAAACAAACAACATTATATACGTATATGGCTTGCATTCAGGTTTTAATTAAAAAAACAATCGAATCACCCTCATTCTTTCTGAAATGTTATTTAACCATAGAATCATTGCCATCTACAGTCTGGAAATAATTTAATCTCAATTTTTCAACAAAACACTAGTTTTTACGGGGCTGACAACACAAGTAGTTCATTCACTGGAGATCCAATGCTTTTATATAAAATTTTACTGTATTGATTAATTTTTTCTGGGTAATTATTAATTAATCAATTACTATAATACATAAGTAAAAATAAATGAATAATATAATAATAAATAAGTGAACATAAAATATGTAGCATTAAACGATTAGTCTCTTAGTCCATAACTTTTTTTATCATTCTAAATTAATTTAAACATTTTTTAAATATTTTTTTACTAAAAAAAAAAAAATACTTTATAGCACAGCTGTTAATCAACTTTTCCCAGCTGCCCGGTCGTTACTGATTTTGTCTCGGTCTGTTTACCGAGTGGAGTGGGTCAAAAGCATTCCGACTTCACGCCTACATAGTCCGGCTATCCATCAACGGAAAACAAGGGTCCATCCACTCGCCAAACCTTTAGATACCGCTACAAACAATTAGTGGAATTTAGACACAATCCAGCTTAAAAGACGGTAAAAAAACGACCACGTTATAATAAGTGATAAACACCAAAGAACCAAATTAATCCGTTGGCCTAGGACAGAGAAGTACATGACAAATTTGGGAAAATAAGTTTTACAAGTTTTATGAATAAACATTTACTTTTTCCTCATAAGTAAAGTTGCAGAAAAACAGTATTTATTTAAGTATCATTCTCTGTTGCCCCCTCTCGTTTAATTTTTTTCCTTTGGATTTTTTTCTATCTCATTCTGTTTACCTTTTCAACGCCTACTTTATCTAAATTTTAATTAATTAATATATCTTAATTTTTTTATAACCCAACATCCAGATTTCGTCTAGCTCTATCTATTCGACTCTTTCTCACGTTTTTAGTCACAGCTTAGTTTTATTTTCACTAACTTTTTCCTAGTTTCTATTTTACTTTATACAATTATATTCTGGTAATTGTTTTATTATATATATACAGCAGAGTTCATGCGAACCCATGATGGGTGAGGGTGTTTTTGAAAAAAAATCATGGTGGTTATTGTAAGCACATTATATTATTCTACGTTTCCTTTCATTTTGCTAACATTCCTTCTTTTCACCAACAGATGTTTCTTCAATGAGCTTACGTCCTGTCAGTAAGCTTGCTCTCTCTCCCTCTCTCTCACTCTCTCTCTCTCTCTCACTCTCTCTCTCTCTCTCTCTCCCTCTCACTGTTTTACTGTCTCTATTCACGATTTACACTTTTTATATTTTTTCATTTCCAATTCATTTTTTTTACCAACCGGTTCATTTTTTGGAACTGTTCTTATACTTTTCAATCTATTATCTTCTTATTTTGTGTATATGTCATTTTACCTTACGTAGATTAACTTTTTTTCTTTTCTTTCTATAGACTTTTTTTACATCTGATTGCAGAACAATTTTTTTATAACAATCAATAACTTTAAATTTATCTCATTCCATTTCTCACACTTCTCTCTCTCTCTTTCTCTCCCCTCCCTCTCCCTCTCTTTTTCCCTATCTCTACCACTTTGCCAAATATCTCTTTATCTCTTGTATCTATTTTTGTCTGAAATTATCCTCAAATTTTTCACTTTCTATCTTTCACCTTTTTCATCTCACGTTTTTTCACTTTTTAATCCTCTCTCTCTCACACACTCTCCACTCTCTTTCTTTCTTTCTCTTTAATCAATTTAGAAGGTCAAAAATGTCGAATTCTTATAGTACATAGACTTCTATTGTCTGGTTCAGCATCTAGAATCTTTGTATTTTTTATTTGCTTTTTTATTTTTTGTACTAAGTGAATAGTGCATTTTTTTCATGTCTTTAAGTTAATTTTAGCTGAATTTCTATCTCTTTCTCACTCTCTCACTCTCTCTCTCTCTCTTTCTCTTTCTCTCTCTTATTTTCTTTCACCTATATTTTCGTTCTTTTCTTGTAAATTTTTCTTTGTTCCACACTTTCACTTTCCCTCCTTATCGCAATATGTTCTAAGTCTCTTCTTTATTTTTGCCCGCGCATATGTGTGGCCCTACTATATAAACTCATAATCTTTCTGAATAACCTAACAAAGTAGATTTACCCGACCTTATTTGTTTGAAAGTTAACCGATATCGAACAATTATCTGAAAGGCCTGCTCCAGGGCATATTGTTTAAATTACCCACATCGTTATCGCACTTTCACCTGATTAGCTGTTTAAGCCCATTTCCGATTGAATGATTTTGTAATAGAGAAGTTGAAGTTTAGTTATTACCTAACCTCCAGGAAAAGGGATTTACAGGTTTTATAGTTAAACTTAACAAAAAATATATGTATTTTTTAACAACTCTCTTTAACGCATATTCTATTCCTTTTAAAGAAATCTTATATTCAAAAGTTCTTTAAAGATAAAACCAGACATCGTATTCTTAATTATGTTCTAGGAAAAAAGGAGTATTCCATCTATGTTGTTAAGCCAACATCAAAGAAAATCCACATTGGCTTTTATTTCTGTCTTTAATTCAAGCCTACTCAAGTACATAATGAAAGCCTAGTTTTCTAAAATTAAAATAAAAATAAAAACCCTTCATTTTATTATATATGTCTGTTATAATAATAATATTTTATTTAATCTTTTTTACGAATGCTGTCCATCACAGTAAGGGATCAAAGTTAATAAAACTAAATTAATTCATTGTAATAATCAGTAAGCAGTGAACATGCCAAATATTTTTTGTGGCTGCTGAGTGGCATTATCGCGGATTAATGGGGCGGGCCGATTGTGCGCAAAATGTAGCATGGTTCACAAGAATTTGGAAATAATCAATAATGAAACATTAGGTCAGTTTCTATATCTGGTTTCATCCCAAAACCTCTGTCATTTTGCACCTGTTGAACATTATTGATTTGATATTAAAACACCGATTATATTAAATTAAAATTAGAAAACGTTGGAAATCCATTTTCATAATGACAGATAAAAATAAATATAATTCATTGTTTAATTCAAACCAAAAAGTTGAAAATTCTTATTGATTTGTCATTGAAATTACTGTTTATGAAATAACTGCCTAAACACTGTCGGATTAAGTTTAAATTAAGTGTTAATTTTGAGACACTTCTTCAATGGCTTTTCTTTGAGACGTTTTCAAGCTTTAACGGACTAGAAAATGTTGGTGGTTAGATAACATTTCTGGATCACATTTCGTAAGCTTCGGTTATTTTTTTTCCACAGAGGTTTCTTTAAAAAGCATTCGATAGTTTTCGTGTAAATAAAGTTTCGAGAAGTTTATTTAATAGCAATATCCTGTCACTAATATGGTTAAATATTTATAAGAATATAATCGCATTTATTTTTTCATATTGAGAACAAGTGGGTGGAAACTTGTTGCACTTCAAATTGAGGATACGGTGCTTTACTTTTTCCGTGGATTCAGATTTTTTAAACATGTCATTTTATACATTGTAATTACTTCCTTTTATGTTTTCTCACTTTTTTCACCGTGTGGATATTTATATATTAGAGCCAAGTTTATTATCAAATTTATGGCTTCAGATAGGTTTTCTCATAACTAACCAAGACTCTAGTTCAATTCCTTAAGCTCTTTGTCAATATTCAAAATCCAATTTCCTGAGAGTTTTGAGTTGCCTGAAGATTTAATTATTCATCTAGAAGGCCAGGTCATTGTTAAACTAAGTCCATCTGTGCCTTTGTTGTTTTCTGACCCAATTCGACACGATTAGTTTGAAAGCGGATTTCCTGATGACTATTGCAATCTTTCAGATAAATCTCCTACCTTGTTTGGAAAGTTTATCCGCTTTCTCGTTACCTTCGATTAGATTAGGTCCTGTATCCCGAATCAGGAAAAGTAGATTATTTTTGGCCAGATATTAAAGTTTCTTTATTTAATTCCATAAGTATAATTCAAATTTGGTTACAATTCGCAATTTACATATCTTAAACTGTTCAGATTTTGGTTTACGAGAAAAAACATGTAACATCTATAATTATGTTTGTAATTGGAGTTATTTGTTTATTACAATACGTTATTAAATTTGTCGGTACATTAAAAGTGTTGTTTAACATCAATCAAACTCAATATCAATACGAGCGATTAACGGCCACAAGCCTTAAAACTGTAGCGTGTATAGAAGGTGAATGTATTTATTAGCGCGAATGTGTGGGGTGAGACGGTCGATGGCGGAGTATGAGTACTCGTGATTCTCAATTAGGTTAGTTATATAATAGGCAATATTCACGATGTTAACTCCAATAAAGAAATGTACAGTAAGATCGTGGGCGCCACCTTTTTTTCTTAGCATGTTAAACGTTAATTGTTCCGCAATGCTGCGCACGGCGATTACTAGAACCAAAAATAAAGCTATAACATTCTTGAAGGCTTGTTTTTGTTTGTTTAGGTTTTCTTTTGAATTAAATTGTAAGATGCCAGAAGTTAATAAAAAAGGAAAATTAAACAACTCTTTCATTCAAAATGCAATATCCTAATATAAGAGTGTAGGGGCAGGTCAGAAAATAACAAAAGAAATGTATGTAAACAAAAAACAGTTAATTAAATTCATGGTTTCCGTGTAGGTTACCTACGTCCTAACGGATAGCAATGTGACTACGTATTCGACCTAACATCTAACATTGGCTCTGGTCTGTTACATCGAGCAGCTTTAGCCGATTCTTATAAGTTTACGTCATCGTTTTTCTCGATCTAACATGTCCTAACAGAGATAACACAAAGATCGTGAATACCCTTAATATGTGAAAATGTCGACGGAAGAAAATCGAGTACTCCACCACCCAAACTGAATGGTATGTAAATAGGAGATAATGTAGTTAAGAAGCAGCGTGAATATGGATGGGGTTGGTTGGCAGCATCCCACTCCCAGAGTAGTACCCGGGCGACTAGACGGACAAGACCGAAATCTGCCCCCAGACTGCCAACATCAATACTGGAGCCATGCCTGCAATTTACTGTAAATAGCAAAATCTCGAATTGCCAGTGGACTGCGAGAAGCGATAGGCTCAACTCTGGACATGTTTGTATGCACCTATATGTAAGGATTTGAGCTTAACAAATCTTAACTTCCTACACTTTGGACTTTTCCAATATCAATAAACTAAAATTTAAATCAAAATCTAGATATTTTTCATAAAACTATTTTGGCTTTTAAATTGTTTGCGTTTTGTTTCCCATATATATAAATGATGCTTATTTTTTAAAATTTGCAACTTGCAAATCCATTATCCATCAATAGTACTCCACAACAAAATCAGCTTGAATCACGATGAAACATTCTTCTTATAATTTATAAAAATACTATTCATGTAGAGAAATTATAACGATTGAATCACAAGTCAATGATCTTTATTAGATATGTTTGTATTTATTGAGAATTTTACAACTGCGATATTGCCTGAGAAGAATTTATTGAAACGCATCTATTTCCGATTTCCTTCTTAAACGCAATTTAAAAAACCCATTTATAAAGCGACTGGAGATAAAAAGTGGATCCTGTACAACCATGTCGAAAGAATAAAATCATAAGGAAAACGCAGCAATCACAGCTCAAAAGACGGATTGCATCCCAAGGAAGTATTGGATTCTTTTTAAAAAGATAGTTCCTACCCACAGTAAGTTGTTTTCGAGCGGACAGCATATCATAAAGCAGTAGAGCTCCTTCAACCTGATGATGAGATACATGCTCGAAATCCGGATCGTTGTAAACGACTTACTATGAGTGGGAACTATCTTTTTAAAAACATTGAACAACACACTCACTCCACCATTTATCTTTTGTAGAAAGTATTGCAGTTTTGGGATTGTAATGGGGTGCTGACCAGCCAGTCGGTTAATTCTCATACTAATACAGCGGTTAACTCATACAGCGCACAGTTGGAGTGATGAACGTCAGAAATTGAATAAAATAGACGAGAATAGGCTAATTTCAAGGGGATCGGTTCCTATCTGGTTAATACTCCAGGCGCTCCAGAAATTGCTGGAGCTCAGTTGGCATGAGCTAACTCGCAGGGGTGTTCACCTGTCCTTGTCCATTCCGATTTTATTTATTTCGCGCTTTGAAAACTTTCTTAATTATACGTTCTTTTGTCCTCATTTTTATTTACTGAAAGTGTCAAATAAATAAAATACTAACACCACTTCCAAAGGATGTTGAACGAAATACTTTTGTTAAATTGTGGCTTTCGATGAACTTTTGCACTAGAATGTCCTATGCAATCGTGGTATTTGTCTATAATTAAAAGTTATAAATACCAATGAAATATAATAAGAATCTCTTTAAATATAATACCACTTCATATGTCGCCGAGAATCAAATCTTGATTACACGACATATGAAAACTGGCAAAAAGGAGGGAAAATTCGGAAGGTAGGTTGAGGTGGGAGGTTGATGTCCGAGTGGATCGAAGTCACGATAGCTCAAGTGGTAGAGCAGCGGCGTTTTTAGCCGAAGGTCGTGGGTTCGAATCACGCTCGTGGCACTAGCTAGCTTTTTCGTTTCAACCAAAAGCTTACATAAAAAGAATAATTAATTGAAAGAAGTAATTTGATTAATAGACCACTAAATATGATGGATTTAATAAGTAAAACGCAGTAAACTTCACTAAGAGCTCTCTGTGGCCACTTCATATGTCACCGAGAATCCAATCCTTATTACTCATTTGAAAAATGACAAAAAAGAGGAAAAATTCGGAAGGTAGGTTGAGATGGGAGGTTGATGTTCGAGTGGATCGAAGTCACGGCAGTTCACGTGGTAGAACAGCCGCGTATTTAGCCGAAGGTCGTGGGTTCGAATCCCGCTAGTGAAAACTAGCTTTTTCATTTTAATCAAAACCTTTCATAAAAGGATTAATTAATGACAGAACTAATTTAGTCAATAGACCAATAACTATAATGGATTTAAATATAATATGAGATATTTATGGGCAGACAAACAGCTGAGAGCATCACCAGTCCTATGCGTGTTTCCCATCTTTTATGGTCTTTTCCAAGCGTTTTTTTATAAAGTGCAGCCATTTGAGCATCTCGATGTGGTTACTAACTATATATATATTCTTNATATATACTGTCTATATATACACTACGCCGGTATCCTAAAGTGCTACCTACTTATTTGTACCTTAGGTTGTCAACTTCAGAATACACACAAAACATACATTACATATATAGACATCCCTTCAAACAGAGAAGTCTGGTCACATTTACTCCCACTGAGAGGTCGATATTAATCGAGGCGGGGTAGAACCCACTCAATTCTCGATAATATCATACTTTTACTGTCATGATGTAACACACTCCTTCCAGAGCACTCGATATTCGTCAATTGAAGTTAAACAATTCCTTCCTTTTACCGAATTACATTTTTACTTATAAATTACATAAAATCCAATAAATTAACATAAAGACAATCCAGAATCTCTTTAAAACGGAAGGTTTTGTTCTAATAATTTTTTAATATATTTAAATGGTTTTAATATTTATTTATCCCTCAGTTATTTGTCTGTGGAAAGTTTATAACAAATATGAAATTTTCGTTTAATATTGGTAGGAAAGATGAAACAGAATTTTTCTTCGGAAAACCTAACCTTACGGTTACATAGTCAAAGGAGCTAAAAGCACTGTAAACGGCCCTCGTGAAATGGGATGTCAAGGGCCCAGACAGTCCCGTCCTGAATCAAGTTAAATAAATCTACTCACTCTCTACATAAATCATGGCATTGGGTTAAGACGAATAAAACGGGTAACCGGGCGACAGATCGATATGTTCCAATATGAGGAACCGACGATTGAGTAAACAAACCAATCTCAACAACTCAAAAAAAAGGGAACCCTCTTGTAAATGTTCAAATATACCCGTGAATATTTAATAAAAAATGAAAAATTCCAACAAACTTCTCAGTACTCAAATTGAGGGCTCTGTTTATAATACAAGTTAGGGAAAGATTATATAATTTTACTTTCAAAACATGATTAAACAGCGGGTAGTACGTAAATCGGTACTTACCCTCATGAAACATTGAACTTTTAAATCATTTCACTACTTTACAGTACCAAAGTTGTACTTTACATTTTCAACTTTGCGTTCCATTTAGATGAAAAACAATAAACTCTGTCAGCTCTACTGTTCTTAAATTTTAATAATTAATCATATAATTAACAAATTTGTCGGTAAGATTGCGTTAAAGTACTAGTTTTCTTTGTTATTCATTACCAATACACCTAACGCAAAAGGTAAAATTCAATGGGAATAGTCGGATAGGAGTGTTGAATATTTCATGAAGTCTCACCTCGACCAACAATACAAATTATAATGAGTAACGCATTTACCATTAATGTCCCCAGTCTCCACAGAGTTCAATTTTCGTCTGACTGCTTTGTGTGAATCGAACTAATAAAATGACCTATTTAAGAAACATTGCACTAAAATGGTATTTCACATTTATTTTGAACCTTCGTGACACCTTTTACTTAATAACGAAATACATCGCATGATTTTAAATAACTTTTACTCAAAAATATTGCTTTCATTGTAATGTTAAACACGTGCATCCTATAATTCGTGAATCTTCACAATTTTTCTATATTTTATACCTATTACCAACAATTTTTTAAAATTCTATATTGCATATTTTTTCTGAAATTGTTAATATTCTGGAATATCACAAAAATGATGGTGAATTTGAAGTGGCTTTGCTGATCTAAAGGATTTTAATGTTGTATGAAAATGTTCAATTTTGATAAAATCTAGAGGAATTATGAATTTTAATGTGGAATATCGGTATAATTTGGGCCAAAATATTTATTCGTTTATTGCGATATTTATATTGGTGTTTATTGGTTTTATAAGGTGGTTAAAACGAATCGGAAACACTCTTTTCCTTATACTCCAACACTCTTGTGGTATTTGCCACTTTATAACTACAAACCTAACAAAAACAACCTCATTTAATACAATCCGGAATTTTATTTGACATAAAATTGCTGATATACAAGAAACTTCAAATACATGCCAAACAAAGGCAGAAAATGATATTTAAATCATTTAATTTTTTGTGTGGCCTCATTGGCAAGAACGCTCGGACTCTTGCCAAATAATTTTCGATCTATTGTAGATTAATAAATTAAATAATTTAATTAAAATTGGTGATTATCGTCCGTATGACGTTTTTCAAGGGTGAATTATATAACAGTAAAAATCATGGATAATGCTAATTTGGTATAATTTATATACACAATGATTGTAACAAAATCCATAAAAAAATAAGTTCACTAATTTCGTGGTCTGCTTGACCAATTAATATATTACAATTAATAAAGGTGAAAAATGGCAAAAAGGAGGGAAAATTCAAAAGGTGCGGTTGAGATGGGAAGCTGGTGTCCGAGTGGATCGAGATCACGATAGCTCAAGTGGTAGAGCAGCGGCGTATCTAGCCGAAGATCGTGGGTTCGAATCCCGCTCATGCCATTGACTGTTTTATCTCGACTAAATACCTTAATTTTTTCAGCCCCCACTAAGTCTATATTCTATATTCTATACCCGTTCAAACACAACATTCATACAAATAAATACATTTATACACTTAAATACATCCATACAGTTCACTCATTCCGTTTGGTCGGTGGAGTACTTGATATTCCTCCACCGACCTACACTTAAACTAAACTAGATTGGTGTCGATGGGGTACTTTTATAAATATTCCGCCATCGACCCCGATCACACACTCACTCGCTTTCATCGTTCGAGGGGCGATGATGACGTTATATTCACCCTCACCCCTCGCCATTCAAGCTAATAAATACATGCACACAGACAAAACATATAGACAAATAACACATAAGACGTACTATATACAATAAAAAACACCAATTTCCCCTAAAAAGCGGAACAGGGGACTCTGAAACTCGCTACCGTGCTCGAGGACTCTTTTTAAATCCGGCGGCATGCCTACACGCTCTCTGTATGGAGCCAAGGCATGACACACCTCTATTATGTGGGACACATCGAGCAACCTTTCTCTGCATAAGGGGCACCTGCGGATACCTTAATTAATTGTAAAAAAAAATAAGTTTAAATATTGTAAATAGATGTTCATAAACAAACTTACAAATAAATAAATGTCATGTAAATACATAATAATTTTGGTACAAAGAGGGGTATAATAAATGACAGTATATCACAGTGAGTCTCTAAATACTGGGCATTTATAAATCAAAAAGGATTACGCGAAAGGATCATTAATAAACCTTAGAGTTTAGAAATTTTATCTCAACCAACACCTTACTTAAAGATTAATTAATTGAAAAGAATTTATTTTGTCAATCGGACCTAATCAATTCAAAATAGGATTTGAGGAGATAAATCTTACCATGAAACGGAGATCATATTCTACCATTCAGTTGTATAAATGTTATAACATTCCGGTTTTTCTACAGAGAGCGCTTTAGATTTTGGTCATTATGTGATTGTGTCGTAATTTTGTCGGTAAGAAATATCCGACGTTAAGTAAATAAATTTTGCCCTTTGCTCAATAGTTAAAAGGTATTTTTTAGTGAGTATTGATTTGCATGCAACTCTTATTTGTTGTTTACCTAGATCTCTCGGCTGGTGTTACTTTGGGCCCATGTGCTTGTTTGTTGTCTGCTGATCAAATTCGATATGATTTGTTTAATTTGGTGATTATTGTCGAGAGTTTCAGAAAAATCTCATACCGACCCCTTGTTTAGAAAATGTATTTACTTTTATCATTACCATCGATTCGTTTAAAACCCATAACCCGAGTCTATCATATTCTATTCTTGTGCAGACAATACGTATGTTTCATTGTAACTTGGTGCCAATTTATAATTTTGAAATTTGACTGTTACTCTTTTAATTATATTTTTTGGAAAATTGTTTGGTTGTTGCTGCTCATTCTTTTTTTTTCTAATGGTGTTGATCTATGTAATTATTGGGGATTTTGTATCAAATATTTTCATATTGATTCCAGCTGCTTTCTCCGACAGGTCAGTTTCTTGCTATTATCCCTGCATGTGCCATCACAACCTGAACTTAGATTTTTTCCGACTAAACATATCTGTTGGGTCTTGTTAGTCGAAAGCTGCAGTTATTATTTACTGAGTGGTAGCAGTGTCCAAATAGACCTGTTTGCTGACTGTAATCAACAAAACCTATCTTTTTTATGCGATTTTCCACTCCATCAATTTCAACGCCTCAAGTAACGCTCAAATGTTGTCTTGATTGTTTGAACCCAATTCTTCTACACTGTGCTATATGTTTCATTTAATTTATCTAATTTGAGCCTTGTTAATTTTGTAGTGGACATAATGCTCGTAAGTTTAATTAAGGAACTTAAGTGTTTTTTCTCAAATTACCCTCATGCAGATTTTTCATTTGTAAAATCATAAAAGCCTGATATTATTATATAGACTAGGACGTGTTTCATTGAAATTATTAACTTTTTAAGCGATGAAAATTTTTACATTGGATTTTACACTGTATTAATAATACATTTCGTTCACACAAAACTCTCTTATATATTTATTAAACAGCTTTATATTTTTATCAGGAAAATAATTGGTTTCCAATTAAAAATAAGGTAGAAAGATAGGCACAGTCAACAAAATATGTAAAATGCCGAAAGTCGTCGGTTCGAATCCCGTCTGTGACACAAATTTTTCATTTCCAAAAAAATTGTGCATAATTAAATGAGTATTTATATAATTAAGTAGAAGCTGATAAAATAATTTAAGAATTTAAAATATGTAAAATGAAAAAGTTATTTGGTTTTCGATCTATTTGGCCGGCTTATCCTCGCAGTATTGATATGTCCGTATTGCGGACTTTTTGTCTTTCGGCACCTCTTCAAGATTTAAGGAAATTTTGGCAAGGCGAGAGAAAAACACAACGAACCAGACCAAATGTTCGATAACGGCTAAGTAACATTTTCATCAACACGTCGCAAAATTTACTTTTTAAGAAGTAAATAATATAATTCTAATTCATATAATTGTTATATTAAAAAATATTACTAATCATATTTTTTCAATCTTCACTTGTAGTTCTACATTTGACATTTATAGATTTCTTGCGATCAATCTAAAAGGATTTTTATTACAATTAATGCTGTTCTCCGGAATTGTAACAAATGGAATATTTATTTCACAATCGTTAATCACTGACAAAACATTGTACAAGAAAGAAAAATGATGGCAATTGTCAAAATCCTTGTTTGTCTCAAGTTTGTTTCCACGTAAACATACGACTATAAAGGCAAACACTAAAAAATTAATATCATCGTACATAAAAACATGAACGGTCCCGTCAAAGACCGGACCAGAGCAATTAATTAATTGCCAACAATCCGTTCCCGAGTTCCATCAATCTACAAAAAGAATGGATCCCGGGATCTACAAAGAGAGATCCAGTGTTGGCTTGAAGCCTAAACACATCATCATCATCAGCAATGATAAATCTAAACATGAGATTTCGCTCAAAACCCATCCAGACAAACAACGTAAAAAATATTTATATAATAATTAATTTTCTTTTTTTCTAAATGAACTGCGTTATATATTACGTTATATTCACTAATGAATTAATGCAAAAAAAAATTCAAAAAAATGTTAAAAGTTATGATTCCTTTACCAATTACAACTTGTTTTCAAAGAAAGTTGTGTCGAATTAATTTCTAAAAGCGAGCTTTTCATGAGTTTATGAGGAATACTTTCCAGTTTAATAGCCCATGCAAGACTTTGGTCACGGTTTAGCAACCGAAGAAGCTTCAGCCAAAGCCACTTCTGACCTTTTCTTATAAAGGGCTAATTTTCTGACGTCGATTGCAAAAGTATCTTTAGGTAGAAGTTTTGGTGTAATACTTTGAGATTGCCTCGTTGGTCTGTAAAATAATTTTGACAAAAAAATTATGTTTTGTTAATACAAAGAAAACTGTTTAAGAATTTGCTTTTAGAAAATATTATATTGCACACCTAAATATTACAAAGAGGAAAATAAATTATATGTATAGGATTTATGTATATGTACATTTATACACTTTACTTACTTATACCGTAGTTGGGGTAGACGTACAATTAAATATAATGTAGTAATTAATCAATTGTGTGATAAAAAGTCTAAACATTTTTAATCGAATTCTCATAAATTAAAGGACTGTTCTAAATCGTGTTGAACGGCATACGTAATTTAACGTGGTTGAAAAGGTGCGATTAGAGCATGTTTTTCGTTCCTATAGAAAGAGATAACGAGGCCAGTGGGAGAAAAGTAACCTACTCAGCTGGATCCAGGTCGTCTGTTTCGCGATCCTATCGGCATCGAATGGCGATTGTAGAAGGCGACAAAAGAGCTTCTGCTGAGTTTGTTGCCTCTGTCGAAACTTGATAAAATATATGTTTAAATTCCTAGCAAGCCAGCAGCTTTTATTTACTTTCGCTGATGCATGGGAAATTTCATATGAATGTAAACTATTAAACTATAATTCATAGTATATTTCATGTTAAAATACGTATAGAAAACAATTTTGTGAAGATGTCTTTTTCTATTCACTTTAACCAAATTATTTTAGAAAATGCTCTTGTTATTACAAAATAATTATTTAAAAACAAATACTAAAATTCCATATTTTACTACTGTTTTGTTAAGTCATAAATACTAGAAGAATATTAAAAATGAAATATAGAGTGTATAATCAATTAATAAGAACTAGAAAAAAAATTATTTATTTTTGACGTAATCTGATTCCTTGTGGTTTAATTGTGTGGTCAAAATATTGTATAAAATATTATACAATTTTTGGTTGAATTTTTTTAAAACTGACAAAGTGTTTATTAGTTACATTATGGCCCTCAGTATGTATATGTTCATTTCGGTTTAATTGGAAGCATATTTTAATGATAATTAAGTAATGACAAACATGACCATGGGAGATGAAAAATTGAGTATTTACAATTTAATTTTATATTCATTTTGTAGGATAAAAAATTCAAAATATCTGGGCTTGCGCTCAATAGCTACCAATCCCTATAAATTTCATAAAATTTGACCATTTTGACCACTCTGTAAATTGTCGATTGAAATTCGATATTCGTCAGGGGAAACTATTCAAACTAACATTTTAACTAGTTAACCAATAGTAACTATGATTATTTAGAGACCGTGAGATGCGGTCTGGTGTGATGTGTGTTTAGACAAACAATTTCTTTATTGTGACAACGTTTCGATCATTATTCAGATCATCTTCAGGTCCTGAGATTTATAAACAATGTTTAAATTATACAAATACATGAAAAAACGGTTTTTCATCGGTTAACTAACGGTCACTAAAAACCAGACGATTTTTTTTCTTTTTTAACTAGTAATTTCTCATTACGAAAATGTTGTTTGTTCAAATTTTAATTGTTTTATAACTCTATAGCAGTATCAGCTTTGTACGTATATACGTTTTAAAGTTGCATTATTGTTTTTGTGATGAAAAATTCTTCTTTGGTGAATTTAGTTTTATTGTGATGTAGCGACATAACGAGATATGTTGGATTTATACGTTTGAAATCTGGTTTCAAATGCTTCTATTGATAACCAAATAAACAAATAAAGAAATTTCATTTTTATTAAACTGTACGATAAATTATTTCTCTATACTTTAAAAATGTTATGATCACTTTATACAAAATCATATTATTTTTTATAACGCGATACCTGTATTGTTTATGAGACACATCATTTTTCAGAACTAATGGGGTGATTTGGTTTCTACATGCATCATTATAAGTTAAAATATTTTTCACAATTACTAGGATGTACTAAATTTTAAACGAAGCAATAAAGATTTATTTAGTTAAACGATGGTTGAAATGTTTGGTTTAAATGTTTTTTTATTTGAAAACAGCGTTTTCAATGTGTCGGTATGAAAAACAAATTCAATTGTTACTATTTGGTTATTGTGTCGAAACAATCCTGACTATTTATACAAATTGAGATAATTAACATTCCGAATGACTCTCACACAATTATACTATATATATATATCGTATAGTATGATGACATATCAGTCACCATCTTTATACTATGGAAAACAAAGTCTAACGAATAAAAATTGCAAAACATTCGAATTAGTATATTGTCAAAAGTATAAACTAATTAGAAAGATAAAGAAATAAGAAAGTATTACGTTGAAAATAATCAATACTAGTGTACTTTTTCAACAAGAAAATGGTAAAAGCAAAATCTACAAAACATTTATAAACAACAAATTTTACCGATTGATTAATTAATTTATCAAAGCCTCCTTCGAAAAGTTGAATTTGTTTTTCCAACTTTTTAAAGAGCTTAGATTTAAAATCATTACACAAAGAACTTGCCTGAGTTTTCTTATGAAAAATATTAATAAAAATTATTCAGAAGTTTAGTACTTTGAGTAGCTGACGTCCAAAAAATGTACTTAAACTTTTTCATTCAACCATAACATTCAAACTTTTCAAGGCGGAGGTAAAATGATAAAAAGGGGCTTAAAAATTGATATGAAAATGACAGAATACTGTTTGAGAGAAGGGTCGGCCCTGTCTGGCTTGTACTGAACTTGTTACTGACAAATTGAAATTAATTTACCCAAGGTTTCATTCCGTATAATCCTAGAAATGGGATAATTGCTATAAACTGATCTTTGCCAAGGGTAAAGGCCAACCCCTGGCATAATGCCTATATTCTCCCCTTAACAGCCTTATTTAAATATAACCCTAATATTTAATGTGGGTTTGGACCTGGTTTTGAAACCTTGCTCTTAAACATTTGTTTTAAAATTATATTGAAATAGTTCAAAAAATTTTGATGTTCTTGTGTGGTTGTATATATTTATGCGCCGACAAAATCGAGTTGTTATCACAACTCATTTGCATAAACGGAAGAATTCTCCGTACATTTCTTTTACGCAACTTTCTCTCTTTATAACTTCCTTGTAAACTTTTTTCTTTTCTTTAACTTTCCATCCTGTCGGTGTTACCTCAGGTTATTGGATTACAAACAAAAGAACAAGAAGAAATATAGAAACACAAAACGCATAAAGCTTTTTACCCTCTCCATTTCTTACCAAAAATTCTGTCATGACAGGAGCCGAGCCCCAAATGAAATTCTGGGTAGCGCGTCGAAGAAACAAGCACTCTTCCGGAAAAAAGTGGACAGGCAAACACGCTGCTACCTTGATCACTACAGTCTGACGCCCCCTTCCTGTATGCCACGTGGTACTAGATATTTCGACGACCCGGTACACTTTCAACACTAAAAACGAGACAAGCCTGGTCCCATTCCCTATCCTAGAGTACTTGATAATTCTCAGAGTAGGTTTATAACCCCCATTCGGGCCAATAAATTACATTAATTTTACGGACTTCACACTATCATCCCAGAATACTAAATATTTCCTTAATTATTATTTTGTCTGCAAACCAAACAGAACACAGCCCATAATCACAAACTATTTGCATTTAAAAATTCTGGTAGTAGTACTTGGACATCGATCTTTGCCCTCCTGCCTTGTAGAACTTCCACACATAGTTCACTATGGATTTTGTAGCTCATTCCGCAAACTTCTAGTTTTCATTGTAAAATATTTTCAAATTATAAATCTTTCAGTAAGGTATTTGTGGAGATAAAAAAGTCAGTGTCACGAGCAGGATTCGAACCCACGACCTTTGGCTAAATACGCCACTGCTCTACCACTTGAGCTATCGTGAACTCGATCCCCTCGGACTCTCAGCTCACCTTTTCAATTTTCCCTCCTTTTTGCCATTTTTGAAATGTCGTGTAATCTATTTGATTCTCGACGACAAATAAAAAGGCCACGGAGAGCTTTAGTGAATTGTACTTCAATTTGTTAATTAAATCCATTAGGTTTCGTGGTCCAATTGACCAAATAAATGCATTTAACTTAAATAATCTTTGAGTAAAGTTTGTCGGAGATCGTGAGATGCAATCTTGTGTGAAGTAGGTTTACAAAAACATTTTGTTTATGGTGCCAACGTTTCGATCTTTGTTGAGTCATCTTCAGGGCCTGGGATTCAGGGCACTTTCAACACGACACACAAAAAGGACACAATTACGCATAAAACAAACACTTTGAGTGAGTAGAAATACTTTGATTGATTAAAAAAAATTTTTTTTTTGCATTGTAGAAAATTTACCTTTTTTCCACATCCTACATGTATTTGTTAAGTGTAAACAGTGTTTATAGGTTGCTATGGGAAGTAATGCCGTTTTTAAAACGTATATTCAAGGGCACCCAACACGACATACAGTAATGACACAACTTCACAGAAAACAAACATTTGGAGCCCTGAACATGATCTCAGTAAAGATCGAAACGTTGGCATGATAAAGAAAATGTTTTTCTAAAATCTACGTCACAGCAGTCCGCATCTCACGATCTCCGAATAATCATCCACTAACGGTCGCTAATCACCACACGTTTGAGTAACGTATTGGTCGAGATAAAAAAATCAGTAAAAAATGGCAAAAAGGAGAGAAAATTCGAAAGGTGTGGTTGAGATTGGAGTGGATCAAAGTCAGGATAGCTCAAGTGGTAGAGCAGCGGCGTATATAGCCGAAGGTCGTGGGTTAGAATCCTGCGCGGGACACTGACTTTTTTATCTCAACCAATACCTTACTCAAAAATTAATTAATTGAAAAGAATTTATTTGGTCAATCGGACCATGAAACCTAATGGATTGTAAAATATGCTCAACAATTATTCTCTGAGCACAATAATAGGCACCAACCTGGTTTCTTTCCAAGGTATAACGCGTTATCGTGAATCTCCCTTCACACGAAGCAAACTCGTTTTCTTACGAGTATAAAATAAAAATTTGTACCACAAACTCAATTAAATGGAAAAGACAAAAATTGGGACCTGATCCAAATAAATGATAACAAAGCCTTAAAAAAAATAAATGTATTTAGATTTGAAAAAATAAAAATGAAAATATGTGATCTTTGACATACGCAACGAACTCCTTGCCATTTACATAAAAAGAGCAGGTGTCTTCAAACAAATTGCGAGAGAGTCCTTACTCGTCCTTCGGTGGCTCAGCTCGCACTGCCCGATCCTGCTGTTGAGGATTAGCTTATCCTTTGAGATAAGCTTCTCATTTTTGAAAATATTGTTATAAAGGAGCAAATGTTTATGCGTATGTCTAGTACGAACTAAGCGCAGCCAAAAATGTGGAAAATCTATCATTAATTTTGAATTCTATCAGAATTTTAAATATATTATAATGTATCGATTGATATACTAATGAATTTTATTATCTATAAATCACTAATTTTTTACATATACGTAAAATGAAATATATTTAATTACATAAGCCTCTATTTAACTTTATTGATTTTTTAATACCATTTCATGCTTTTAAATGTTTGAATTTTTATTTAGACTTTACCTATAACATTAATTGGTTATTTGCAAATGTCAGATCGTATATAAAAGGCATGAAGTGCCCCACACCAATATTTAGATTACATATATGTATTAAAATAAAAAAATCAATTTAACCGTATCAACTGTCATGAATATTTTCTCCGTTATTATTAAACCACCGTACATGTAAAAAATCTATTATTCTATTAAATAAAGCTCATTAGCCTTCGTCGTATTTGTGAGGAATTTATGTGTTAGTGTGATCTTGTAAATTACTGTGAAAATGTCTGTAATACATTGTAGCATGTGAAAATGTTTGTGGCATGTGCTATTGTTTACATAAGATAGGGGCAGAAACAATTTGTCATAAAATGTTTGATTGAAAACATTGTAATCTTTGAATATTAGATTATTTGGTCTATCCATAAACTTGGGATCCACACATCAAAAGAGACTTAAATAGGTATATATATATATATAAAGTGGAAGGTTTATGGGCCGACAAACAGCTGAGGTCATCGCCGACCCTCCGCGTGTAAATAGGTATGTAATTTTGATTTGTGTTAAACGTCTGTATTTTTTATCGTATGTGCAGTTTTCATGTTATTCTCCTGTCAAATGTAAGTCCTAAATAGTCAACTTTGTCGAACTGAGAAACATGTTATTGTGTAACTATATGCTAGGGCAAGTCTCACGGCGCAATGTACAAGTGAAATGTGACTTTGAGGTGTTAAACATTTGATTGTAAAGATTGTTCCATGTTTCAATTATTGTTTCGATTTGAATTTTCATTCAGAGCCATATCGTTTGTCACAAGTGAAGTTTGTGGAGAGAGGATTGACTTGTTAATATGGCAGTGTCATCGTATGTGGCAGTAAGTCCATCCTCATTTGTGAGTATGTCAGAAGTGAAAACTGTGTACAACAGGGGTGCGAATATGAACCCCTGTTGAACACCCGCAAGCACTTCCTTAATTTCAGAAATCGATGATCCCTGTTTTACTGCGAAAAATCTCTTCCTGGGGTCTGATTGCATAATTAGATAATAGAACTGTGGTAAAAATAATTGTTATTTATACAATAGTCTTTGATGTCGAACAAACTTTGTCGATATCGGAAGAAACACCTAACAAGGCTCCAGACGCATACAGTTTCTGCTCGAGATAGAACGTACTATTAGAAACTCTGTGCTGTTGATGAGTAGTAGAATGATGAGCGCGAAAGCCATACTAATAATGCAGTAAAATGTAATAATATAAAAAAACTGACACAGAATACTTCTTGATAGGAGAGCAGAAAACATTGCTTGCAAATTTATTTTGTATTTTATTTGAATTAATCTAGGGAAAACATTATAGACAGTGGATTTATAGAATGAAAAAAAATCATAACTGCCGATTGTTCCGTATGTCGGTGTAATTTCATGGAGTGAGACGCAAACGGGAGAATTATAAACAATCGGTCGGAAGAAAGATATAAAATTCAAATAGTTAAACTTAACAAAAACGATACATACAGAAAATTACGGTTAGATTGAATTACCGCTTCAACTTTCTTTTCGGACAAAAATCACTCCTTGTATTTGTATAATTCACGACCGTCTTAATTTTAACTTTAAACCTTTTATATTTAAGAGGATCTTTTCGAAAAAAAATTTCAGAAAAACATCCAAGCGGACAATAAAAAAACATAAAAAATCCAATGGAATGAAAAGAGTTGTAACTGTTTATTAAAGAATTTTAGGTGGAATAACATACAAATCATTATCCAGGCTATTACCATATTGATTTATATTAGGTCATTTCAGCCCCGAATTTCATTTGTTACCTTATACATATATAAATAAATATGATCATATCCTTAGTAGTTGGCGATGTAATAATCGATATCCCTTTATCATTATATGCATAAAATATACATCTAACCTATAAAAAGGTCAGTAGGGTATTTGTTATTCCGCCATACTTCTTTCATCACAGATTCATCTGATAAATCACCAAATAATATTGAATGAACAACTAACAATATTATCAACAAAAACATTTTTGAGTTTATAAAATGGGAAAAAACCCTAAAGACGCCTAAAAATGTGCTAATAGAGTGTTGTGTCTATTCCGGTACCACATCAAACGAAAAATTTATTCTTTCATTTTATGAGAGAGCTGAGCCATTATTTATTGAAAATCCAGTAACTTTGTTAAATATTTTATTACGTATTTAAAAGATACTTTTATTTTTTCCAATAGAATTTTTGATGGCAATTGTATACTAGCCATTTGTGTAACTATATCACGATGTTTTTTAAATTTATATTCAATTACACTCCAAATTAAAACTAAAAATTATCTAAAAAATTATGATATATTTTGTAATTATAATATTGTTAACTTGAATGAAAGTGCCTAATTTGCGTTAAACATGCTTCAACGGTTGGATAAATCTTCAGAAATCATTGAACAGCGAAAAAAATATTTCTGTTTTTCAAGTTTCCAAACTAAAGACTATTACGAAATTAACTTTTCGTACGGTAATTTTTCAGAAGCTACGACTAATTTTTCCCCAAAAGCAATTATGTGAAGATTCGATCATAAACCGTAATATGTACCGGCTGTACAATATTGTTGGTAATGCAAGTAAATTAAAAAAAAAAAAGTATGAGTAAATAGACAAAGTGTTTTGATCGCCACGTCTGGTTGGAAGACCAAGGAAACGACATTTTCATACTAAACGGATATGTGTCCTGTTGGGAAGAAAGCCGGCTTTTCATTATCAAAAATTGTCAGAATATAAAATTTTATCAATAAGCTCCTGAATTGGAAATTTTTACCAGATAGTTTTCTTAATCGCCCGTTATAAGGCAACTCTCCATACAGCTTATTTCCCCACGGTACGGGTCTAAACCCAACAACTACCAACTTCTGAATTCCTACCATCCGATCATTTTACTGCCAAATCGTATTAAATTTCTTTAAAATCATTTCTGTGAAAAAATTGCCCTAATCTCGATTCTTCTAATATATCTCCAGCCATCGATTTATTTTACCTCATCAATCTATCTTTATTACAGTGCCACCGATTTGTACAAATTATCGAATCCCTTGAGAGAAGGATTGATGCTGATGGTTTTTCTAGAAATTCATGGCATTTTACCTACTTCAAACATTTTTATCCTGAAGACCTATTTGGTAGAATGGTTAGAATGTCTGTCAAACCTGGTACGACGTAGTTACACTCTCCTTTATAAAGGTGAACACGGGTGTCTCTCAGAGCAGAATTCTAGGCCACAACTCTTCTCAGTACATATCAAATTTCTCATTCCGATCCAAAACCATTATTCTAACTTACGCTGAAGAGACATCAATTTTATCCACTAACTATGACGCCATTATAGCTCACGAAATCCCACCCGACCAATTTCCTTGAACAATGGTTCACAAATGGTGAATCGAACTAAACACCAACACAATCCCAAAACATAACTTCGCATCGCACCACTCTACTTCCAGTAACACCCCTTTTCCCGCTACAACGTCATCGACTATGTTGGGCAGTATCTAGACATGCGACTAAACTGAAAACCACACCCGCAAACTAAAGCCAACTATACAAACGATTTAATCACCTACTAGACAATACATCTAACCTCTCCCAGATATATAGCGTAGACATATAGGGTTTAACAAATCGCACCCGCCTCGGCATAGTCCATTCCCCTACAAGACAAGTAATTCCAGCAATATTATAAAAGCCCATTTTTTCAGAGAAGAAGGTCGGTAAGAAAGGTAACGCTAATTTTTTTATTTTATTTTAAGAAGTCCTACGCAAATGTTCACTAATTATTTTAAGCCTTGGTAGAACAAGAGATATTGTTACTGTCCAAATAAAGGCTAAAACTTTCTGTTTAATTTTCCCATTAAGTCAGAAGGTTTGAAACAAACAGTCGTTTTATTTGTCCAATCCACATCCAAATCCGGAGAATGATTTTTTTCCTTCTCGACAGCAGTTTTCTATTTAAAGTTTTACAACTGTACATTTTTGTATTTAGCACAACCCGCCAGTTAAGATATTATCAAACTCGTATTTTTGAAGGCTCGACATGCCCGAGCAATTAAATGTTTTTTCCTGCGAGAAAAAATGGTTTCGGTTAATCTACATATGCACATAGTACAAAAGTAAACAGCGCATATTCCATACGGCTTGTAATGTTATAAATAGGAAGACGATTACTAAAATTTCGTTAACTATTTTCACATACTACATTTTTGCTATATAATTTAAATAAACAATGGTTTATTATGGTGTTGATTCCTGTAATAATTAAAGAATTATTCAAAATCATAGATATGTTTATGACAAAGTTCACTCTCAGAAATTTGCTGATTAAAATTTTTTTGTAATTTTTACTTTAGTCTTTTAATAGCTATTTATTCTATAAAAACATAAAGAAATGATGATAACAATGCGAAAGATTGAACAGTTAGTATAATTTTTATTTTAAATAAATTATACGTTTATACATATTTGAAAATACAACTTTGTTTTGCTACTTCGTAGATTATTGTAAATAAGTTTGATTAAAAAATATTACTAAGTGCATTAATATAAATTTTGATAACCTTTTGTCAATGTTTTGTGCCTATGCCTATTATAACATTGTTCAACTGGATTTGGATTTGTATATGATGAAATCCGCACAATTACATCAAGTACATACATACAAATATGTGTCGAGAAGAACGCTATTCGCTCCTCGTATTCTACCGGCAATTTCCATCTTTTGCTATTTCTTATAAATTGCTGGTAGGCTCGATAATCACCCACCCTTGGGGTTGGCCGTCCGGGGGGCACATCTCAATCTTATCCGTCCAGCCACCGGGGTTGAACTTGAGGGGGGGGATACTGTCAACCAAACCCATTCATACTCACGTTCATTCTTAACTATATTCTTTCCTATTTATATACCATTAATTCAGTTTGGGTGAGAGATATTCCATGGGTATTCAATATCTCGCCATCGACCGTCTCACACTACGCATTCGCACTAATAAATATATTCAAGCTCTACACACGCTACAGTTTACAGTTAACGAAAGGTTTGTGGCCGTTAATCGCTCCTCTTTAAAATAGAGTCTGATTGATGTTTTACAACACTCATAATTTAACTACAAATTTACAAATAAACAAAAAACTCATAATAATTTTTCAATATTTTAACTGTTTTAATAAGTATTTTGGATGTACATATAACACTGGGTTCTCTGCTCTTATTTGCGATAAAATAAAAATTTCGTACACTGCAAGATAAATTAATCATTGTTTATTGACAACAATTTTAATGTATTAGTCAATAGAAATCGTTATCAAAGTAAAACCTCACTTTAGCATAAGTCTAGAAATGCTTGAAGCATCATTTATTTTAAAATACGTAATTGCCAGAATTACGGCGAGAAAAGAAAAGAATGTTAATTTTCTAGAGGGAAAAATATTTTTAAATTTGAGCTTATTCCGATAGCCATTATGAGTTTCTTAAATATCTTCTTTACATTCCTTTGAGAACAAAAATTCTCTTGAAATATAAGATGAGATAAGATCATAATAATCAGTACTTTCTACTTCTCAATCAACTTTTTAATTTGAATTCATTCATGCAAATGATTTTATAAAAAGAGTTCCAAACAAGTCAGTTAAAGAAAATGTATGTCTAAAAGAAACATTGCAGCAAGTAGTTTAACACGGTTCTGGCCATTGAATTTTGATGATATATTTTATAAAAATAGAAATAGCATTAGAAATAGAAATATTTTACCCTCATTTTTCGTATGCTTACAAGGGAAACGTATTGTCATGATGGAAAACAGTCAAAAAGTTTAAACCAAGAGCAAAGCTACTGCCTGCCTTTGGCAGGAGAAACTTGAGGTGAAAAATAGAAAACGTAATGATGATATTATTAGGTACATAATACATACGAAAATTCAAACATTTTTAATAAATATCTGGGGGCTGTTTCGACGTTGACACGGCAGTAATCACTGTAAGGTCCTGGGTTCGAATCCATCGGCCCTGCATTCTAATCCTACATACTTGCAATTGTTTTTATAAACACAGGCACAGGGGGTTGATATGATTTTTTAAATTAAAAAGTAACTGGTTTAAACTGGAAACTTGTAGCTCAATCCTATTCTTACACCAAGAATTGCCGGCTTCGCTCCGTGGAGACGGGCGGGGTTACTTAATGAATTAAGAATAATGAACTTAATATTAAATTTAAAAAAAAGGGCGCCACGCTGTTTATATATACGGATATGGCGAACCGTAAAGAGAAAAAAATAAAATAAAATATAACAAAGAAAATTCAATAACATTAAAATTAACTAAAAAAAGATCACAATATTTACATAAGGAAACAAAAAACACGTTTATTCCAACGGAAACTAAAATATGAAACAGAGATTAATCTTAATTCTCTACGGGTAACATTTTAACAAACTTACACACTAAAAGAACCAAAATTATCTTAACATCTAAATAAACATTCCTTAAAAACTAAACTTTCCTAGGAACCAGGGTCCAGATATGCTTCTTTTCCCGGCGATTGAAAATCGCCGCTTCTCGGAATATGGAGCACCTTCTCTGAAGTTGAGTGGGTCCGCGATCGTCTTCGTTGATCAAGGAATTGATGATTTTCTTTGATCCTGCCAATATCCGTCTCGACGCACACTGTCCTCTCTTTTCTTCACTCCTCTCCTCTCTCATAAGCCTATCCTAGGCCGTCTTAATTTTGATTGACCCACCGCCAATTTTAGTTTAGGTGGCATTACAATTCAGGAGGCATCCCTGGCCAAACAACGACAATACACTCATACTATGTTACGAACGTTGGTTTTTTTATAGAAAAATTTAATACTGTTTTTACTTGTTTTGATGAATTCACTTGTCCCACCCCAAAAAACAATACCATAAAAAATTAAGGAGAGAGAACTCAAAATATTATTAAATAATCTAAATTTCTATATATTTTTCCCCAGTCTTATGGCTAGTTTCTCAGTATGAATTTTGAAAGTTACATTTTCATCATAAAACTTACTAAATATTTTAAAACTATTACAAAACATAAATATATTGTAATAAGCTCAATTAAATTACTAGGTTTGATGTTAGAACAAGCTTGGAAGTAAATTTTTAAGTATTTTCATTGATCATTGTTTCTAAATGAAGACCAATGTTATTAGTGTTATACATTGCATAATGCGTCTAACCAACTTTTGATCATTTTCAGGTCAGAATTATTCGAGTGATTTAATATGTACTTTTTCTAGAAAAAATATTGCAAGTGTCATCAGCAAAGATAAAGATTTTTTCAGAAATGCCATGTTTGTGTAATTCGTTGATGTAGATTTTGAAAAAATTATGGGTCAAACTTTGAAGATACGTTAACCTTCGTTGATATGAATTGTCTTACGAGAACAACAGAAAATTCCCCTTGCGAATTCGGCTGAGCAAATAGTTTCACTAAAATAACGTAGCACACATTCCCAGAATAATAACAAATTGATGCTCACTATTATACCGTAAGGATCATAATGCATTTTAGACAAAAGTATTAGTACATTTCGAAGTATGAACTACCTTTTTTAAAATTTGTAAAATAGACTAAACCCGCACGACGTGTGTGTCTTGGTTATGTAAGTTAGCGCCTCGCAGACATATAGTATGTTTTGTCTGCCTAAATGCTGCCAACTCGATTTGTTCGCCGATGACATAGCGCTATACAGTTCATCCTGGAGGATTAGTGCGTCAAGAAACATTAATAAGGAGCTGGAGAAAGTAAAACGGTTCTACATTGGATGGAAGTCGAAAATAAACTCTTACAAAACTAGTTCTATGCTACTCACTAAGCGTAGGCCGCTGTTCTCCCACGATATATTATTCGAGGGGAAGTCGTTTAAGTATTTAAAAACTGTGAGGTACCTAGGGATCACTCTTGATACCAAATTGAATTTGGGTGGTCACACAAGTAATCTGGTAGGCGGGGGCCACGGTAGCCAAGTGGTTAAGGCGTCAGATTATCGGCTAGTAGATCCCGCGGTCGTGGGTTCGATCCCCACCGTCGCCCCTGGACTTTTTCTGACGCCTAAGAGGACCGGTGGCCGCAACTGAAAGAAATTGAAACGGCACTCATCAATGGAAGGGGCGGGATCGGATCTCAGCGACCCTGAATTTTGTCCCAACCACCTTCAAAAATGAGTCTTCGAAGGAAGAACACCGGTAAAACGCGCCCGCAAGTTCACATTTGTGTTGCGAGCCCTCCCCCAAAATATGGAGCCAGGGATAAACTACAATAAGCTGTACAGCTGTGGTGCTCAAGAGGGAACACCTCCAGTCCCTATCCATTGTATCCATTGTAAAAAAAAAAGAAAAAAAAAGGTCACGAGCGGGATTCGAACCCACGACCTTCAGCTAAATACGCCGCTGCTCTACCACTTGAGCTATCGTGATTTCGATCCGCTCAGGCACCAACTTCCCATCTCTACCTCACCTCTCGAATTTTCCGTCCTTTTCGCCATTTTTCAGTTCCTTTATATCTCGACCAATACCTTTCATAAATATTAAATAATTGAAAAATGTTAATTAATATTTATATATATTTATGTAATTAATTATTTATTTACTTGTCATCTTAACTGTTTATAAGCATTTATTTAGTTATATATATAGACCACAACCCTCTGCATTATCATAGAATTACAGATTATTATGGAATTTCTTTTACCTCTTTCTATATAACAATGATTACTTGTAAATAGTAGTGAGACGTCCCTGTCCCTACATTCTGAAATTATTGTATATTGTATTGCACATGTACTAATAAAAATTTATTCTATTCTATTCTATTCATAGTTCTGTTTTATACTTCAAGTCTATAAGTTATATAATCGTGTTGTGAAATATTGTGCCAAACATTTTCATTATGTACAAAGTTTGTAACTTTTATTGTGATATTTTTTATGTATAACTCACAAAGAAAGCAATGCCGGAAAACATCATATTTCATTTTCTATGTCGTTTTACGTATTTTAAATAAAATATTACAGACTAATCATTTGTTTTGTTTAATGAATAAACTTGATTGGCGAAATTCTTAGAAACATTATTTAACCCCGGAAACTTTGTGAAAACACTTTATAATTATACATCAAAGGATATAAAAATATTTTCTCTATGTTCGGAAAATGTCACTTTTCCAAAATTTTAATGAGAGGTCAAACAAAGCGTTCAAGCAGGACGATTTATGTATTTTTTTAAATGGAAATTTTATACCTTCAAAAAATCCTACTATTATGTTGATTAACCCTAAAGTATTTAATTTTCTTTTTAAGTTTAGGTACAAAGGTCAGCTTAAGAACTTACCGCAGGAAATTTTGCCAACTTTTCAATTTGCCTTTGTGGAGCCCTAAAACACGCAATATATCAAATTAATGACTTCCCTTATAAGCCTAACGAAGTAATGGTCTAGTATTAAAAAAACAATATTGTAAAGGTGTACGAGTATATTTAATTTTAAAACAAAAGATTGTAGTGTATTATCTACTGTACTATCTTAAAATTGTAAAATTTGGTGAGAAAAAAAATCAGTGAATGTTCATAGGTATTGCAAATGCTTTCGACATTAGGTTACGTTCTACTACAAGGTTGCAGTTAAATTGAGCTTTTTAGTTTGAATACTTTGCTTCCCCGGATAATCTGAGACAGGGTAGCACATATCAAGAATATACTCCACGAGCGGAATGGATAATTAGGCGGAAGCATGATAAACGTATTTTCCAGTTGAGATGCTCTCTCCACAAGATGATGGAAATTCCTGTGAAATACGGTAACGTCAAACCGTCAACCCGCCCCAACGATTCCCGGCAGATATGTTGTTTATTAAATGTTTAAATAGACTATCGATTCTCTATAGTTGAGATCCTGGAAGAACTGGGAGGAGTAACGCCGCCAATAATGGAATTACGGCATAAATGGTTGCCGATGACTCAGGGGAATGATTTCGCACAAGAGAGAAAAATAAGTCTTTAAGTATTTCTCTGGGACAAAAACAAAGTCATCTCTCGGAAAAGCAAAGTTAACCCAGGTCTTATAACGATAGAGCAAACCAACTAGTGGAAAAATAAAGACTAAAGTTCTTTTCAAAATTCTTCTTTATTAATTGTGACAATTTTCCCTAAATTGCTTGTCACTTAGATTATAACGTAAAATTCCGTTTTCTAAATAAAAATAGATAAGTTCTTTTATTAGCTAATTTAAGAACTACACGTTCTTACACAAAAACTTTCTAAACAAAAATATGAACTAGTAGTCCTCAAGAAAAACGAGATTTGAGCAATGTCGTATAAATAAAAAACGAATGAGTATGGTAAAGTTGCTTATTTTGAATACCAGAAAACCAGGGGTGTTTTGCTAAAGTTTTAACTTTTTCTTTAAATGAAAACCTTTTTTTGTTATTCTTGATTTTTTCCTTACTTTGTATATAGAAAATATTTGGCCTCAGGTTAGAGTCAAGTGTACTTTGCCCTCTTATCCTGTCCTTCTTCCGATCCTAAATCCCGTCCCTTAAATTCTCGACTCGATCTCGAACGATCAACGTCCTTCGTCAAAACCTCGTAAGTGCACACTTCACCCTCAATTTCCTACCGTAAGTTAGCACCCTCGCATCCAAAATCCTGGAACCCGAAGTTTTCCCGTATTTTAACTCATTTCAAACTCTGTCCAGTTCTTCATCCACCCTGCAGGTCATCATCGCCGACGCAACTGGGGCCCCAAACTTACGATCTCCTTCCTTAATTCAACATTCAGTTCACAAGTCCAGAAATCCCAAGTAAGCATCATTTGTTTGTCAGTCTAAACAGGAAATAATTTACAGTATTAACAGTATTAAACTTTCAAAATTACTCTTTAGGAAGGTTTCTGAATTTCTTATCAAATGGGGAGTTAGTTAACAATTAATTGTCAAGAATGAAAAATAATTTATGTCTAAAAATTCAGTCTATCGATTGTCACTGTTAAAGCCAAATGAATTCAAAATTATTTATATTTTAAAAATAATTGAATATACGATTTTTTTGAGATCTTGAGATGCCGCCTGGTGTGCCGTAGGTTTTAGAAAAACATTTTCTTTATCGTGCCAACGTATCGATCTTTATTGAAATCATCTTAAGGGCTCAAAGTGTTTGTTTTCTATGTAGTTGAGTCATTACTGTGTGTCGTGTTGGGTGCTCTTGAATATACGTTTTAAAAGTTTTAAAAATTCCCAAAGCCTAAAGCCATTTTTTTTCCCGCGTTGCGTATTTGAAGTTGTGTACAATTCGGTTATTATTAAATCCTATCAACCGGCCCAACATCCATCGATTGTGAATCCCAAATGGCCATTCAGAATGAAATATCTACCCAATGGTAACAATTCCAGGCAGGATTTTTAGAAGGCCAATTGAGAGGATTGAGGTTAATCTCTATTCTTTGAAAAGGGGATTATATATCGGTTCTTATTCAAGCACAATATTTTTAACTGAACGAAATTATACTAATTTTGTGAAATGTTAATGACAATATAAGCAACAAGACGTTGGAAACAAAAATAAACTCTAAATGCTTTCGGGATGATTTAAAACACTGAATTATCACCAGTATTAAGATAGCATTAGATTATAAGTATTATCTAAATAATAACGTCGAAAAGAACTTACATTCTTTTCACGTTATTGAATTTTTCAATGTATTTTATCTTTGAAAACGATTCCAAAGAAATTACATAAGTAGGATCAGGTTGTAATAATTTCTCTTTGGATTTCACTATTTTTAATAGTTGCGGAAAGTTAACTACCTAAAACGTAAGAATTTTTTTATATTTTATATCTTCTGTATGCTGTATAAAAATATATCTAATTTAATGGGATAATTCCCGAATAAACAAGTTAGAGTGATTTCAACACACGGTTTGAAATAAAAATTGTTTTTGTTTTAGTTTTGTCCAAAATAAAATGCACACCTTAATATTATGGCAGAGCAAAGACACAAGTGATTTTCAAAAACTCTGTGGTAAAACATTGTATTAAATTCATTAGTGTTCGTGATCCGATTGACCGTATAACGTTTGTCAATTAATTAAACTTTATATAAGGCATTGGTTGAGAAAAAAAGTCAGTGTCACGAGCGGGATTCGAACCCACGACCCTCGGCTAAATACGCCGCTGCTCTACCACTTGAGCTATCGTGAATTCACTGTGAGACTAACTTCCCATCACAAATCCACCTTTCGAATTTTCCCTCTTAAAGAAGGCAAAAAGGAGGGAAAATTCGAAGGGTGGGATTGAGATGGGAAGTTGGTGTCCGAGTGGATCGAAGTCACGATAGCTCATGTGGTGGAGCAGCGGCTATTTATCCGAGGGTCGTAAGTTCGAATCCCGCTCCTGACACTGACTTTTTATCTCAACAAATGCCTTACATAAAGATTAATTAATTGAAAAATTGTATTAAATATTAAATTGATCTTCATTGGACTGCACGTTCTAGAGCTTCTCGCTGATCTGCATTTCTACATTTACTGTCTACTAAATTATATATATTATCATGTTAAGATAATTTTAATTGAAATGATGGGTTGTCCGGAAAATTATATCGGTTCTCATGTTTTCTTTCAATTATTTTCGTCTATATAATAAACTGTTTTTACGTTGGATGTTGTACTAATGTCAGCACTTTTTAATCCTCTTCCAAATACTTGTTTGTTTACCTCAGTAACATTTCTTACTTGGAATAATTCAGTCGTTACTAGGATGTCAACGTTGATGATTTTCGGCTAATATCGTGTTATGAGTTTAAACTATGTTGGACGGTGCCCAACAGGCCACAAACATTAAGAATTCAGGGGTGTTGGCAGTTGAGTGTGAGATGGTTCAGAGATTGTTTAAAATATTTTGAGAAGGTGACTGAAAGCAAAGAAGAATTTCTTCTCTAGATGATGATGTTCTGCGATCTTTGCCGGAAGAAAACTTGCAAAGAATCGTTCAGTTAGCAAATCATCCGTCATGCCTTACGGCAATTGGAAAAGTGAAAAAGCCCGAAAGTTCTGTTTCTCGTACATTAAACGACCGCTAAAAGTCACTGTTATGAAGTTTGGGCCACACTTCTTTGCCGAAACGTAAACGAACCTTCTTTATAAAAAGATTCACTCCTACTCACAGTTAATTGTTTTCAACGATACGAATTTCATGCTTATAACTCATCCTCAGGTTGGAAGATTTTACAAGCATGTCTCTCGACATGAATTGTTAATGTGAACTCGCCGATCTTCCGCCCACCCGACCTTCCTATAAGAAGCTGGTGTTTATGCCAGTCAATTTTGAACGTGCAAACAGCGAGCGTTCTAACACAACTAAATATTACATTAATAAATGCTGTAAGAAAATGATTAAAAATTAGGGAAATTGATGTATGGTTGTATTTATTAGTACAAAAAGATTTAATACAACAGTGTTACATAGTTTCAGCAAAGGGAAAGAACTTGATTGGTTTGAGAAATTTGAAATTAAAAAATGCAAAATTGAACATGGTGATAAATGCATTAATAATATAACAGATTTTGATCTACCTCCCATTTTAAATATGTATATAAATAATATTACACGTCCAAATAATTAAATTAATTATTTCAATTGTTAGTATTTTTATAATAATTTAATAATATTAATGTATTACATTGATAATAGATTAGTCAATTAATGATGAAATGAAATAATAAAAATAAATTAATTAATTTGATTAATTTGTAAGAATAATATTACTTAAGTACATATTTAAAATACATATTATATTATTAATGCATTTACCTCCATGTTTGACTACATTTTTTTTTAATCCGGATTTCCAGGCCTTTAGCTCATCGTCAGGTTGATGGGTTTCGACAAACCCGTCTCTCCGTTTATTGGTAGGTTGATAGTTAAAAGATTTAAAAAATTAACTTTAATAGAATCAACTATAGGACTTAGTCACCCGACCATAAATGGTTCATTAGGTTTCCGTTGTTTGCCATACATTGGTGAATTATCGGAAAACATTAGTAAAATTTTTAAACAAGAAGGTTTTACAATAGCTTATAGAAGTACGGGTCATTAAAAAACATCCTCTCAAAACCTAAAGACAAGGGAGACAACTTGACAAAAAGCGGGGTTTACCAACTTAATTGTAATGATTGTAATAGTAAATATATAGGTCAAAGCGGTAGAGAAATAAAAACCAAAGAGTAAAAGACCACTTGCCTAAATCGAGCAAATTTTCGGAATTTAAAGACCATCTAAAAGAAACAAAACATAATTTCAATTCAAATGTAATACAGCAGTGTTACATAGTTTCAGCAAAGGGAAAGAACTTGATTGGTTTGAGAAATTTGAAATTAAAAAATGCAAAATTGAACATGGTGATAAATGCATTAATAATATAACAGATTTTGATCTACCTCCCATTTTAAATATGTATATAAATAATATTACACGTCCAAATAATTAAATTAATTATTTCAATTGTTAGTATTTTTATAATAATTTAATAATATTAATGTATTATTCCAATATTTTTTTATCTTTTATCTTTAATCACTAATTTATAATCATTTTCTTACAGTATTTACTATTATAATACTTATTTGTGTTATAATTCCCGCTTTTCGCACGTTCAAATTGAGCGCCATTAAAGAACAGCTCCTCATTGGAACGTCGCGTTGGCCAGGGTATCAGCGGGTTCACTTTTGCCATGTCGAGAGACGTGTTTGTACCCCATCAACCTGACGATGAGCTAAATGGCTCGAAATCCGGATTGTCGCGAAACAACTTAATGTGAGTAGGAACCATCTTTAAAAAAAATGGATTGAACTCCACACTCACTCCATCATTCATAATTTCTATGTCTAGTCCCTTTGTTGAAATTGTGTAACTGTTCTATTTCAATTTAAACTGATATTGTATTTTTTTTTTAATTAGATGATCCTTAATTTCCGAAAAAAATGTTTGATTTAAGTCAGTACTTGTTAACTCTCGTTTTAATTTCTCTACCGCTTTTTCCCATATACTTAATGTCGCAATCATCACAATTAAGTTCATATACCCCCTTTTTCCCGAGTTTTCAATCTTGTCTTTAGGTTTTGAAAGGAAGTTTCTAAATGAACAAGTACCATTAAAAGCTACTTTAAAAATATCTTGTTTAATAATTTTACCTAATTTTTTGACAGTTCACTAATGCATGGCAAACAACGAAAACCGAGTGATTCATTTTTGGTGTGGGTGGCAGGGTCCAATTGTTGCTTCTTTTAAACTGTATTTTTTTATTCTTTTAAATAGCAACCTATGAATAAATATTTCGAGACATCCATTGGTTTTCGCTAAAGTTTTCATAGTTTGTAATTCTTTTATAGAGTTAGCATGTGTCAAAGGGAGTTTTACCATTCGGTCTTTGAGCCGAATCTCAAGAAAAATTTATGTATAACTGTCTAAAATTTCGGATAATCGTCTGGCATAAAATTTTGCCCTAAAATACTCAGCATGCCACCCTTAACTATACACGCTAAATTTATGACAGCGACTAAACAATTGAAAATTCATCGAATAATGTAAAGAATGCATCAATATAATGCTTGCATTATGAATATTTCCGAAAACAATATATTATAAAAATACAAAACTATCCCTTTAAAACAATATACTTTGAAAAACCATTCTACAAATATGTTAAAAAGAGAGCTCAATGTAAAAATAAATTAAGGAAGATAAACCTGTAACTGTTTTGAGTACTCTCATGACTCAGAGATGGGAAATAGTAGTGGTATGTGCATAAAATCGCATTAAAATAAACGTCCTAATTCACTCCAATACATCCTATTTCGAGGCGAATTCCGTAGAAACATATTCGCACGACAAAAATAACAAACGTTTCAAGGGTGCAATTATATCATATTTAATACAATAAAAGCTCTAAAAACTTTCAGTCTTTCATGCGTATGAATTTCCAATTATAACTGTGAACATTAAAGAAATTTTAATTTTTAAAAAATAAAATCTTTTTTGACTGGGTTTTTAAAATATCCTTGTTTTCAAAGCATTTTCATGGGGTAATCTTTACCGGCGGAATTCTCTTCTTCCTGCGACGCTCATAGATTAATCTCCCCCGACCTATTTTCCGGGGTGAGACACCCTTCCCGGTTTACGACCCCCGGTTTTTTTTCCAGCGGGTTTTCCATCCCGTCTATGGCCAATAATTCAATCCTGCCTTGCCTTGGATTTTGAGACTAACCAAGTTCTATAGCAATTAAAATTTGTGGTTCTCTAAAAAATAAAAAATATATGGTGATTGGTTTGAACTCGAATAATTAAAATCGTTCAAAAATGATAAAGTTGATAAATCAGCGACGCAGGAGAAGAAAAATAGACAACGGTTTATAATTCAAGTCGAATACTTTGGCATAAAAGATCCTGACCGCCAATGAACTCAAATTAAATCGAATATCCTCTGTTTCTTTTGGTAATCCAAATAGTAATTATTATAAACCAGTAATGTTTTAAAAATATATTTCATTCCGAGTTAACTGCGATTGTCTGTAATAATTTAAAAGTTCTAAAATGATCAAATTACATTATGTGAAGCTAGTGATGTCAATAAGAGATTTATAATTTTTCTAATGTATAATTATGATAGCTTTTACCAATTTATCATCGTCGAATCGATAAAATATGAATATAATTTTTAAATTTTTTTTATCTTACATAGAAAGAATTATTAATTGAAAGAACTTGGTCAATCGACCACTGAAACTTAAATGAATTTTTATAAATATTCAAATACACATATATAGGTGATGGATTTAAGCCTGAATATTATTTCTGCATAAAAATAACAAAAGATTATCAATTCTTTCTTAAAACATACGAGGATTATAGATTTCCCTTTCACCACGGCAAGGAATATAGTTCTATTTATTTAACCAGTTAATGTATATAAACGTCTACTTACTATATGAAAAATAATGGCTTCACCATACTGGATTTATGCATTCTGCTTAGTAGAGTGAACTACGGCATTCTACTAGGCAATTATTACTGATTTATATAAACCGAACTCTACATCCGGGAGTACATTCAAACACACGTTATTTAACGAGGGTCGTTAACAGCAGAGGTCGAAGAGCACCCTCAGGGTACTGGTGTTTTTATAAAAAGAGCTCATTTGTAAGTATGTCGGGTGCGAATGCAGGGCCGGTGGATTCGAACCCGGGACCTTTACCTTACAGTGATGAGCGCCGAGGCAACGCCTAAACCGTTGCGGCCACCGACGCCCCAAAATACCCTTTACACCAATTAATAACTAGTCTAATTGAGTTTCGATGGGATATTCAATATACCGCCATCGTTTCTCTCACAGGACACGTGCTAGAAAATACATTGAATATCAACACATGCTATGAACATAAAACTATCATTACTGTATACAATAAAACAACTTTGTTTCTTCCACGAATCGGAATAGTGGACCCAGATACAAGGAAGGACAATTCACTCCATTGAGCCAAGGATTGCATCCTTCAACTATGTGGGACACATCGAGTAACCTTTTTCTTATTTTTTTGTAACAACGTTGTCTTTTAACTTTTCATTATTTTGAAGTTTGAAAGATTTTTTGAATGTTTTCATTACACTATGTTTAATAATCAATAAAATCTTTACTTCAATAATTAATTTTATGTTTTAAATAACTAATAAGCACTTAATACAGGAGGAAAGGACATTAGTTTAGGTAAAAAATAATCTTAGTAAAACTACTACAGGCAGATTTGTGTTGTTTGTTAGGTGTCTGTTATCCAAACTGTATCACAAAGAAATTAATACCCTTACCATTATTATCGTTAGTGCAAAGACACATAAATTACTGAAAGCCATTATAAGCACAAAAAGTGTTACACCTCAAAAAGGGGTAGTTTTATGGTGGTAGTGCAGCCGCATTTTTAAAGTCATATTGATGAATTATGACAGCTTTTATTGCCAACAACCGTAATCGCGTGTACTTAATACTTAAGTAATTAATACATAGGTTTAAAAAAAAGTAAACTTCAATTTGTCCTTCCTGTAAAATTTTCTTTTTTCTTTAATTGTATTACTTTTCTTGTAGGTGTGCGACATATTCATTATATCTCGAACACGTGCTGATTAAGGAAAACAATATAATATGAATTTTACCGTTTCGAGTAAAAAGCGAGGAGAAATTCTAATTAAAAGTTTTAATGAAGAGCTATTTTTAATTCGGGGCCGTTTCCTTCCAGTTATCCAGGTTGCAGGTAGGCTGAGTTGGAAACCAAGGGAAAGAATGATTCTCTTATTTGCATGTAAATTAGTGTTAGTTTGTTTCCTAAACCAAACAGCTTTGTTCTTTTCTTTAAATAACGCCTCTATCTCAAGGGGAAAGGAAAGCTATTATCTATCTCGATTGCTTCCGGTAATAGAAAACAAAAGACGGGAAAAGACTATGTTGAAAAGCACAATGAATATTTGAAACCTGGAAAGAAATTATTTCCAATTTTAACTTTCTGCACTTTAAATACTTCGATACCACATAAAAATACTAAGGTTACAAGATCCAATTTATAATGCAATTTTAAATGTATATTGGGTTTGTGGTGTTCTTAATTAATTTATTGAGATGAATGTAACCTATTAGCGTGGAAGGAAGGGGTTGGTTAACTCGCTTGAGGAATATCGTGTACACTGGGGGAGTGAATATGATATAATATCTATTCTTTAGTTGATATTCTGAGGTACTAGGATTTTTAGGATATCTTTAGATTTTAGGATATCAACCTAGTTTTCATATAAAAGTAGAGAGTCAGTAAGAGATGGAGATTTCCAATTCTTGTTGAAGTCATTTGTCATTAACATTTCTGAGATACATTGAAAACGGTCTTGGCAAACAATGCTTAATACGAAAATATTTGTTTACATATTTTGGCCTTTTACCACCTACCATATCTACACATTCATACTTCCTTTGTATTTGAATCGTCGATACTGGAAATTTAATATTAAATAGATCTGTTTGAGGCCTTTAATTAGAACAGCCTGCCAAAGGAGGCCACGTTCTTTTCATAAAGTTCCTCAACGTGGGAACTGTTGTTTGCTATAACCCACATTCAACAAGCCGTAAATCATAAAGGAACCTAATTAAACAACCATGTTGCCGTTAATTTTTTAATAAAAGCTATTCAACAAAACTTCAAAATTTTCTTGCTATTGTTTCAAAACATGGGGAACTCCGTAAAACGACAGTTCTTTATGATTAATTTAAACTAATTAAAAGTTTAATTAATCGTGCAAAATATTAAATGGTTTACAAATCTTTTTTTTTTTTTCATTTGAATTCAAATATAACTGCAAAAAAATAAAATATTTAACTTCACTATTTTTCGTGGTCCGCTTGACCAATTAATAACATTCAATTAATGAAGGTTTTAAGTTGAGATAAAAAAGTCAGTGTCACGAGCGGGATTCGAACCCACGACCGTCGGCTTGATACGCCGCTACTCTACCACTTGCGCTATCGTGTTTTTGATATTTAAATATTTAACAGTTAAAAAACAATTTTTCAAGAAATAATTGGTTTTGGTTTGGATAATTTTATATTCATCCCAGTTGCATTGATAAGGAATATCCACCTAAGAATATGTCCGTATTATCGAGTTATATATTTTGAAACAAGCAATTTATTTTTTTAGAGACAAACAATAAAATTCAATCAAGGTTATTATTTTCTTATTTTGTCGTTTTCTGTAGAATATAAAACACAAAGCGAATAATTGGAAGAAAAATGAGGTGAGAAATAACAGTTACAAAATTGTAAAAGTTGCAAACAATAAAAACCTAGAACAATGAAAAATCCGCCTAACAACGGTTAACACAAAATCCATAGGATAATTTTTCCCCGCTTGAGTTTTCTTCCTCTGTCCGCTTCTTTTAAGCAAAAAGGAAGAAGTTCCAACTTTTTCTTTTCCCCAATAATAATAAAACTTTCCTAATGGAATTCTAAAATAAACAAATTCGATAAATGGAAAGGGCGTTGTATTTCATGCCAAATAAAACAGATTATGCCGTGTAGATCCAACGGCGGACAACCGAAACACAATTATCCTCCTCTGATGATGGCATACATTTGGTGTTGACTCTTAAGTTTAGAAATACCAAGCTATTGAGGCAAGGCCGGTTTAGCTTTATATGTATAAATGTTATATATAGATTCACTGATTGATTACCCGACATTTCAAAAATGGCAAAAAATAGGAGGGAAAATTCGAAGGTAGGTTGAAGTGGGAAGCTGGTGCCCGAGTGGAACGAAGTCATGATAGCTCAAGTAGTAGAGCAGCGGCGTATTTAGCCGAAGGTCACGTGTTCGAATCCCTCTCGTGACACTGACTTTTTCATTTCAACCAATCCCTTACATAAAGATTAATTAATTGAAAGAAGTTATTTGGTCAATCGGACCATGAAATATAATGGGGTTATATATAGATCTTGGATTATTTTAATTTAAACGTTTTATTATAATAATTCAACAATAACTGTATTATAGTATTTGTAAGCATAAATGCCAAATATCATATAGATAAATGTAATTTGAAATAAACAAGTAAATACGAGTGCCCTGTTTTATGAGACTTTTCTACATATTTTAAATTTTAGTCAGAATGAACTGACATTGTACTGCATCCATGTTAAAGGGTAATTAAAACGTTAAATAAATCTAGGTTAAAATTGATAGAATCATTAAAAGTTAGTTTCAGAAAGTTGATTTAATGTGTAAAGTTGTTTTCGTAAAACCTTTTGTCATGACTCTTGAAATTACGGCTTTTATAGTAGCAAGAAGAATGTCCTGCGGACATTTTGATGATTCCTTTTTTAATTTAACTGTTAGAATATTCGCGTAATATAAAATCGCGTAAAATATAATTGGCCTACAGGTACGAATGAGATTTTACGAAATGCATTTTGCACAAATAACGTTTCGATTTTTGTTATCACAGCTCTCTCAGACAAAAGATTACACCATCCATTTATTTGTTCTGAGAGAACGGGTTTCTGAATAATTAACTGAAAGCGTAATTCTTAATCAAAACACAGCTGTGGATGAAATAATGAAATTTTTGCTTTGGATACTTTAAATTTGAACCAACCGGAATTTAATAAATCACTGTGACATTGTTGTATTACTATTTTACTTTTCATTAAATTCTTACTTTAAATTTAAACCAACCGGACTTTAATAAATCACTGTGACATTGTTTTTTTTTACTATTTTACTCTTCATTAAATTCTTTACTCTTCTTTACTCTTCATTCAGAATAAAAACGGCTTATTTTCCCTAAATAATTACATTTACACCAAGAAAACATTTAATCACATGAAAATTGGTAAACTAACTAAAAACTAAAAGTATTGAGCTTTTCAATGTGCATATCCTTCAAATTTACTCTGTATTTTAATGTTTTAATTTTTCCTAAATAATTAATAGCGCAGTAATGCTTTAAAGGCTTAAACATAATTTTTTTATAGTATTTCCCATCCAAAAAGACGTTAATTTTTCAAACGGCACAACCGAAAATGCTTTGTCCCCATATTTCAAATAGTGCAAGGTTAAAGTTATTTTATTTGATTTAAAATAGAGCGCGCTTTTAATTTCATTAAAGTTTGATAAAAAATAAAAATATAAGGATAGACGAATTATATTCCTGTCAAAATTCAGCTGGTGAAAAATATCAACAGTAGTTCTCACTCCAATAGTACTCACTTCAAATTGACAGGACTTTTAGATTAACAAATGGTCACTTAATTATAATTTCTCGACTGACAGATCGACGGTTATTAGAAACAGGCCAAAAGAGGGAACTGTGGTTAATTTGACAAGATTTCCCCGGCCTAGCAGTCAATTTCTAAGAGATCTTCCATTAGGGAAAGAGCTTTTGCTGGGTCCCGACGCAATAACAATGCAAATGACTCTTCAACGCCACTTCCACATACCCCTGGCAGAATATCACAAAGTAAAGCGGAGGATGGAGCCTATCTCTGATATAAATTATTGCCTGAGTGTACACGTCGCCGATAAACTGTAGGTCCCTATTGAAAGACTTGCGCCGTAAATTTACCAGGCCCAACCCACGCATCTACGAATTTCGAAATCGCTATAATCAGCTAAATACCTCTTGGCTCTTAAACAATTATCGTACATCTGGGCGTGATACTTACAAATAGTATATTAACAAAATGTTAAAACAAAAAGTTAAAATAATCCAAGATCGATATATTTAACATTTATACATATAAAATCAAACCGGCCTTGCCTCAATTGTTTGGCCTTTCTACGCCTACGGGTTTTTGATGTTATTCAAACACCAAATGTACGCCTTCTTCAGAGAAGAAGTGTGTTTCAGTTGTCCGCCGTTGGATCTACACGGCATAATCTGTTTTATTTGGCATGAAATACAACGCCCTTTCCATTTATCGAATTTGTTTATTTTAGAATTCCATTAGGAAAGTTTTATTATTATTGGGGAAAAGAAAAAGTTGAAACTTCTTTCGTTTTGTTTGAAAGAAACGGACAGGGGAAGAAATCTCAAGCTGGAAAACGTTCTCCTTTGGATTTAGTGTTAACAGTTCACAGTCGGATTTTTCATTGTTTACAACATTTACAATTTGTAATTGTTATTTGTCGCTCACTGCTTGGTTTCAATTCATATTTATTTTCATTTCTAATTATTGCTTTTGTATTTTATATTTTTCAGAAATCAACAAAGTACGACTGTAAAAACCATGATGACATTCTCATTGTTTGTCTCTAAATAAGTTAATAGCTATGTTATAAGATTTATAAATGGATTATAAGGATATATTGTTAGGTGGATATTGCTAATCTTTATTCGGATTATAATCTCTTGTATGTACGTAGTTAATATTGCGTACCCTCCGGCTATTTACGCTGGATATCGTATACATCATTAATGTAAACTTCGGATTCCGCTCATTAAACCTTACATCGTTTAAAAAAAGCATAGAAATCTCAGTACAGCAAAGGAAATGTATTTATTTACAATATATAATGCCAGAGCATGAACAATGGACATAGTTCGCTGATTTGTTCAAGCGCCGAACCCGTCGGGAATTGATAGAACCACGGTCGTCTCTCTTAGATGTTTCCTGGGGTCGAAAGTTGTTTTTGATCGAAAGAAATTTGCGTACTTGAGTCATTAACTTGGATTCATCGCTTTCTCAAACTCCAGTTTTTGTCAACTTAGCATCACACTGTTTTTCAACGCCAGTGAGCCTTTTTGTTGTTTTTAATAATGAAAGTATTTGGTTATTTATTTCTTGTTTAAAAAGAATGTGTGAAGCACAGCAGAGTCGCCTTTCCTTTGTTGTCAATCTTTTTTTATATTTTAATTAAAGTCCTTTTTGTTATACATTTGTAATCAAAGACTTTATTTTTAATTCCTTTGCCACTATTCTTCAGTCGGGGAAAGATCCACAAGAATTGAGTCTCAATTTTGTTTGGTTTGTCAGTAACACGACATAGTGCGCCATCAATATTAATTACTAATGTTCAATTAACAACGCTTCAAAGGTTTAATGTGTTTGGAAATTAACATTATACTTTACACTGGCCAAGTAATATATGCAACTAGATTATTTAATAAAAGATCATTTTTTGGAATATATTAACTGATTAGCTAGCTGGTAAATTCGCACCCACATTTGATTAAAAATTATGTCATGTTATATATATATTATATTTAGAGTGGATTATTTGTTATTTCAAGTGGGTCATGTTATAATTTTTCAATTTTGTTTACATACATAATTTCTATTGTTTGTTGGAAATATGAAATCAATCTTCATTTAATAGATTTTTTTTAAAAGGAGGTTTTTAATCCAACAACGAAATTTACGCGTACCATTAATATAACGAAATAAAATTATAAAACAAAAAATAAAAATAAATTAACCATCTTCAGTTAAATGAAACATTTATTTTTTGTCCATGGAAGTTGATGTTTTCAACCATTATTTTTTATGTATGGTGTTTAATGACCGTTAATTAATGATTATTTGGAGAACTTGAAATGGAGTCTAGTGTGATGTAGGTTTAAGAAAAACATTTTCTTTATAGTGCCAACGTTTCGGTCTTTATTGAGATCATCTTCAGGATATTGCATTGTCTACATTTCAACGACAAAGTTTTCTGATTGATAGCCAATGCAAGTTTCTTCGCGATCGATCAGAGAACTTTTTTGTTGAAATGCAGACAACACAAGGCCGTGAAGATGATCTCAATAAAGATCGAAACGTTGGCACGAGAAAGAAAATGTTTTACTGAAACCCTCGTCACACCAGACCGCATCTCACGATTTCCTAAGAATCATAGACTAACGGTCACTAATCACCACACATTTATACACGAGAAGAACGAAGAACATAGAATTCTATGGACAGATTTCAACTAAATATGGACACCAAGCAAAGAGTGTTCGAAGCACATCGCCAACAATGAAAAGAAACTTGCATGTGCTATAAATCATAGAACTTTTTTTGTTGAAATGCAGACAATGCAAGACCCTGACGATGTATATAAACGATAAATAAATTCATAGTCCTTTTTTATATGTATTTATATAATTTAAACAATGTTTATAAATCCCAGGACCTGAAGATGATCTCAATAATGATCGAAGCGTTGGTACGATAAAGAAAATGGTTTTATAAATCCTACGTCACACCAGACAACATCTCACGATCTCCAAATAATCATTATTTTTTATTATACTGAAGATATAATATATGTATTATAAGAAATTCTGTGATTTTAAATTATTTTTAAATTATCCAATAAATACGATGTACGTACAATATATAAGCAAACAATTTCCAATTGTGATTGATATTGCATTCAATCAAAACTAATCAACATATTCTCGAATATCTAAAGTCTAAAAAATTTTCACGTTATGAGTTTATTGTGTCCTGTTATTTACATTTAAATAACAGAATAAATGTGTTTCTGACGACTTTAGCGAATGTATTAAAATTGTAACGATCACGGTTTATTACGTTAATACAGCATTTTAAATTTAAATGAATTATGAAAATTTAAGATTTACGAATGAAAGTGATCACAAGGCACATTGAAATTTGGGAAGTCATCATCCACTTATCCGATTTTGTTATGTTTTTTTATACGACAACGCGCAATCAAGCGCCATATCCTATCCAATCTTCCAGTAGGATTGTTTTACTTTTATTTAAATACTCGCAGTGTAGGACGATTTTCTGAACGATTTTTCCAAGAATAAGTAATAAACTGATATGGTTTTGAAGGGGTTTGGTTAGCCAATGAATTGATTTTATTGATGAGGACATAGAATATTGGTAGTTCGGAGTACAGTGTTAAAAATGTAATTTAGAAAGTGAACTTTTTTCAGAAGGGATTTAAATATTTGTCACGAGGTCTAAAGCTTTTCTGAAAATAGTAAGTTAAAAGACTATTTCTTCTTTTATGTCAGTATTTGTAAATTATTAAGAAAAATTTTAATACTATCCTTAACTAATAAAACTGCATTATAATCGTAATTAAAAGTCATGAGGATATTTTAAAGTGAAAACTGTTGTTTAATTTAATAATTATTTCAAAGTGCTATTTAATTTTACTGTAATTGCACTATGTTCTGCACGTAAATATAAATTTCTGAAATTACCTTTCTTTAAAAACAATAAATTTTTGTAACTGTAATAATAACTGTTTATTCGTCAATATAATTACTTTATCATTTGGGATTTGCACATAATCATGTAAATTTTCATTCATTTTTTCGGTTATATTTGGATTCGTATGAAAAAATTATTTCTAAAGCATGTAATATTTTGCACGTGTAATTATAATTTTTTGCGCTAATGGTGAAAACCAAGGCCATAAAAAAAATATATATATAATTTTAAATAACTTTAATTAATTATAAAAATCTGACGTTTTAAGAAGTTCCCATTGTTCTGTAACAATAGCAAGGAAATTTTGAAGTTTTGTGGAAAATGGGTTCTATTAAAAAAATAACGGCAAAATGGTTGTTTAATAAGGTCCCTTTAATATTTACGGCTTGTTGAATATGGCTCAAGCAAACACCAGTTCCCACGTCGAGGAACATTTATGAAAAGAACCGTAGCCTCCTTTGGCAGGCTCTTCCAATTAAAGGCATAAAACATATCGATTTAATATAAAATTACTCTGTGATAAAATTTCCAGTATCAAAGGTTCAAACACAAACGAAATATGAACGTGTTGATACAAAAGCTGGTAAAACGTTCAAAATTTAAAAAATTATTTTGATATGAAGCATTGTTTGCCAAAACTTTATTTAGCATAGCTTCGAAATATTAATGACAAATTTATTCATAAAGAATTTGATGTGTTTACTTTGGAGCGTCTCAATCTGTTACATTCTGTCTTGACACTTTGCTTTTATATGAAAATTAGGTCGATATCATAAAATACGAGAATCTGATTACCTCAGGTTGTCAACTACAGAATGTATAAAAAACATCACCACATACATAGAACTTGGTCATATTCACTCCCTTAGAATACTCGAAATTTCATCAGACTGGGTTAAAACAACCCCTTGCTTTCACCCTAATAAATTACAGTCATTCCAATAAATTAAATAAACACAGCAGAGACTCAAAACACAAACCGGTATACATTTTAAATAACGATAGAAATAGAACATTTTATAATATTAGGGTTTCTGTATAGTATCTAAGTATCTAATGTGCAGAAAGTTAAAATTGGAAATTTTTTTTTTTCAGGTTTCAAATGTTTATTGTCCTTTCGAGTTTAGTCTTTTCCCGTCTTTTCTTTTCTGTTAACGGAAGCAATCGAGATAGATAATCGCTTTCCTTTCCTAGTGAGACGGGGTCGTAATTCAAAGAAAAGAACAAAGCTGTTTGGTTTAGGAAACAAACTAACACTAATTAACATGCAAATAAGAGAGTCATTCTTTTCCTCAGTTTCCTACACAGCCAACCTGCAGCCTGGCCAACATGAGGGAAAAGGTTCTCCGAATTAAAAATACCTCTTCATTAAAATTCTAATTAGAATTTCTCCTTGCTTTTAACTCGAAAGTGTAAAATTCATATTTTATTGCTTTCCTAAATCAACACGTGCTCAAAATTTATTAAATATGTCTCATTTTATATTACGTTCTAAAGGCCAGAATTAAACACATACAAATAACAAATATATTATTTTTACTATTGTCTTTTTATTTAAAAATTGAAATAATCTATTGCAATCAATAGTACAACTGACTCATTTATTTTAATGTTTATAAGTGTTACCCTACTTGCAAGATAATTAACCACTGCAGGGTCTAGCTGTTAATTTCGAGGGCCCCGTTCAAGAGAAAACGGGTTTACTCGCTTTCCCTCCGTTTGAAATCTATTAATCAAAGTGTCTGCTCGCCTGTTGTGTTAAATTGGTAAAATCGCGAAGAATTTTGTGACTTTTCCTTGTATTTTCCACGCCCTCTTCTTGTCGTCACGTCCTTTTTACTCGCTTTCACCATTTGTTATGCCGATAACCACGGGAGTGCCACACCTAGAACTTGACCCATAGAAAAATCTCTGTCTACGTGAAATTGCCAAACCACTATAACCACTAAAAATAAGTAGCGGATTGTGTAATTATTGCTGACAGGCAAAAAATTCTACATAATTGATTTTTTCTTTTTCATTTTTTTGATAAAAGAAAATTGTGCCCTTGATTTGTTTCATTGTTTTTTTATCAATAAATATTTGTTTATGCTATGTTTTAAATTGGGAATATAAATTAGAGATAAACACACTCAATCGTTTATCCAAAACAAGGATAAAGTATTTTTCTCTATTTTTATCTCAACTAATACCTTACATAACGATTTATAATTTGAAAAATGTTATTTAGTCAATCGGACCACGAAATCTAATGAATTTAATAAGTTAAATGAAGTATATCTTCACGAAAGCTCTCCGTGACCAATTCATTCGTCGCCGAGAATCCAATCCGATTACAAGACATCTGAAAAATGGGAAAAAGGAGGGAAAACTCAAAAGGTGGGGTTGATATAGGAAGTTGGTGTCCGAGTAGATCGAGGTCACGATAGCTCAAGTGGTAGAGCAGCGGCGTATCTAGCCGAAGATCGTGGGTTCGAATCCCGCCCGTGCCATTGACTTTTTTATCTCAACTAAAAACCTTAATTAATTGTAATATATTAATTGTTCAAGCGGACCATGAAATTAGTGAATTTAATGAATTAAAATGAAGTATACTTCACTAAAGCTCTCCTATTAAGCCAGTGGGTTCGAATCCCGCTCGTGACACTGACTTTTTTATCTCAACCAATACTTACCTAATGATTAATTAATTGAATAGTTTAAAATGTTTATTTACACTCATTTGAATTCTAAAGCAATAAACTGGTTAGTTTTCATCTTTGTTTTCTTAATTTCTGTGCTGAAGATGTTGCGCGTCGTGTGCCATTTTTTGATGATGGACGTTCCATCAGCTATGCGGCTATTGCCATCGGAGTTCCCTACGAAACACTGCGAGACGCCGTTTAAACCTTTTCGAAAAACTGGGTCCTACCATAGAAGGCCCGGTTATGGACACCCTAGGGGAACGGAGCCACAGGATGACCGTTTTTTTTGCTTTGAGAATTTTGCAAAACCGGCACCTTACTACTGTTCAAGCGATTCATCATCATTTGGCACGAAGAAGATTAAGAAAGTATGTCACGGTAAGAGAACCAGATTTGATCAGAACTTACACGGAGTTGCTCGGCTCCCATTTGCTCGAGAACACAGATATTGATCTTTGGACGATTAGTCCTCTGTACTTTTTACATATGAGAGTAGATTTGCTCTACGAAAGAGTATGGAGAAGGTGAAATGAAAGGTCCGAAGCCTGCAATTTTTCTCAGAGCCAACATTTTCAACTTAGCTCAGTGGTGGGGTGGGCGGGAATTTCAATGGAGAGTCGTACAGAGTTGGTTGTTGATTGTATCGGATGTTTGAAGGCCACTCGCAATGTGGTTGATATTTTGGAACATCAAGCATTCTATCCTCGATGAAATCAGCGACAATCTTATTCTAATGCTCGATAATGCCCATGTCGCTTGCATAGTACAAATTCAACAGTATAACATCACGAGTTTAGCCTGGCCAGCTCCTTCTCCAGGCTTTAACCTCAAAAGACGAATAAGAGGACGTCCATCACTTCCTGGTTCTCCCCACGATCTTGAAAGGGCTCTTCTTGAAGAATGGGCTAAACTCCAGCAAAAAGACATTTCAACACTCGTAGAAATCATGCCGAGGCGTCTTCGATATGTAATTATGGCAAGAGGAGAAAATACGCGATATTGGAATGTTAATTAATAATCTAAAACAAAATTAAAACCAATTTTATCTGTCCGACTTTTTTCTTTTTTTTTTCTTTTCCTTAGCATATTACATTATTTTAATATAATAATTTTTTAGTCAAAGACACAATTATTAATATTAAATAACGTGAAAATTTTATTAAAAAATAACAAGTAAAATTACAGGTGGATGGAATTTTTTGTCTGTCAGTATATATATGTGGGGGAGTAACTAATTGGTACGCACTATTTGCCAAATAAACGCTTTATTAACAACTTATACAATATGCGTCGTTCGTCTTACACGTCTTCCGCCAAAAACTCCCCTAACCACCGTCAAAGAACACCTGTTCTCCTCTCCTCACTAGCGCTCTCTTCAGCCAGACCCGGAAGGCTATTAGTCCGAGATACTCTCTCCCTAAAATTCGGCCATCCTGGGTATCCATTCGCCTCGAATTATTAAATATGTCTCATTTTATATTA